>NC_056604.1:27301745-27621163 GCF_018340385.1 Cyprinus carpio
TGTCGGGGATTTGTCATATGCTGTCGTGCCGCATCCAATGTAGCATCACTTATTATAATAAGTTCTATAGTATTTTGTTGCGCCGCGTCACTCGCGTCAGGTAGACAGACTGTATTTAACTTTCTTATTTAGGTTACTTTCTTGTTTAACTGTATTATTTCTTTTATATTTATTTTAGTGTTGCAGGGTGCGAAGTGCTTAAATAAACACGAACTGACAAGTTAAATTGGTGTGTTAGATGAGTGAGACAGTGCTGGGCTGCTCCAGGATAGTTTTGAAAACCATTTCAGAGACATATTCTTAAATGTGACTCATATGAAATATATTACATGCATGCACAGATTTAAGTCAGCTTTAATCGCCTTTTTGGTAACTTCATGACTTAACTGACCACGGCATTGCATGCATGTAGTTTATTTCACGCTTTGATATGAAAGAATATAGGCTACAGTGCGCACTGGGACCTTTGTGCGTGCAATTGAAGAGCACGCGCTGCGAGCACAGTAGCCTACCGTTTCTGCACTCGTTTCTGCTACTGAATAAATGCACTTCTTGTCAAGAGAAAAATTGACAGAAGCAGCAGTTGTGCAGGCAATAAATTTTTCAGTTTAATGTTTAAATTATATTAAAATAATATTAATAAAAAAACTATATATATAAAATTAAATTTATAATATAATTTATATATATAAATTAGTTGGTCCCATTACCACTGCAGTGGTAAAAATCTGCCACCGTCACAGCCCTAACCATAACAATATTGAATCTCTCATAACATTTTCTACATTGATGTAGCGGTATATAGGCAGGTTATGTTGTACCGGCCCAAAGCTGCTGCATCACTACAGTCCTTGATTGCGAGTCTTATTCCTGGTTTAGACTTCCAAAGTAATTTGTCTTTATGCCTTAATAAGCTTTGATGTAGCAGTTAGTTATGAAGTAATATACTAATAAAAAATGCTTTAATCTGAGACAGAACTAATCACACTGTTACCCAGGTGCTTTCTATGTGTGCAAATTTTGATTTAGTTTTAGTCATAGTCTTTTGAATAAAATGCCATTTAGCTTTAGTCATATTTTAATCGTATCAGTTGTTTTGGTTTTAGTCTAATAAATATTAGATTCAGTAGATTTAGTTGACTAAATATATCAGATTTAGTTAAATTGTAATGCATTAATTAACCATCTATTAACCTTTTAATATGAATGACATTACGATTTGTAAATGCTAAAATTTAAATTATCTCCCACCGGGTAGATGCGTTACAATTCAAATTAGGGCGGCACAATATTGGAAAAAACTCACATTGGGATATTTTGTTTTTCTGCGATTATATATTGTGATCACCAGATGGCTTGAATAGCTGTGTTTGGAAATAAACGATTAATGAGTAGGGTGACTTTGTAGGTGAGTAAATCAGCATAGAAAATAAACATATTACATGCATAGATGAATAGTCATATGTAAAATAACACTACATAGTCTTCACTGTATAAATTAAGTCTTAATAAATCTGTGTTAAAGCCACAAAAGTGATTTTTCTCTGTGTTTTGTTGTTTGATTAACATTAATGACATAGAAAGCAACAGGAACATTAAACTGCTGTGAATATACTGTTACACATCCATTTTTTTCTCAATTGTTTACCTTCACCTTAACCATAAGCAACTGTGTTTACAAGGATACTTACAGAGACATGCATTTTGACATAATTTTGCACGTATGTGTCATTAATAGACGCGGAAGTGAATGGAATTCAGAGTTCATGTGCGTTTGCGTGGCTCTCACTGGCTATATTTACATGCACAATTTTTGGTTAAATCGGACTGAATTCATTACGATTAATTAATCTGAGTGTAGTGTTTACATAAACACAAAATAAAGTGATCGGGTTGAGGTGTGCATTTATATGTCACAAGCTTCAAATCTGAATAAAAAAAATTTTGACATGCGTACACTGCACAAATATAGAGTTTCTCACTGTTTGCACATAATAACCACTCTCCTACACTGTTTCTTTAATTGTTTTAACAGCAGAATTAATATTTATCTGATAAAATAAACATGCTATAGCTTAATCTCAGGCAGTTGATCATGTAAGCGACCCACCGTTCTGCACATTTTGTGTGTATCTCTTATCACTTCAGACGTTTCTTCGAACGTATGCCCTGTGAACTTGGAATATTCTGCCATGATTCTAGTTCAAAGGCAGCGTATATATTCCATTAAACAGGCATTAAAGTGTGTGGGACATGAATTTAAATTGTATTTATTTGAAAAGGGGTACTATTTCACTCTTCTCTAGTAAGTTTCATCTTTGTGTGAAGACGCTGCAGGTGGTGGCGTAGCACAAATTCATGAATGAATATTCCTAAGTAAAGTAAACTTCAACTGATTTCACCTGCTCAGGGAGTAAGGAGCAACTGTGTAGGGACCTTGTCAGTCAGAACAGTTCATTCATGAAGCTCTCTTCTAACGAGCTGGTTATCTGAATCAGGTTACATAAGAGAGGCATGCAAAATATGCAGAGCGAGGGTACGTGAGGACTGGAATTGAGAACCACTTATGTATTTAATAGGGCTGTCAAATGATTAATCACGATTAATCACATCCAAAATAAAAGTTTTGTTTACATAATATATGTATGTGTACAGGGTATATTTATTATGTATATATAAATACACACACATAAATTATATATTTAGAAAATATTTACATGTATATACATTTATATATTTATATTATATTTTATATTATATATAAATATATTTAATATATAAACATAACATATTCTTCTTAAATATATACATGCATGTGTGTGTATTTATATATACATAATAAATATACACAGTATACACACATATATTATGTAAACAAAACTTTTATTTTGGATGTGATTAATCGTGATTAATCATTTGACAGCCCTAGTATTTAATTAACACATATCATCATATCGCCTTAATTTCTTAATGTTAAAGCATTAAGGGATAAAGTACAACCCTCTGTAATGCAGCTCTGAAATAAATTATATTGTGAAAGCACTACACCACATAAGTTTTACTGGACTTAAATGGAACAAATACAATCTCTTACAAAAAGTTGCTGAACAGTGAATCAGGAGATTGTTGCTTTATGGACATAGAGAGTGATCGTAACGATCGTAAGTTATATCCAAACGGCAACATCCCGCTCTCTCTGGTCAAGCCAACAAGGGATGGTAAGTCAAGTTTATTTATATAGCACATTTTCGTATACAATTGTAATTCAAAGTGCTTTACATAAAAGAAAGTAAAATAATCATGAAGAAAAATAATAACAAAAATAAAACAAGCAATTTTAAAAACATAAAACAGGCAATTTTAAAACATTGGAAATGATTTAAAAATTGACGTATTTAAATGAATTTAAAACAGTTAAAAATAGAAAATGATTTTACATAGAATATAGTGAATATGTAAAATACAGTGCAATCAATTCGGACATCGCACATTGCTCATTCAACAAATGCACAGCTAAAGCAGATGAGTTTTGAGTCTAGATTTAAATGTGACTAATGTTTTAGCACATCTGATCTCTTCTGGAAGCTGATTCCAACTGCGGGCGGCATAGTAACTAAAGGCGGACTCCCCTTGTTTTGTGTGAACCCTTGGTATTTCTAACTGACTCGATCCTATTGATCTGAGTGGTCTGTTAGGTTTATATTCAGTGAACATATCTGCAATATATTTGGTCCTAGGTCATTGAGTGATTTATAAACAAGTAAAAGTACTTTAAAATCAATCCTAAATGTAACTGGAAGCCAGTGTAAGGACCTGAGGACTGGTGTGATATGCTCAGATTTTCTGGTTCTAGTCAGAATCCTGGCAGCAGCGTTCTGGATGAGCTGCAGCTGTCTAATGGTCTTTTTGGGAAGGCCGGTGAGGAGACCATTACAATAGTCCACCCTGCTGGTGATAAAGGCATGAACAAGTTTCTCTAAGTCTTGACTGGAAACAAAACATCTAATTCTTGCAATGTTTTTTAGATGATAGTATGTTGATTTAGTTACTGCTTTGACATGACTACTGAAACTAAGGTCTGTCTCCAGAATCACACCAAGATTCCTGACTTGATTTTTAGTTGTGTGACCCCTTGAGTCAAGGTATGCATTCACCTTGAAAACTTCATCTTTGTTTCCAAATGCAATAACTTCAGTTTTTTCCTTGTTTAACTGAAAAAAGTTCTGGCACATCCAACTATTAATTTCATCAATACATTGGCAGAGGGAGTCAATGGGGCTGTAGTCATTTGGAGATAAGGCTAGGTAAATCTGGGTATCATCAGCATAGCTGTGATAGGCAATTTGGTTCTTTCTCATTATCTGACTTAGTGGGAGCATATACAGGCTAAACAAGAGCGGTGCCAGAATTGAGCCTTGTGGGACTCCGCATGTCATGGACGTCCACTTAGACTTATGCTCTCCTAGACTCACATAATAACCTCTTCCTTCTAAGTATGACCTGAACCATTTGAGTACCATCCCAGAAAGCCCGACCCAGTTTTTCCAGTCTCTCTAGTAGTATGTTATGATCGACAGTGTCAAACGCAGCACTGAGATCTAGCAATACCAGCACTGATATTTTGCCAGAGTCAGAATTTAAGCGAATATCATTTATTATCTTAATGAGCGCTGTCTCTGTGCTGTGATGCAGTCGAAAACCAGATTGAAAATTGTCCAGGTATCCATTTGAGTTTAAGTATTTGTTCAGCTGATTAAAAACTTCCTTTTCTATAATTTTTGCCTATAAAAGGAAGATTAGATATTTGTCTATAATTGCTCAGAATGGTGTTATCAAGATTGCTCTTTTTCAGGAGGGGCTTTACAACTGCATTTTTCAGGGAGTTTGGAAATGTCCCAGAAAGAAGTGAGGCGTTCACCACTTCTAAGAGATCTGCTTCTAAACAGTTAAGCACACTTTTGAAAAAAGATGTGGGAAGTGTGTCAAGATCGCAGGTTGACGATTTTAGGTGCTGCACTATTTCTTCCAGAAATTTTGCTTTCAGTTGCTTCAAAAATAGACATAGTATCTTTTTGATATTGCGTCCAGATCTGTCTGACCTCTGCATTACTTGAGGATGTGCTAATTGCCTTCCTGATATTAATGATCTTCTCAGAAAAGAAGGAAGCAAACTCATTGCATTTGGTAACTGAGAGCATTTCACTGGGAATCTGACTTGGGGGGTTTGTCAGTCTCTCAACAGTGGCAAAAAGAGTACGAGTGGTTGTTTAAGTTACTGTTTATAAGGTTTGAGAAGAAATTCTGTCTAGCTGTGGCTAGTTTCACATTAAAAGCATGAAGGCTGTCTTTATAAATGCTATAGTGAATTTCAAGTTTCGTTACTGTTTATAAGGTTTGAGAAGAAATTCTGTCTAGCTGTGGATAGTTTGAACTGCTGTTGATCTTCTCCAAACTGATTTCTGTCTGTTTGTTTTTTCTTACTGACTATTATTGGAGCAATATCATCAATAACATTCTTAACTTTTGAGTTAAAGGAATCAAGGAGAATATCAACAGAGTCTGCAGAAATGCTTGGTGTTAGAGATATAGCCTCCATAAACCGCACACTAGTGTTATCGTTAATGCATCTCCTTCTGACAGAGACAGATCTAGATTCATTGGTAGCAGAGATCAATATATCAAAGAAAATACAGAAGTGATCAGATAGTGCTACGTCCTTAATAACAATGGATGAAATGTTTAGACCCCTACTGATGATTAAATCTAGAGTGTGTCCACCTTTGTGTGTGGGTCCATGCACATGCTGAATCAGGTCAAAAGTGTTTAGAACCGTTATCATTTCTTTTGTAATTTTGTTTTCTGCATTATCTATATGAATATTAAAATCCCCTGCAATAGCAAAACAGTCAAACTCTGAGGAAATCATTGATAGCATTTCTGTGACCTCTTCAACAAAGGCTGGAGAGTATTTTGGAGGCCTGTAAATAATGATAAACAGAATGCGTGGAGCACCTTTCAGCACAATCCCTAGATATTCAAAAAGACAAGTACTGACCAAATGACATTTGCTTGCATTGATAGACATCTTTAAATAGAGCAGCTACACCTCCACCTCTCCTAACAGTCCTGCAGACACTCATGAAAGTAAAGTTAGGAGGGGCTGCTTCATTGAGGACTGTTGCACTGCAGCTGTCTTCTAGCCATGTTTCATTTAGAAACATAAAACTCCAGATTGTTTGTGGTTATAAAGTCATTGATTAGAAATGATTTATTTTTTAGTGAGCGAATGTTTAAAAATGCCAACTTGATGGCAGTACTTTGTGTCTTTATATCAATCTTAGTTTGATGCATTATAGGTCGCAGATTCGATGAGTTTGCCCTTGAGCTTGAAAAGACCTTAGACTTTCTATCACGTGATAAAACTGAAATATAGAAAGCTACAGGCACGCTGGGTTCCCGCTTGTTCTGTAAACATTTGTGAATGTTGCTGCTATTATAGCGGGGACCCGACACATATCACTGAGAGCTGCTATCAGTTGTTTTTGGTTCACCTACAGCAGATGGAGGGTTTGGGCCCTGGCGTTGTGGCAGCGGTCGGAGAGCTCTCACAGGAGCAGGGCCCACAGGCTTTGGTGGTTGGGGGGCCCGCCGTTTTTTTGGTGATATTTGCGGGCTTGCAGCGAATGAGTGAGAGAGTTTAGTCCCAGCATACACCAATTCCTCAACAAGGAAGTGACTTAAACTGTAATTCCTCAACTGGCCGCTAGAGGCTGGCTGCAAACGGGAGTCAATCCCAGAGACTCCCTATGTTAAAATGGCCAATTTTGTTTACAGCCTGGTTCAAAAAATTTTTTTGTCTATATAGCTTATTTTGCCCTTTATGACAGCTGTGAGGGGGGTGATTTTTTTTTTATAACTCATTCGTTTAAATTATATTAAGCCTTAAAGTTCTGCATAATTAAGGGCGTGGCCACTTGAGTGACAGGTAAATTGCTGCTGCTGACACTGCTGTCGCGCTAGGTGGCATGGTTTCAGCAACCAGCTCCCGCCTCTTTGGCCATTTTCAATTATCCGGGAGTGACGCACGGTGACGTGCTGCCAAGATGCAACGGCCGCCTCCGCCCACTTTGAGCTTCAAAAACGCTCTTCGGATGCCTACGGGTGATGTCACGGACACTACATCCATGTTTTTATACAGTCTATGGTTATATTACACATAACATTTCCATACGTGTTTACATAGATTATTCATAGCGTGAGCACCTACTAACTCCCGGATCGGAAATTATGAATCTGTAATAAATAATAAATACAAATGACAAAGCCAGATTTTTGTCAAGTTGTTTATTTTCATTGAGCTGTTTTCACTACTGTGTTGTTTCAAGCTGAAAAGCATAAAATTGGGCTTCATATTAGATCCGTTTTACTCTCCGCTCGTGAGAGCAGATATGGCAGACACAGCAAGCGTTTTCCAATAGTATGTTCCTGCACAACTGGAGGCTGCAGTTTCAGGACCACAGATCTAGGACCGCAGTTCTAGGACCCTAGTTTTTCGTGGCAGCGCCACCTACCGTAATGGATGATATAGCGATGGCTGCAGTTTCAGGACAGCAGTTCTAGGACCCTGTTTGGTTTAGTTTGTAGTCATGTTTGTATATAGCATCAATATATTAATCTCAGTAGTATTTGTTTTTAAATGTGATTTTTGATTTAAAATGCATCAGAGGTTAATTACTAAGTGTGTTTTGAGTCACAATTTTAAATTTAAACATGAATTTACACAAATATAAATGGAAAACTGTATATCAATTCTAAAACAATTGTAAAAAAAAAAAATGGAGAACCTTAAAAGTCTTAGTCTCTTGAATTATACAGTATATTGATTAACCTCCTTAAGGTGAATTAGCTCATTATCAGGTAAGTTTAAGTTGGAATCAGCGTATGCAGTCACTAAATTACAGCCAATATTTTAAAGGTTGTTGAGAGGCAAGACAAGACACAAGAATGATTCCAGAATGTTTATTTATATATAAATTATGTATATTTGTGTGTGTATGTATGTATATATATATATGTATATGTATATATATATATATATATATATATATATATATATATATATATATATATATATATATACACACACACACACACACACATACATACATACTACCATTCAAAAGTTTGGGATCAGTAAGACTTGTAATGCTTTTTTTAAAGAAGTCTCTTCTGCTCATCAAGGCTGCATTTATTTGATCAAAAATTCAGAAAAAAAAACTGTAATCTTAATCTTGCAAAATGTTATTAGAATATAAAATAATGGTTTCTATTTAAATATCCTTTAAAATATAATTTATTTCTGTGATGAAAAGCTGAATTTCCAGCATCATGACTCCAGTTTAAAGTGTCACATGATCCTTCAGAAATCATTCTAATATGCTGATTTATTATTAGAATTATCAATGTTGGCAACAGCCAAATATTTTTTTGGAAGCTATGTGGAAGCTTTTTTTTTCCGGATTCTTTGATGAATAAAAAGTTAAAAAGAAGAGCATTTATTTAAAATAGAAATCTTTTCTTACAATATACACTACTGTTCAAATGTTTGGGGTCGGTAAATTTCTATTTTCTTTTTTTGAAAGAAATTAAACCTTTTATTCAGCAAGGATGTGTTAAATTGTTAAGAAGTGATAGCAAAGATTTATATTGTTAGAAAAGAATCATATTTTGAATAAATGCTGTTCCTTTTAACTTTTTATTCATCAAAGAATCCTGAAAAAAAGTATCACAGTTTCCAAAAAAATGTTTGGCAGCACAACTGTTGATAATTCTAATAATAAATCAGCATATTAGAATGATTCTAAAGGATCATGTGACACTTTATACTGGAGTCCTGATGCTGGAAATTCAGCTTTGCATCACAGAAATAAATTATATTTTAAAGGATATTTAAATAGAAACCATTATTTTATATTATAATAACATTTTGCAAGATTACCGTTTTTTTTTTCTGTATTTTTGATCAAATAAATGCAGCCATGATGAGCAGAAGAGACTTCTTTAAAAACATTACAAGTCTTACTGATTCCAAACTTTTGAACGGTAGTGTGTATATGTATATATATATATATATATATATACACGTCATTTTTGCGACAACATCACAACAGCACCAAAGCGAACCCCTTTTCCATCAGTTGCTGCATGGATAGAATGGCTGTAGGCTTCAACTCTAGAGAAAGAGACAGCGAGAGACAGAGAGAGAGAGAGAGAGAGATAAGAAACATTTGTTTAACATATTCAACTGATATATCTGAATTTACACTTATGCACTGTTGGAGTTTTAGAGAAAGACCCAAACAGAATATTCATGTTACTGACATCTAATTATAAACTTCAAATGTGTAAGTACATAAGAGCAATACCCACCAATTAAATGATCTCCCTTCTTTCCTCAATTGTTTGTCAATCTTTCTATTAAATTCTTCCACTTCACTGAAATAGTTATCAGAGAACAATCACTTTTGTGATAACAGAAATATCAGTAGCAAAATGGTGAACTAGGCATTGTGCAAAAATAATTCATATTGTACTCTGACCTGAAATGATAATCTGGACCAGAAAGGAAGACTTGTTAGAATATTTTGAGATCATGAAAATATCCCTAGTGCCTTTTTAAATCATCTGTCCTACAATGAGCCTAACCAAATCCATAAAATCACTTCATATTGGCCATGCAGAACATGACAGAAACTAACACATGATAACAATGGACTGTATGTGGAGTAGGCCTGCAGATTAGGCCAAATTGTAACAAGCCATTAAAACTGCCAAACGCCTCATTCATCATTGCAAAACAATGCCAAAACAACAGGCTAACACAACTAGGCAGTCAGTGCAGTTTAATTATGAAAGATATTTTATAGATAAATATGGTAAAACAACAAGTATTAAGCCAGTATTCACACTAATACATTAAGCTGCAGGTAAATCTTACAAACCTTACATCAACCATGCTCTTGTCATCTGATAAGTTTAATTAATGTGCTGGCTAGATTCACTTATAATACTTCGTCATTAAAACTCAACAAGGATTTATGAAATCATGGCCACGAATTAACGTCGTAGTAATTAATAAAACTAGCTCACAAATTCTTAATTTGGTGGGAATTAATTATTAATTCATAGTTAGCAGTTCTCACTATGTAAACTTCGCACCGTTTAAACGTTATATAATAAAACTTAATTAAATATCGGTACTCACCGTCTGATTGCTGTCCACGTCGTCCATCTTTAATTAGTGTTGATCCAGTACGGTAGGGTCCTAGAACTGCGGTCCTGAAACTGCAGCCTCCGGTTGTGCAGGAATACCCTTCTCGCGTTTTCCATTCCAATATGTTTTTAACTGTACAATATAAATTTTAACATCTACCTCCACTATTACCCAGTCTCTACTGTAGTGTCCGTGTACCAAAGTCCCAGAATGCCTTGCGTTGCTGATGCCACGTTCCAATTCTCAATACAAAACATTGCGGTGTGCACATAGTGATATCGAAGCTGAAACGATGTATCGTGAAGCCCTAATTCAAATGTGGGCATCTAACCTCCATACATGCATATATTTGAAAGCCAGATTGAGTTGTTGTTGTTGTCGGGCAAGAACAACAAAAACTGTTTTAACAGTTGTTCATTCTGAGGCATGCTCAGAACAGCGTGAGTTTTGTCTACACCGCTAGCACCCACAGCATGCTGTTGTTGTTATGTGAACCATGCTGCTGTGAAATGTTTTTTTTTTCTCTTATCACAGGCTGCCAAACCCAAAGCTGCAGAGAAAGATGTGAAGATTGAGCAGGTTGTAAATGGTAAGACAAAGAAACCTATGAGACTTTTTTTATTCTCATCACTTTAATGTGACTCATAAATCTTTGGTTGTGTGTAAATTAAATGCTGCATCAGAGATACTAAGATTAGGCAGTATGGCGATATATTGTGGCGACAATATAAATTTGCTTTTGAAGAGATTTTGCTATACCGTGGTCATTGTGGTACTTTACGTAAATATTTGCCGTGCAAAGCAGGACTGCTCATTGTCCGCATTAAACTGAAGTTGCAATAATCTTTTCCTAACTATTGTGATGTATATCTGAGTGAAATGGCCTCTCAAATGAGAAAAATGTAGGGTTGGACTTGATCTAGTCCATCAGGAAATGATTGAATCATGGTAGTTTGCTAATTGTTGTGATCTCATGTGAGTCACATGTTACTGGAGGGCAGGGATTATTTCCCAACTCTTTCCATACCCTTTCACCAGTGCAAATCAGAAAGATTTGTCATCATCAGGGAAGGGTAACTTAATATTTTGGATTGATGTGGGCATGAAATAAAAATTCACCTATTAATCCATCTATTTTCTAGATGAATGAAATAATGTTGATCTGCCGTGGTACAAGTCCTTGTGGAGATTGAAATAATGCCATCTTCTCCTGTTCCATTGTTGTCTCCTTTTGTAGTTTTAAATAATGATTTAATGATTTGATATTTATTTGCCGTCATCACGGCTATAATGCTTCTCTGACGAGCTGCTTCTTCTTCGGCTTTTGTCGTGGTACTGCAGGTTACACCAGCAATATGCCTGTGGACACTGCGGACTAGCGGATTGCATGTGTACTGCACGCCGATGCGTATAAATGAAAACTGACGCATAGCCTACGGGCATAAGGGCCGTTACATAGTCAATGCATCGGTACGCATACGCAAGGCTACGCATCGCTATGCTTCGGCCACCATTATGCGTCGGTGCGTAGCCAAATGTGTCGTCCTAGTTTTTGATACATGACGCGCCGATGCACGCAATACTATGCGTTGTCGGTGGGGGCGACATTGCAAGTATTGTACACCAATTCAAGTATATTATGTTTACAGAAGAAGAAGGTTTGAATACAATGGCGGGTGAAGAGGAAAAATTATGCGAGCTTATACATATACATCCACATTTATATGATAGTTCATCGCAATTACACTCCAATAAAATAGCGTTGAAAAACGCCTGGAGAGAGGTTGCAACCGCGATGGGAAAACCCTTAGATAACGTGAAAACGGACTGGAAAAGTGCCCGTGACAAATTCATTAGGGTGCACAAAAAGTGGAAGGTGGCGTGCAGAAGTGGTGCGGGGCAGCTAAATCAGCAATAGAATGCACTCCTCTTCAGTTGCCATTTTGATCTGAATATCACGTGATCCGACTCTACTAATATCACCCGACTCTACTACCCCCTGTTGCGTGAGCGGTGTATTGTATACACGCACCGCCCGTGACGCTTGCGTCCACTGTTTAGACTATGAAAGGGAGCGCGTTGCTTGCTCGCGTTGACTATGTAACGGCCCTATAGGCTACGGCGTATGTCCAACGCAGAAGTATAAATCAGCCTTCAATCTTTTCAACTTTTGAACGGTAGTGCATATTTTTACAAAAGATTTTACAAGATTTAACAAAATGCTGTTCTTTAAATTTTTTTCAGGATTCTTTGACAAATAAAAAGTTTATCACAGGTTCCAAAAATATTAAGCAGCACAACTGTTTCCAACTTTGATAATAAATCAGTATATTAGAATGAAAGTGATTAGCACGTAACAGGCACATATCAGTATAAACGGAGATATTTGTCGTTGCAATATGCATCACATAACTAAACATCCGTCATTGTTAAAAAAAAAAAAATACAAAAGACAAAAAAAAATAAAAAAACTTTTCACAGTCAACACTGCAATGCAGAAACAGAGTTTTCACATTTATCCACTTCAGAGAGTGTATTTGAAAAGCTCAGTTTTCGCTGGATAAAAACACAGTCTCACTGTGGACAGAATGGAGAGAAACAGATGCAATTACAAAAATGTAATTTTTTGGCTAAACAGTTCTTTTAAAGAGATCATCTAAAAAGCCTAAATTAAATCTGCTCATCATATACAGCTATCATATCTCTTTGCAATACTTGGATGAAACCACTCAGTTTATATGGATTCATTTTACGATGACTTAATATTTGATTAAAAATCGTGGGACAGAAGCAACCTAGAACCCAAACCTTTTCTTCACAAAATCTGTTTACTCTTTGTAGGTGAAGCAAACACAGAGGGGAAATCATTGATGGAGCAGCTGAGAGGAGAGGCGCTGAAGTTCCATAAGCCAGGTGGGACTGCTGACTTGTTGATCATTGGCAGCTTCCTGGAGTTTGAAACAGAACCACTGTATGCACAGTTCTGTACAATGCACCATCAGGAGAAAATTGGCTAAAAGTAAATCTTGTGGTTTATTGTTCTCTCTCTTTAGGGGAGAATTACAAGACTGAGGGTTATGTTGTAACGCCCAACACCATGAATTTGCTGAAGAAGCACTTGGAAGAGACTGGAGGACAGGTATGACCTGAATGCAAGTTTACTAAATGATGCTTAAAAGTCTTTGGGTTAACATTATACATTATCCTGCATGGCCGAGGTGTCATCAGAGGTGGCAGAGGTTATTATATTCTGATGAAAGATTAAGAAGATGCACAGTGTTTTTTTTTTTTTGGTGACGTGCTGATATTTCAACAACCAAAAATTTTCGGCCGATACTAAAATTTTAATTATTGCAATTATATTTTTATTTAGCCTGTTCTATTCGCTATAGTTAATGTTTGACTAAATCTGTCATGAAAACGTTTATTTATTTATTTATTTATTTTTATTTTTTATCACAGCCATGTTTATATGTTTATATTTCAACACCAAATTAGAGTAGAAACATAATTATTAAAGATGACATCCTAATTTTGGTCTCGGACCAGAATTTTCATTTTGGTGCATCACTGTTTTTATATCTTTTGAATTATTGTTTCTTTTGTGGTGTGGTGTGCAAAAAGAGAAGGGGAATGTGTTTTGAGAATATAATGTGATATTTTTAGTTTTGTGTGTATTTTTTTTTTGTATAAATTTTTCTTTTTTTTTACTTTTTTTTGTAGGTCCGCACCCGTTTTCCCCCTGAGCCTAATGGAATTCTGCATATTGGTCATGCCAAAGCAATCAATTTCAATTTTGGTTATGCCAAGGTACACACACACACAGACTTACTCATATGAACCATGTCTAACAAGAAATTCCTTTCTGACATCATGTGTCTGTTTGAAGCCAATAATGGTATCTGTTTCCTGCGGTATGATGACACAAACCCAGAAAAGGAGGAGGAGAAGTACTTTACTGCCATCAAAGAAATGGTGGAGTGGCTTGGTGAGTATTAAGAGCTGACTTGCTTGAGCAGTCAGGCTAAACCTGATTACTGTTTACAGCTGATATTCAATGTGTAGTTCACTCAAACATGAAAAATAGACACTTAATGCCTGCTGTACCACCCTTTACAGCAGTATGTGCTATGTCCAGTATGTCCAATGCATTATGCATTGTGAACATTTTAGAACAAGATTTAAAAGGAAAAGGAAAAAGGAAAAGAAAGGACTTTGTATTGGAGGATAGATATTACAGTGTTTTAAATGTGAACTTTTCTATTAAAGAGCCTTCTTCACACATGAATGTTTGCTTGTTTGTTCTTCTCTCTCACTCAGGGTACAAGCCATACGCTGTCACACATGCCTCTGATCAGTTCCAGCTTCTCTACGATCTTGCTGTTGATCTCATTCGCAGGTAGGATTACAAATCTGACGCTTCAGGGCTCTATGCCCCAGGCATTGCATTATTTTTTTAGACTTTTTCATAGTAATGAACTTGGTAAACTTTTACTTAGGAATAATAATAAAGAAGGATGTGAAAGTATGTGAAAACAGCTAGAAATTCAGAAATTCAGAATATGTGTGCAGTGTGCATGTCAAAAAATTAAATCCGATTTGAAGCATGTGAAATAAACATGGCAATCACTGTATTTAGCAGAGTGCTGTTCAAAAGTTCGCGATCAGTAAGATTTTTTTTGAATGTTTTTTTAAAGATGTTTCTTATGCTAATCAAGGCTGGATTTATTTAATCAAAAATACAGAAAAAAAGTAATAATTTTGTGAAATATTATTGCAATGTAAAATAACAGTTTTCTTTTTTTTTTAAATATTTATTCCTGTGAAGCAAAGCTGAATTTTCAGCATGATTACTCCAGTCTTCAGTGTCATATGATCCTTCAGAAATTGTTAGAGATGATTTCTATTTTGAATAAATACTGTAACTCTTTACTAATCAAAGAAAAAAGTATCCCAGGTTTCAAAAAAAAAAATATAAAGCAGCACAACAGTTTCAACATTGATAATAAATCATATTAGAATGATTTCTGAAGGATCATGTGACACTGAAGAAGTAATGGCTGATGAAAATTCTAGTAGTGCCACAGAAATAAATAATAATTTAAAGTATATTAAAAAATAACACCAATATTAGAAATTGCAATAATATTTATATTTCACATTACTGTTTTTTTCTGTGTTTTTGATCAAATGAACCTTAAGCCTTGATGAGCATAAAAAAAATAAACTGATCCCAAACTTTTGAACAGCTGATTTTGGATTTATCAGTTAGAATGATTTCTTTCTGATTAAAACAAAAAGTGTCCATGTAAATGTGGCGTCTGATTCACAATCGCTTATGCCTCCTAACTGGATAGATCAGGGCTAATCAATTGGCGGCCCACAAATCATCTTCCTCCAGCCGAGGACGCGCAGGTCGCACATATGCCTTGAATTGTTTTTGAACTAATTAGTTTGTCCACAAGGTGGCAACACTGGCTCGGGCTGTTGTTTCACGCAGCCAAAAAAGAAAATGTATGCATACTGCATACGTTGAGCCGCTTCAGAAAAGTGCGCCAGTAGCGCTTCAACGGACAAAAACACACACAATTACGCAAAATGCGCCGTCTTGGCGAGTGATCTCGTAAACACAGTCTTAAATGGGCTATAAAGTCCTAAATGACTGAAAAGAGTTGGGAGAAAATTGGATGTGTGTCAGATCCACGTGATGTGCATCAGCGCTGCTTTTAAAGTGAAACCTGATGAAGTCTGTCATTGATCACAGTAGAAAAAGAAAAAGAGAAATCACTGGACTCCCCTAGTCGCTGATTAACTTTTGTAGCTTGAATAAAGATGAATCTAAATGCATATACAATTTATAGTTTATGTGAAGATTGTTTTAAGTTCACTTAAATTAAAAGTTGTTAGGTTATATTTTTAATAGCCTAAATGTTTAAAATAATGGCTTTCAATTATATTGTAATGTTGAATGGCTATAATTAATGGCTAAAACTGAGGTGAAAATGTATTTTATAGAGACATCCATAGCAGTATTGGTATCAAAAATACTGGCCTTTGTTAATAATAAGCTACTTAGTAAAGAGATGCCATTAAACACATATTTAAAATATATACCATGTTGTTTCTACATTAATTTGGAGGTTCACTGTGAAATGATGGCAATATATTAATATGTAATCAATTACGATTAATTACTGAAAAATGTGCGATTTCAAGAAAGAGATCGGGACGACCCCCTTCAAATTTTCAAATCGATAATCCAGCCCTCAAATGAAACTAATTGAATAGCCCAGGGATAGATCGATATCCTTGAAGTTTAATTGACTTGGTATTATACTGTGTTGCCTTATTGTTTTCAGAGCAGTGACTTTACCATAGCGGTGACATTAATGTATGCTGGATCTGAATGTGGTTTATATGATATAATGATTCAGGTTTACTTGTGTGTCAGGGGTCATGCGTACGTGTGCCACCAGCGTGGAGAGGAACTCAAGGGTCACAACATCCCTCCCTCCCCCTGGAGAGAGCGACCCGTGGAAGAATCTTTGCTTTTGTTTGACAGGATGAGAAAGGGCATGTTTGCAGAGGGAGAAGTCACTCTCAGAATGAAGATGGTGATGGAAGATGGAAAAATGGACCCTGTGGCATACCGGATCAAATACACGCCACATCACAGGACAGGAGACACTTGGTAAGACACTTTATTTCGCTCACCTGGTGTGATTTTTGTTTATTATCCTTATGGCATTCTTTCTTATGTCCTGTGCACAGGTGCATATACCCAACATATGATTACACACACTGTCTTTGTGACTCCATTGAGAACATCACGCACTCACTGTGCACCAAAGAGTTTCAGGCCAGGTATGTCAACATTAATAATAATAATAATAAAAGAAATCTCTTTCAGCTAAAGCTGTAAACTGTAAAGTTGGCACATTACTTTAAGGTTAAAACTAACAAGCCCAAACCATCAAATGGTTGGTGGTTTGATGCATTTAAGATATAATAATCAACTATCAAAAAGAGTTGTTTACAAACATTTTAATTGTATATAAGGCTGTTTTTATATTTAAATTATGTTTCTACTTCAATTTGTTGTTGAAAAATAAATGTTTTAATTGTGACTGTAATAACTTATTTTCATGATAAATTTATTCAGACATACACTCCCTGACAAAAATCTTGTCGCCTATCCAAGTTGTAGGAACAATAAATAATAACTTGACTTCTAGTTGATCATTTGGAATCAGAAGTGGCTTATATGAAAGGCAAAGGCCTGTAGATTATGCTTATTTTACCAAAATAAAATCTTATCATGCCTTGATTTTTAATTAGGACAGAAAGGTCAGACTTTGCTTAGACAAAAGTCTTGTCACATCTTTAAAGGATTCAACCAATCACAGATTAGAGCGTCACCTGTGACAAATACTGTAACTAACACATTCCCAGGTGTGTGGAAGAAGAACCCCAGCACACCCAACCTTCATTTGAAATGCATCCTGACCTCTGACAGCATGCCAAAGATTCAACCACAGACCAAAGTGCTGATCATCAAGAGCCTGAAGACCAAGTCTTCTGCTGAGGTGGCAGACATCTTTAATGTATCTTAATGTCAAGAGGATAAGAAAAAGATTTGAAGAAACTGGTGAAGTTCATGAAAGGCCCAGGTCAGGCAGACCCTGTAAGACAACTGTTCGAGAAGACCGTTTGTTGGTTCGACAGTCCAGGGCCAGCCCTTTTTCAGCTGCAGCAGAGCTACATAAGAACTGGTCACCAGAAACCTCTGTATCTACAAGAACAGTTTGTCGAATTCTCTCACGCAGTGGTCTCAATGGCCGAATTAGTGCTCAGAAACCAGCATTAAACAGAAGACAACTAAAAAAATTGTGTTGCATTTGCCAAGGCCCACAGCTTGCAGGATAGATGGACTGTGGAAAAGTGGCAGAAGGTTGATTTTTCCGATGAATCATCTATTGAACTGCATCCCAATCGTCGCAAATACTGCAGAAGACATGTTGGAACCCGCATGGAACCAAGATTCACACAGAAAACAGTCAAGTTCGGTGGAGGAAAAATCATGGTTTGGGGTTACATTCAGTATGGGGGATGGCAACATCAACAGCCTGAGGTATCAAGACATTCTTGTTGCCTATTACATTCCAAACCACATGAGAGGGCAAATTCTTCAGCGGGCATTCAGTATGGGTTTCATACTTCAGCACCACATCAAAGTTCCTGAAAGCAAAGAAGGTCAAGGTGCTCCAGGATTGGCCAGCCCAGTCACCAGACATGAACATTATTGAGCATGTCTGGGGTAAGATGAAGGAGGAGGCACTGAAGATGAAACCAAAGAATCTTGATGAACTCTGGGAGTCCTGCAAGAATGCTTTCTTTGCCATTCCAGATGACTTTATTAATAAGTTATTTAAATCATTGCCGAGATGTATGGATGCAGTCCTCCAAGCTCATTGGAGTCATACACAATATGAAGTCTTTTTCCACTGCACCATGACTTTATGCTCTGTACTGTACATTATTTCTGTTAAGTGACAAAACTTTTGTCTGAGCAAAGTCTTACGTTTCTGTCCTAATTAAATAATTAAAAATCAAGGCATAAGATTTTATTTTGGTAAAATAAGCATAATCTAGAGGCCTTTGCCTTTCATATAAGCCACTTCTGATTCCAAATGCTCAACTAGAAGTCAAGTTATTAGTTGTTGTTCCTACAACTTGGATAGATGACAAGATTTTTGTCAGGGAGTGTACATTAAATAAAACTTCACTAACAGGTTAAGTAAAATATAATGATTATGAAGTATATTTAGCTTATATTTTATTTAGATTTTATTTTAAGTTTTTTTTTTCTGGTTGACTAACAAGTGTTAACAATATTACATTACTAACAACATTAATTGACTTTCTTGAGGTAATCATTATGTGTAGAGATGACACGGTATGGAACTCAATTATAGTGCTCAAAATGATCACCAAATGATTATCGGAATTGTTATGGTATTGTTTAAATGTGTGGTAAAAAAAAAATGTCCAGTCGCCAAAAATCAAGTACTGATACACACAATATAATCATACAACAAATAAAATTAGCAGTGCCATGCACTTTGTATTTGCATAAACTTTAAAATAATTACATTAACACTGATGGATGAATTTTAAATGAACAAAAGATGTTGGTTGTGAGACTCAGAGCATAGCATGTTATATACTCACATCACATTCAAATTAAGTTTTGACCAAAAACTGAAACCTCACATTTCAGGCTTTAAAGATTTTTTTTAAGAAAAAAAAATATATATAAGTAGGTATTTTATCTGCACACAACGAATAATGTTTAGTGAAATTTTGATCACTCATCAACTGAAAAGATCAATGTTGGAATTTAAGAATCTATATTGGTTCATCAAAGTATTCATCAATTAATAAAACTTGATTTATCGAAGTATCAGGGACAGTTCACTTATTTAGCTGGTTTTGTTCTGGAAGATTTTTTTTCATTCTTTTCCTCCATATGGATTTCAAAATTAACTTAAATACATAATATACTTTAATACTGTGGTTTTCAACCCTGTTTCTGGAGCCTCCTGAACCCTGCAAATTTTTAATGTCTTCTTTTACACACCCATTTCAGGTCTTGGAGTCTGAATCAGGTGTGTTTGATTAAGCAGACATGCAAAATGTTCACCATCATGAGATTTCAGGAACATGGTTGAAAACTTGTGATTCACTTGTGTGATTCAAGGTTTTTTTTTTTTTTGAGGTTGGGTTTTGCACAAACTTGACAGCAGTCACACTGCACATTTGCAATTGACTACAATTGCGGCCAGTTGCGTGGCTAATGATAGCAACATAATTATAAAATTTTCTAAGTATTATTTAATGTAACATGCAATTTATGCAATTTACACCTCAAAATAAATTTATATATTAAAGTCCTGACATTCACATGAGCTTATTCCTTTGTACTACAGACACATATAAATGTAAACTGTTATGCAGTGATATACAGAGTACCATATTGTGGTAGTTTGGTTCATTGGAACACTGCATTGTCCAGTCAGTATTCAGGGCTCCAGTGATCAATATACATTTGCAATTAAGAACAACTTTTTTTATTTTAATTTAGTTGAAATAATGTTCAGAATATGTTTTACATGGCAAACTTTAGAGCACCCAGTAAGTCAGTGTTGAAATATTTGTACACTATCTTGAATAATCAATTTCTTTATGAAAATGAAGTAAGATTTTTCCTAATATAACATTGCTGTATATACTAAATGCCTGTTTTTGTCTCTCTCTCTCAGACGATCCTCATATTTCTGGTTGTGTAATGCTTTGGATTTGTACTGCCCTGTGCAGTGGGAATATGGCCGACTCAAGCTCACTTACACTGTTGTTTCCAAGAGAAAGATAATTAAACTGGTGGAAACAGGAATTGTTAGGTAACACACATACATAAAAAAAAATTGTGGGTCATTTAATTGTGAACTAGAAATCATTGTAATGTGTTGATCTTTTGTATTGTATTTTTCAGAGATTGGGATGATCCACGACTTTTCACCCTGACAGCCCTCAGGAGACGTGGGTTCCCTCCACAAGCTATTAACAATTTCTGTGCCCGGGTAAGAGAGAGAAAAAAAAGAAAAGAAAAAACCTGCAAAAAAGAAAAATGGTGTGGCATTGTATTATGTCACAAGTAGTACAAATCAACATAATGGTAGCATGAGCTAAACGATCACCACTAGAAGTCCACAGATACTGGTTTCTGATGATACCAATAAGTAAAATTGGAAAATCCAGCTGATAACCTATTAATCGCTGATAGATTTTAAAATAAATAATATAAACCAAAACTTTTTACTTTTTTATTTATGTAATGTAAAGGGCTTGGAGTATAGGATCGAGAGCCACTGATCTAATAGTGGGATTTGTTTAAAGTTTGCAAGGTCCTTGCAATTAAATCTTTAATAGCCATTCAAAGACTTGTTCAAATGATATAGCTGCTTATTTGCCAAATATCAGCAAAATATTAAAATTGTTATATTGTTTAATAGAAGTTGTGTGCATCTCTGCTTGACTGTGGAAGTTTAAATAGTCTTACTTTCAACGCTAAACTGTCTAACAGGAAAACTAAATGGCTGATGCTTATACACTCTACGCTTATACAGTTTATTAGGTACACCTTGCAATTACCGGGTTGGACCCCCTTTTGCCTTCAGAACTGCCTTAATTATCCATGGCATAGTTTCAACAAGGTGTTGGAAACATTCCTCAGAGATTTTGGTCCACATTGACATGACAGCATGACACAGTTGCTGCAGATTTGTCAGCTGCACATCCATGATGCGAATCTCCCGTTCCCAAAGCTGCTCTATTGGATTGAGATCTGGTGACTATGGAGGCCGTTTTAAGTAAAAAGTGAACTCATTGTAATGTTTAAGAAACCAGTCTGAGAGATTTGAGCTTTGTGACATGGTGCATTATCTGCTGGAAGTAGCCATCAGAAGATGGGTACACTGTAGTCATAAAGGGATGGACATGGTCAGCAACAATACTCAGGTAGGTGTGGAATTAAATGATGTTCAATTGGTACTAAGGGAACCAAAAGTGTGCCGAGAAAATATCCCCCACACAATACCACACACCACCAGCCTGAACTGTTGAGAGAAGGCATCCGCCAAATTCTGACTCTACTATCGGAATGTTGCAGTAGAGAAAAATCGAGGACTTGTCAGACCAGGCAACGGTTTTTCCAATCTTTGCCGTGGTTCCAATTTATGCTAAAGCCTGTGCGAACTGTCTGCCTCGCGCTTTCGCTAATGATAGCAACATAATTATAAAATTTTCTAAGTATTATTTAATGTAACATGCAATTTACACCTCAAAATAAATTTATATATTAAAGTCCTGACATTCACATGAGCTTATTCCTTTGTACTACAGACACATATAAATGTAAACTGTTATGCAGTGATATACAGAGTACCATATTGTGTAGTTTGGTTCATTGGAACACTGCATTGTCCAGTCAGTATTCAGGGCTCCAGTGATCAATATACATTTGCAATTAAGAACAACTTTTTTTATTTTAATTTAGTTGAAATAATGTTCAGAATATGGTTTTACATGGCAAAACTTTAGAGCACCCAGTAAGTCAGTGTTGAAATATTTGTACACTATCTTGAATAATCAATTTCTTTATGAAAATGAAGTAAGATTTTTCCTAATATAACATTGCTGTATATACTAAATGCCTGTTTTTGTCTCTCTCTCAGACGATCCTCATATTTCTGGTTGTGTAATGCTTTGGATTTGTACTGCCCTGTGCAGTGGGAATATGGCCGACTCAATCTCACTTACACTGTTGTTTCCAAGAGAAAGATAATTAAACTGGTGGAAACAGGAATTGTTAGGTAACACACATACATAAAAAAAAATTGTGGGTCATTTAATTGTGAACTAGAAATCATTGTAATGTGTTGATCTTTTGTATTGTATTTTCAGAGATTGGGATGATCCACGACTTTTCACCCTGACAGCCCTCAGGAGACGTGGGTTCCCTCCACAAGCTATTAACAATTTCTGTGCGTCCGGGGTAAGAGGAGAGAAAAAAAAGAAAAGAAAAAACCTGCAAAAAAGAAAAATGGTGTGGCATTGTATTATGTCACAAGTAGTACAAATCAACATAATGGTAGCATGAGCTAACGATCACCACTAGAAGTCCACAGATACTGGTTTCTGATGATACCAATAAGTAAAATTGGAAAATCCAGCTGATAACCTATTAATCGCTGATAGATTTTAAAATAAATAATATAAACCAAAACTTTTTACTTTTTTATTTATGTAATGTAAAGGGCTTGGAGTATAGGATCGAGAGCCACTGATCTAATAGCTGGATTTGTTAAAGTTTGCAAGGTCCTTGCAATTAAATCTTTAATAGCCATTCAAAGACTTGTTCAAATGATATAGCTGCTTATTTGCCAAATATCAGCAAAATATTAAAATTGTTATATTGTTTAATAGAAGTTGTGTGCATCTCTGCTTGACTGTGGAAGTTTAAATAGTCTTACTTTCAACGCTAAACTGTCTAACAGGAAAACTAAATGGCTGATGCTTATACACTCTACGCTTATACAGTTTATTAGGTACACCTTGCAATTACCGGGTTGGACCCCCTTTTGCCTTCAGAACTGCCTTAATTATCCATGGCATAGTTTCAACAAGGTGTTGGAAACATTCCTCAGAGATTTTGGTCCACATTGACATGACAGCATGACACAGTTGCTGCAGATTTGTCAGCTGCACATCCATGATGCGAATCTCCCGTTCCCAAAGCTGCTCTATTGGATTGAGATCTGGTGACTATGGAGGCCGTTTAAGTAAAGTGAACTCATTGTAATGTTTAAGAAACCAGTCTGAGATGATTTGAGCTTTGTGACATGGTGCATTATCCTGCTGGAAGTAGCCATCAGAAGATGGGTACACTGTAGTCATAAAGGGATGGACATGGTCAGCAACAATACTCAGGTAGGCTGTGGAATTTAAATGATGTTCAATTGGTACTAAGGGACCCAAAGTGTGCCGAGAAAATATCCCCCACACAATAACACCACCACCAGCCTGAACTGTTGAGAGAAGGCATCCGCCAAATTCTGACTCTACTATCTGAATGTTGCAGTAGAAATCGAGACTTGTCAGACCAGGCAACGTTTTTCCAATCTTCTGTTGTCCAATTTTGCTAAGCCTGTGCGAACTGTAGCCTCCGTTTCCTGTTCTTAGCTGACAGGAGCAGCACCCGGTGTGGTCTTCTGCTGCTGTAGCCCATCTGCTTCAGGGTTCGATGTGTTGTGTGTTCATAGATGATATTTTGTGTACCTTGGTTGTAACGAGTGTTTATTTGCGTTACTGTTACCTTTCTATCATCTCTAACCAGTCTGCCCCTTCTCCTCTGACCTCTGACATCAACAAGACATTTTCGTCCACACAACTGCCGCTCACTGGATATTATCTCTTTTTCGGACCATTCTCTGTAAACCCTAGAGATGGTTGTGTGTGAAAATCCCAGTAGATCAGCAGTTTTTGAAATACTCAGACCTAGCCCGTCTGGCACCAACAACCATTCCACGTTCAAAGTCACTTAAATCCCCTTTCTTCCCCATTCTGATGCTCAGTTTGAACTTCAAGTCGTCTTCACCACATCTAGATGCCTAAATGCGATGCCTAAATGAGTTGCTGCCATGTGATTGGCTGATTAGCAATTTGTGTTACCAAGCAATTGAATAGGTGTACCTAATAAAGTGGCCGGTGAGTGTAATTAAAGAATATCAGATGTTGGCTCTTTTATCCATCACTGATGTATTGGTTAACGACTATTAGAAACTGTTACCCTAATACCCTCTGTCAACATCTCTTGTTTAGGTGGGTGTGACTGTTGCTCAGACCACCATGGAGCCGCACCTGCTGGAGGCGTGTGTTAGGGAGGTGCTCAATGACACAGCACCTCGTGCCATGGCCATACTCGAGCCCCTCAAAGTCACCATCACCAACCTGCCAACCAGTGCACAGGTGAACAAATGCAGAAGTTCAGAAGTGTTCATTACATGTAACTATATACAGCTAGCCAGTCATTATCAATGACTGGCTGCAAGTAAATTATTCTACTTATTAAGTGGCTACTTATCAAATAAATAAACCGATGAAAATTAAATATTAATTTCATTAATATTTTAAAGAGTAAATGTAATTAAATTTAATGAGGATAAATCTAACTAGTTTAGCTAAAAGCTTACATTAAAAGAATGGTCTGTTAAAACGCATAAAATCTCCCTTGCAAAAAGACAAACACTGAAACAATGTTATAGTATTTATTTCTATTTGTGACCCTGGAAAACAAAACCAGTCATAAGGGTCAATTTTTTGAAATGGAGATTTATACAACTTCTGAAAGTTGAATAAATAAGATTTCTTTTGATGTATGGTATGTTAGGATAGGACATTATTTGGCCGAGATACAACTATTTGAAAATCTGGAATCTGAGGGTGCAAAAAAAAACCTAAATATTGAGAAAATTGCCTTTAAAGCTGTCCAAATAAAGTTCTTAGCAATACATATTACTAAACAAAAAATAAGTTTTGATATATTTACAGTAGGAAATTTACAAAATATCTTAATGGAACATGATCTTTACTTAATGTCCTAATGATTTTTGGCATTTAAAGAGAAATCAATAATTTTTACCCACACATTGCATTTTTGGCTACTGCTACAAATATACCCCAGCGACTGGTTTTGTGGTCCAGCATCACATTTAAATAATTTGTTGCTTTTTCTGTTAATTAGTACATAATATCAATGTAAGGTCATTTTGGTTTTCTGTCATTCAGCTCTTTTTATTTTTATAGATTTATGTTCATTATTAAAAATAATACTGTACCTGAGGTCGTTTACTGTAGTTGCTATTTGTCTTGACTGTAGGTAGTGTTGAAATGTTGCTATGGACAACAGTAAAATATAATTTAGGATATTTAGATGGGTGCATAAATGTACTTTTATAACTGCAGTAGATCACTGCTTTGTTTCTCCCCTATTCAGACGGAGGTTCGAGTACCAGACTTCCCAGCCAATGAAGCCAAGGGAAGCCATGTGGTTCCCTTCTCAAAGACCATCTTTATTGAGCAGAGTGACTTCAGAGAGGTGTTTTTTTTTTTTTTAGATTTTAAAAAGAAAATCATAGCATCCCATATAGGGCTGGTCCGAATACCATTTTTTTTTTTTTTTTTGAGCTTCGAAGCTTCGGTAGTAATCAACAGCGAATATTCAAAGCTTTGGAGGGAACATATTCTTCTCTCTAGCACCGTTTCTACACCGGACACGAGTGGCGCGGCGCATCAAAATACAATAGAACCTATTATGCTGTGTACACTGGATGCAGCACACGGGGCTGACATATTCCCGACAATAAACTGCTGCTCCATTCTATTTGTACTGACACAAATTTCAAATGATTTTCAACGGTCGCTTTGTAGACAGACCATAGACTGTATAAAAACATGGATGTAGTGTCCGTGACGTCACCCATAGACTCCTGAAGAGCGTTTTTTGAAGCTCAAAGTGTGCAGAGCAGGCTTGGCAGCACGTCACCGCACAACTTTCCCAGATAATCGAAAATGAGCAAAAAGGCGGGAGCTGGTTGCTGAAGCCACACCCACCTAGCTCGACGGCAGTGTCAGCAGCGGCAATCCACCTGTCACTCAAGTGGCCACGCCCTTAATTATACAGAACTTTAAGGCTTAATATAGTGTGTAGACATGGTGTAATAATGGCAGGAATCTCTGTGTCTTGTCTGTTTGTTTGCATTTTTATTATGTCGAGAACCGTTCATCCAATTGACTTCATGCGTGGCGGGTGTGTTGCTGCGGACCCAAGGGAGTGTAGTGTCACATTTTGGTGCAATATGGACACGACACATTCAGAATGAATAAACTTTTAATAAATTACAGAACAGCACGAGCCAGAAGCGGCGCGCTTCACGCGGGCAGAGCTTATATGCTCCAAGAACAGACACTGCACTAGTGATACAAAACACACAGGACTGTTAAGAGTACTACTTTTAATATAGACAAATTATTATTAGGCTGGGCTACTGTACTTTTTTTATGACTGCCGTATACGCAAGTATTTTCCAAGCAAATTAAGTGCATGTTTTTATCATGTGTAAAATTACTGATTTACATGGCGAATAAAAGCAGCACGTTTTTTTTTTTTTACTCCAAAAATATACTATAGGATAGGATAGAACTCGTGATTTTTTTCAAACTTGATGTGCTGTTGTGGTAGGCCAGTTTCAAATCGCATATTTGGCACAATGCCTTTGTCTTGTCCTCACTTAATTTAAAGTGCCCACACACAGCTGAGGCATTTTTGTCTTCTCTTGCAGTTGAACTGAATCATGACGTTCACTCATAGACAATTCATATTCAAGGGCGAATGAGAACCGTTTCGCGGGGGATTCCAGGTGATTGAAAAAAAAATAAAATAAAAAATAATTGAACATTTGAATCTCAAAATTGAAAATCGAATGCCAACCCACCGAACGAATATTCGAATAAATGAGTATTCTGGTCCAGCCCTAACCATATAAACAGAGCTGACCCCCTTTTTTCTTTTTTTTTTTTGCTGTTTTATGTGTATTTGCTGCAGGTGATGGAGAAGGGCTACAAGCGCCTGACTCCAGATCAGCCAGTAGGCTTGAGACATGCAGGATACGTCATCTCTGTGCAGCGTGTCATCAAGGTGAGAGACCACTCACTTTCCCGTAGTTCACATAATGGACTAGGTTCACTTGATTAGTTCACATTAAACAGGTTTTTATAAAATTGTTTTAACAGTCAAAGCTTTGTTATTACTGCAATTCCTACATGGTTTGAAGGCAAAATTAGTCATGGGTTTAGACTTTGATTATGAAGGCATATAAAAGACACTCTTTTTGTTCAGACAAAATTAAAGATCAACTCAGAACTAACTGTTGAATAATGCAAAATATATGACAATATTATTGAATATCTTCCTTTTTTTGTCAGGATGGCTGTGGTAAAGTGTGTGAGCTAGAGGTGACGTGTGCCAGCTCAGACTCTGTAGAAAAGCCCAAAGCATTCATTCACTGGGTGAGCGATCCACTGCGGTGTGAAGTGCGCCTGTATGAAAGTCTGTAAGTGGTATTGTGTACTTACAAACCCCAGAATTTTACTTTTAATCATATTTTATGTCACGTAGTGTCACATCCTCTGTCTCTCTTGTTTCTGTCTGTAGGTTTCTCCATAAAAACCCAGAGGACCCAGCTGAAGTTCCTGCTGGATTCCTGAGTGACATTAACCCTGTAAGAGAATACATTATATAAAATTTTTGATCTGAAGATTTGAGAAACTTCTAACCCTAAGTATATGAGTAGTGGTAGTAGTGATTACCTAACCTCCACAAACTAATGATTTTATGCTATTAAACTAAATTAAGCAACTGCAGAGAATGAATCTAAGAATTTAAGACATTCAACTTTTTGAAAGATTTGATAGTTTAACTTATCTCAGTTTTTCCTTTTTTGTCCTCCTTAGAATTCATTAACAGTGATTGGAAGTGCCTTAGTAGACCGTTCTGTGGGCAAGGCCAAAGTGTTTGACAAGTTTCAGTTTGAGAGAGTGGGTTATTTCTCACTGGACCCTGATAGCACATCTGAAAAGGTAAGTCCAGAAACACTCAATTATGTTTAAAGAGATTAACATACAGTAGAGGAAACAATGCTTCATCTTTGTTACTTTTTTTCTCCCCAGTTGGTGTTTAACAGAACTGTTACGCTCAAGGAGGACCCAGGAAAGATATGACTGGACTGCAATGAAGAAGCTGTACTTTCAGCTGCACAGCCATCATGCATCACAACACAGCTTTTAATAAAATCGATTAAACCAGGGAATTCAACATATTCTATCCATACTATGTAAAGCCTGTTTTAACTATACAAGTGCTGGGCTGTTTTGTATAACCTTTTCAATCTGCTGGGGTTTGGCATCTATGAAATAAACAAATTAAAGATTTTGACTGGCTTGTTGGAACTGATTCTAACATGTGCAATGCAGGTCTATTCGAAATATCCTTCACATTATAAACTGCATGGCTTTCTTGGATATGCCACCTTTCTTGTTGACAACAAGCAAATCTATTTAAATTTCTATGGGAGAATCATAACTATTCTTAGACAGAATACCAGATTAGGGTTATGGTCTCCTTATTCATAAAAAATTAAAGGATCCCTATAAGGTACTAATCATGATTGTATAGGTTTATTGTTAAATGTACTTTACAAAGGCCAGTATTAATCCTCAAACTAAACTTTGAACAGGATTTTATTGTGTCTTCCAATGAAAATAGCACAAGCTATTTGTCCATTGTTTACTAAACACAACTACACTATTTTTTTTAAACCATCCTATTCATGGTACTCAAAATCCATGACTTTTTGTGATAGCAAGTGAAATTTTGCCAAAATAACATTTGTATTGGATATAAATTAACTCGGGTGACATATATGACAGTAATTCACATTACATGGATCTGGACAATGGAGATATCAGAAGCACATTTTCTCTTTGAATAGGTTAGTTAAAATAAAAGGTAACAGTTACTCTGGACACCTTAAAATATATGTTGGCCAGCATAGGTGCAGTTATTATACATAATATGACAATGCAAACTGAAGCAACTTTCAATGGGGGGAAAAAAACAAAGGGTGAAAGTTGATTTTTGGTTGAATTGTGGGTGTTTCATTCCTGAATGGAGTCTGTCACATTACATTAAGATCATAATTACAACCACAAATGCTTTCTCTTATAACATGCACTGTTGAATTGTGCACATCAAGACCAAAAATATAAAGTAAACGGAGTAAACATTGATTTCTTCTTGTAATGCTCAGGTTTCAAGTTGTTCATACCAAGCTTCTCAAGGCTTATTGATTTAATAGTCTCTACACAGGTTTTAGATCATTCTCAAGGGTGTTATTGTCTTGCAAACAGAAAGTGAGAGTTTGGGAAGTGTTGTTGGATTTGCTGTTGCAGTATGGGTGCTCTCTTCTTGAGTTCTTCGGGGGTCTCCCCACAGCTCTTCGTCCAGCCAAAGCCCCTCTCCTCCGTGGACCAGTAGCTGGTAGTACATTGATCTGATTGATTATCGGAGTGGTCTTACCAAAGGAAAAGAGTGATGCTTGAAGAGCACTGTCACTCTTTATCTGAAAGAAACTGGACACAAAAGCTCTTATAGGTGGTGTAAAACTTGCATCCTCGTTCAGCTTCTTTTTCAGCATCCCAAAGATCTCCTCAAGCTGTCCATCTAAAGAACCAACGACCTCTTCAGCTGCACCTAAACAAACAGATACAATGATAATGACTGCTGACTTTTAACGGTATTAGTCTGATTAATGTGAGATGCTTGAAAATAACGTACTTGGGCCTGGCTCATCGTCTTCAGTGAAATGCTCTGCCGAAACAGAAAGACTGTTTGTATACATACTGTAATAGCCGATGTAATAATCACATAACAAAATGTCTGCTTCCATATTGAATCTTGATTTTAGAAAACACTGAGACACAGCTCACATACATAGTCACAAGACCAGAGTAATCACATTTTGACTGGTCTGTTTTATATCTACATAATGTATGTGAACTGCATCTCACAAAGTAACTCAAAGATGAGTTGCTTCACCTGTGGTGATGATTGGTACAGCATCAACAGACACTCCATCTTCAATGCACGTGGTGTGTCCGTCTGCTTGTTTTAGAGAAAGGACAATGTTGTGAAATCAGTATCTCTTTACAGACAATTACTGATCTATTCTTGTTTCATTTTAGCTGGTGGATGAAATATGCTCCTATTCACCTGTGATTGCAGCTGTCTCCCATGACTGTTCCAACTCTAAGGGTTTAAAAAGCTCGTCTGAAATGTCCTTCTCTGAACAGACACCCATACATTGCACAAGAAAAATAATGGAATTAAACAACAGTTTTCTGCTTTTGCATGCAAATTAATATGATTTAATTTAAATAAAAAAAGACAAACAATTTGAATATATCTGTAACGCTTTTTTTTTATTTTAAATATACATCCTATTTTAAACACACTGATATTTTTTGTGTAACTGAGAGTTACAGTTAAGTAAAAAGGTGGGCTGGGCAGTATACTGACTTTGTAAAAGACTACTATTTATATGAATATAGAGTAGTGTGATGTTGCAAGCAAGTTCAATATCCAAATTGCATGAAACATTAGACATGCTTTATTTTAAGTCTTCAATAACACTTCATTAGCATATAGTTTTAAGTGCCTTACCCTTACAATTAATTTACATTTCATTGATAACCAGCATATTCTCATCTATAAGTGTTAGAAAGACGTGTGTATTTCCATTTTACATAAAGGATGCAGTGACGGTAAGTGATTTGGAGAATGGATGGATAAAGGCTCGTCCTGACAGCCAGCTATGATGGCACAGGTATTTCTGATTAAAATAAATTATACATTTTGTTAAAAAAATCTGTTGTTAGATTAATGTGTTGTTATATAAGTAGGTCTAAAATTCTACATATGGCACAAGTAATTGTATTTTTATAAAAGCAGTCAGTTACTGCAAAGGGAGTATTGTAATGGGGTAAATAAAAGGTCTTCAAATTAACATTTACTATGTGCTATGGTTTTTATTTATTACATTTTTTTTAACTTCTGCCTTAAAAAACACGTTTTTTGGGTTAAGAATGTAATATGTAGTATAGGTTAGAATATAACCCTTCATGTAGCCTGTAGCCTATAGCCGTCTACACAGATACATTCACTATATTTGTTTTCATAGCCTTCCATTTGCACATTGTCTGACCTGAGACGTGTGTGTGTGTGTGTGTGTACTCCAGGTTTGCCAGAATTGTCTCACCTGCAGGTTCAGCACATGATTTCTGAAAAAGCTTGTGGTATAATCTGTAGTGAAATATAATAAAAATCATGATTCAATATTCATATATAATATTTATAAAATTATTGCTGTGTATGCTCTTTTGAGTCATCCGCGACACAAGGATGTGCTGATTTATTTCAAATCAAAGCTAAATACATGTAGAAACAGCGCATCCTTGTGCCGCGGATGACACAGAAGAGCATACACAGCATACGGTGATATGGAGTGACACAGAGGAGACCGTTGACAAAGGAATTATTGAATAAAGTCATTATTTTTGTTTTCTTTGCTTACAAAAAGTGTTCCCATCGCTTCATATAACCCAGATTGTACGTCTGATGGCAGATGGAGTATTCTGACGACGACTTTCATCCCTTTTATGGACCTTGACACTGCTATTTACTTGGCAGTCTATGGGACAGTCACAGGCCTCCAGGTTTTCATCCAAAATATCTTAAATTGTGTTCCGAAGACAAACAGAGCTTTTACAGGTTTGGAACGACATGGGGGTAAGTGATTAATGACAAAATTTTCATTTTGGGGTGGAGTATCCCTTTAACACACTATCTACAATTAGGAGTGTCAATGGTCCACTTGAGAGATAGGTGGCGCTAATGCACTTATAAGTCTTCAATCCGCCATAAAGCAACAAGAACAAGATGATGCCTCACATGCAGGCTGCTGTAAAGTGGGTTCATAAGAGTTCTAACAGTTTGGACATTGCGTGAATCAGAGGTAAAAAAAAAACCCGATATAAATACTGTTCAGTTTCTTGCACAGACCGATTGTTTTGTATCACGAGCCGCAGGGTTAATTTGGGCTTTTCTGTGCATGTTTTTTTCTCTCTCATAGATTCTGTTACCATTTTCAAGCATTTAACGACTGAGAGACTGCAACGGCTAAAGCTAAAAATCATAATTTGTGTTCTACTGAAGAAACAAAGTCACCTACATCTTGGATGCCCTGAGGGTAAGCAGATAAACATAAAATTTAAATTTTGGGGTGAACTATTCTCGTAGCTTCGTATAATTGCGGATGAACCACTGATGTCACATGGATTAATTCATAGATCTTCTTGCTAAGTTTCTGGACTTGGGAACATTTCAGTTGTGTTGCTGTCTATGCAGGGTCCTACAGCTCCAGATTTCATTAAAAATATCTTAATTTGTGTTCCAAAGATGAACAAAGGTCTTACGAGTTGACTACTCGACATGAGGGTGAGTAATTAATGACAGAATTTTCATATTTGGGTGAACTAACCCTTTAAGAATTTGAAACTAGATTTTTAAAGATATTTTAATGAAAATTAAACAGCTTCACTACATCAACATTACATATTTTAAATACAGATTTTACTATTTTACTGAATGACTGACCTGTAGCAGAACTGAAGGTCTGGGCAAATCGATCGATCTGCAATAGCATAAGTGTAGTTATCGCCTTCCTCTTCCTGCAGGTTGTATTTAATAGTCTTGAGTGCAGATGAAGGAGAGTGACCGCTTTTGTAGAGTTGTTGTAGCTTTTCAATGGTGTCATTCGACACATCTCTCCACCTCATGACCTCAGCTGTGTTCAGTCTATGATTATGTTCATTCCTTAAGTTCACGTGAAGGAAATAGCCCTCTTCAATGTGTGGATCTCCTGATCTGTGGAAGGACAGATGAAGTATTATGTCTTAATGCAGGGTTTCAAAATAGATTGCACGATTTTCTGCAAATTCAATTTATTGAAAAAAATAAATAAATAAAAATTGGTTTTGGTGTTCAAATTTTTGTTGATTTGTATTGTTTTTTTCTGGTCTCACCTGGACTTTCTTTCACACATAAATCTCTTGAGAATCAGAAACATGGTGGCAGGGCAGTTAGTATTTTTGCTTGTCTTGGATGATGAACTGTATGTTTTGTGCTGGCATCTCAGATCCACCTGTGGAATATACAGAAACTCTCAAATTTATACTGAACATGAAATGTTTTTCTTTTTTTTTCAAAACATCTTCACTATTAATCCTGTTACTATTATTACATTATCATTAATCGTCATTAAATTTCTTTATTACAATAACTGTTACCAAAGCTTTACATTAACAGACACCCTGCTTAGCCAAGGTCACCTGATGATTTAACAAAGAAAGTAATTTTAGAGAATGTTATTACACTTATGAATTACACACAATAAGAACAGGTATGTCTATTATGAAAGGTAACTCAGTTTGAAATCATGTTGCCTTTAAAGTGTACATAAACAGTGTAATTAAAGTGTACATAAATACTCTGTATTTGTTGTAGCGTCCAGAGTCGGGGTATGTCCTGGATTTCCTCCATGTTAAAGCTGAGGACTTCTGAAAGTCCTCCAGCCACTTCTGGACCTGCTCCTCAGTAGTCATCTGCAACTTAAGAGCCGCTCTGAAGTTTTCAACATCCCCCGACATATCCAGCAGTTCATGATGACAAAGTAGATGACTGTAGCCGGGTGGCAAGATTTTCTGCAGTGAAAAATGTCAGTTAATAAAACACACACACACAATCTCACAAGAACATGTCCAAGTCACATATTACCCCAAATTCTAAAGATTTTATTGCTCTGTCACTTTCAATTTGATTTGCAATTTGATAAGCAAATTTCCTCCCGAAACAATTAAATTACTGTAATGCATCCAGATGCTTTAATTTAAAATGTATTTTTGTAATTCTCATTGTTAGTAATGATGATTTACATAAAATTTTCATTACTGTAACTGTGTTTTTTTTTGTTTGTTTGTTTTTTTAATGTTGCAGTTTAATTTTAAATGCAGTACAACAAATGCTACCAAGGATACCATTATACTTTACAGTTCAAAACATTGTGGCATTCTTCAATTTGAGAGAAAATATTCTTAACTCTCATGCAAATATTTTAACATTGAAAACAATTGCAAATATTTCCCCCCCGAAACAAACAAAAAAGTCTAGTCAGGCTAGCTTTAATAACTACTGTGTTTTGTAGCAAGAATTATAGCACTATATTATTTATCTACTTTTGACTATGGGAGCAGTGGTGATTGGCTTTGCATTTGTTTAGACAATTTGCGTTTATGTTTTTAAGCCTATTTTATAGAAAATACAGTTACATTGAGGAGCCACGTGGAGCCAAAGGTAATAACTAACTCACGGTTATTATACATACAATGGTATAACTATGTTATAACTATGATATAGATTTATACTGGTTAGCAAGACTTTCATTAAAGCATTACTTTAACAGGCTACCGAGCCGCATAGTATTAATGTAATTTGTTAACGCAAAAGGTAAATATTATAAATGAATCATGTCAGCTGTGCTAACATTAGCCAACTAGCTCACACAAACTCAGGTCGCTCTTTAATGGTGAAAACAGCTCCTGCTAATAATATAAATTACAACAAACCTCCACATGATCTGTGTCCTCTGCTGCCTTATCCTCTCCAATGCAATGCTGACACTTTAATAGTGTCATTTTGAGCAGCTGAGCACAGCCTGAGAGCTAAACTTCTCGATCTGGTCTAAAAGGTAACCGTATTGCGCAAAACTCTCGCGAGAATTACAGGGACTTATTTGGAGTCCACAACGCGCGTTCTCTCTATCAAAAGGCTTTACTTTGCCAAAGCATGGGTAACATAAAATTACAGGCATGCGCATTTTCGCTCATACAAAAACGATTGATAAAGTTTGATTAATTATTTATGTTTTTTTTTTATTGTTTTTTATTGTTGACAGATAACATTCTAATTTATTTTGTTGAGCTGTTGCTTCTATCCAGTGTCTTCTTTTCTTGTATTTTAATAAATTGATTTGATTTGGGGTTTTATAACCAACTGATTTATGTTTAACTAGATTCTAATTGGCATGTCAATTTTGATATCCTTAATAGTGTAAAAAGCGCTTTGTGCTTTGTCTCTCAGGTCGTTGATACCTTGTTGCTGATTTTTACACCGATGCATGTTCTGTGTATGTCTCGTATGTGTGAATTGGAATCTATCCCTTGTTTCTTTCCAGCTTGAAACACTTCCGCCTGAGCGAATGATTTGGTTAAAAACGCTACAGTCAAGTGATTGTCTATTGGTGGAGGAGGCGTCACTCATATGCTGCGCCCGCCCTCTGTGTTTGTAGTTTATGAGTGCATTGCATCTAGTGGAAAACCATCTAGCATCTAGTGTTCTGTTTTATATGACGTAAGGAGTTCACAGTTACTTGCTAAAATAACCCGACGATAGTAGCACTTTTTGGCTAACCTATTTGTCGATTCATCCGCTATTCGTGCTGTTATTGTGTTCTTCCATTATTCTGACGAATAACTTTGATCTACATGCTTTTCTCTTATTTTTTTAATTTTTTATCAGAGGTAGGAACTGATCAAACACTTCACTTGGAAGTCTGGATCACTAATATAACTCTAAGCTACTTAATTTGTATATTTATCTGTTTAATGGGAATGTTGCTTTGTAGTAGTGAAGATCTGAGCTAATAAATTTTACTGTAGCCATTAGCATGAATGATCTTTGTTACAGTGTGAGCAGTTTATTGACTCTGTCTAATAATGACAGTGTGTAATTTCACGAATTGACACTTATTTAACGGTTTGAGGGAACAACAGTGTCATTCAGATAGATGGAGGTGGGTCTTTAGATGCTTGGTGACAGTACTGTACATATTCTGTGTATTCTGTAATGACATTATCACCATTAGGTAATGCAATACAGAATAACAGAAAACTCCCACTTCACTATTTTTTGACGGTCTGTTCTATTTTTAATGGCATTATGGCTTTGCCTGATAAAATGTATTTTTCATAAAGGGATACTTAATGTAAAACAGTTACTAAATTTCTGAAGTGTCGACCTCAAACAGCACTGCTTAGTAAAAGATGTTAATTGTAGTCTGTACATTAAGATATATTATTTTTTTCATTCCCTTAACACAGTTGTTTCTCATATGGCAGGGTGTTTGAACTGCAGGCAGATCTACAGGCAGCTGCGTTCCAGCCGCCAGAATGTCTGCCACTGCCACAGTCCTGCAGCAGTTTGTGAGTCGCCTTAAGAGTCGAAATGAAGACCTGCGTGCCAAAGCTGCCAAAGACCTCCAGCATTATGTTATCACAGAACTCAGAGAGGTAAACTGTACTACTTTGTAGCTTCATCAGGATTTTTTGCCTAAATGTAATGTCTTGCTACCACACTTGTGTTACGACAGACGATCAAGTTATTTGTCCTGCAGTGTGTTTAAACAAACAAGAAAGGAAACATGTTTACAGAAAAACACTAGAATAATGGAAGCGTAACTGTATGACTACACACCTTTGTGGATGTACTGCAAGCACTGTGAACAGGAATACTGCCTGAAGTTCATCAAACCTAAAAAAGTAGTATTATTTCAGTAGGATGATTTAGTACTGTAGGAGTATTATTCTGCTAGCCTGGTCCAGCGATTCAGATTTTTACTTGCCCTGCCAAAAATTTCCACAAGCTCCACTGCAAGCAAAGAAAGAAAGAAAAAGAGTTGTTTTGGTTGGTTTTGACCCCTGTACATTCTTAAAAATAAAGGTGCTTAAAAGGTTCTTTACAGCGATGCCAATAGAAGAATAAATTTTTGGTTCTACAAAGAACCATTCAGTCAAAGGTTCTTTAAAGAACCATCTCTTTCTTACCTTTTTATAATCTGAAGAACCCTCTTTTGCCACAAAGAACCTACTTTGAAGCAAAAAGGTTCTTCAGATGTTAGGTTCTTTATGGAACCATTTAGACAAAAATGTTCTTCTATGGCATTGTGAAGCACCACTGTAACCCTGTATTCTGATGTACAGGTTATGACACCAAAATTTTAGATACCAGTGAAATTTCATAATCCCAATTTCAGTGCCACAACAAAACATGACAACAGCCTAACTATATTAAGTTCAAACCTTATTAAAGACAAAAAATCATTAATAAAAAAATATATATATATATTTAAAGGGATACTCCATCCCAAAATAAAATTTTTGTCATTATTCACTTACCCCCATGTCATTCCAAATCCGTAAAAGCTATGTTCATCTTCGGAACACAATTTAAGATATTTTGGATGGAAACAGGGAGGCTTGAGACTGTTCCATAGACTGCCAAATAAATAACAGTGTCAAGGTCCAGGAAAGTATGAAAAAGCATCGTCAGAATAGTCCATCTGCCATCAGTGGTTCAACCGTAACGTTATGAAGCGACGAGAATACTTTTTGTACATGAAGAAAACAAAAATAACAACTTTATTAAACTATTCCTCTCCTCTGTGTCTCTCCAAATCAACGTAGTGCCATTTTAGAGAATCTGAGCAGTAAGCAGACGGCGTATGCTCTTCTGTGTCAGCCGCACCACAAGGATATGTTTTCTATGTATATGTACGCTTTGATTTGAAAGTAAACAGCACATCAGCACAGCGCGGCTGACACAGAAGAGCGTACACTGTCTGCATACTGCTCAGATTCTCTAAAATGGCGCTACGCTGGTTTGGAGAGACACAGTGGAGAGGAATTGTTGAATAAAGTCATTATTTTTGTTTTCTTCGTGAAGACGAATGAAGCTTTTACCGGTTTGGAACAACATGGAGGTAAGTGATTAATGACAAAATTTTCATTTTGATAACGATAGCGAAGATATAGTTCTAAAAATGTTTTCAATATTAAAGAATAGCAAAGTCCACACCATAAAAAAGACAGAGAGAAATGATATCGTTGGAATCACTTTCAAAGCGATTTTTCTCCAGCTGATGAACGATGAAAAACTGACAGCCAATCAGAATCCATCCTGCTGTAATGAGCTGAGAATTTAAAGTGGAAGACGAGTATGCGCTTAGAATAAACAGATGATATCGTTTGCTGGTGTGGACGCTAATATTGTTATCTTTATATTTATCTTTACAGTTATCGTTCTTGGTGTGAATGGGGCTTTACACTTGACTGTTTTTACTGGTGGCTTTTAGCTTCCTTAACAGTTCTTCAGTGTGTTGTGTCTTTGCTTTTATTCTGTCTAATGTGAACTGAACCCCCTTTCCACTGTGTTTTTGTTTCAGGTGCTGGTTTTACGAGAACTCGCTGTTAGCACACCCACATTCTTCTTCCAGCAGGTGCAGCCTTTTTTTGATGACATTTTCTATGCCGTGTGGGACTCCAAACAGGCGATCCATGAGGGAGCAGTATCTGCACTCAGAGCCTGTCTAATCCTCACTACCCAGAGAGAGACCAAAGAGATGCAGAAACCACAGTGGTACAAGGTCAGAATTGAAACACCTTTAAATATCTTTAAGTATGTGCATGTGTGTAGTTTGGGTATGGGCGCTCACACATTACATGTATTTTGTTGCCATAAACAGCAAACATTTGAGGAAGCCGAGAAGGGTTTTGATGAGACTCTGGCTTAAGAGAAAGGCATGTCCATGGAGCTCTACTGATTCTCAATGAACTGGTGCGAATTTCAGTACAAATGTCCAACAGTCAGTACAAGCCTTGGTCACCTGGGCCCCGTCTTAAGGTTGTCAATTGAATTTTTAGGTGGGTTCAACTGGAAGTGGAAGTTTTCAACTGGAAGTGGCACTGTGCAGACAGATCAGTGTTTGACGTTCAAGGTACCGCAAGAGCTATGGAGAGCAGACAGTTCTGCATTCTTTCACATCGCTCTCGCAGTAGCTGCAGTCCTACACCAATCGGCTCACAACTTCAAGCTGCACAGACCTCTGACTGCATAACCAGGGCTGTGTACAGTGCGGCAAAATCAATCTGTATGATGAAAATTTACCTCAGTAGAATGCAAGCATGGGTTTTGCATGGGTTTGAGTCTGTTTACAAAGCTGTTGTCTAACAAAGATAACATTTAATGTCATGTTTTTGCACATTTCATAACATAAGTCAAGTGTTTGAAATTTCTTTTTGTGATCTGACGTGGTTTCACAGAATGAGGGGGAAAAAAAAACATAATTTTATATAGTATTCTATACAGTGATAAAGCTGTTGATTATCATTGCATTATATATATAGTTTATTCATATACAAATACTAGAGATGGCTTGAAGAACATAGATAAACCATTTTTTTGAAATCATACTGGTATGTCTAAATTTTTCATCAGTTAAAACGTCTCTATCTTCTTTTTATTCAGCTATGCGATTGTGTATGCCTTTGTCAATGTTAGGAATTTCCTGGAACATCATATGATTTATTGATGATAACCGTGATATTCAAAGCAACAATTATCGATATCGTGTTAATTTAGTGTGTGATGATATACCGGTATTAGCGATAACCACAATATTTAAAATGAACAGTTCTCTAATGATAACACCACATGTAAATACTCCATCGCCAGTACCTGGTTGAGCTCCCAGGTGTCAGTATTGTGCCTAACGCTGACACCGGTCACACAAGAAGAAGACGCAGCTTTCGCAGCTACTCCGAGGAGAGCCGTGTTCGGCAGAGTAAGTTGCCATTATTTTACTAGTCATAGAATGGGAGACGTTATATTAACCTGTTAAAAGCGGTTTTCTGTCTTCATATATTTAAGTAAAGGGTGATTATTTTAATAAGTACCGCATTTTCTTTTCTTGTTTTATTTTTGTTTTTGCAAGCAATACGTAGTTTTCACTTTATTTCTTTGTTCAAATCTATTAACATTTCCATGATTAAAACAGATCTTGAAATCCTGAGCGACCACATTGCTAAGTTACATTAAACTCTGTAAAATGTTAAGTTGGTCGCAGTGCCATGCACTTGCATCTAATCTGCGGTCATTCTTCAGTAAGGTTCATTAGTTAACATTACTTAATTAAATTAGTTAACATATATAAATAACACAAATAATAATGAACAATATTTCCACAGCATTTATTAATCTTAGTTCATGTTAATTTCAGCATTTACATATACATTATTAAAATAACAAGTTGTGTTTGTAAACATTAATGCCCTGTGAACTAACATGAACAATGAATGAATCTATTTTTATTAACATTAACAAAGACTTATAAATTGTGTAATAAATGTATTGTTCATTGTTCATTCATGTAAGTTAATACATTAATGTTAAATGACATCTTATTGTAAGGTGTTACCATTAATATTTATTCATCATACTGTTGAACTTGACAGTATTTTCTCTCTTGTTATTTCATAGGTGCTTCAAAGAAGACGGAGAAAGCCAGAGTCTTGTGCCCTGCGTTTATCAGTATCCTTATGTTTTTTGGGCGAAAAGATAAACTCAATAAACAAAGTAAAAAATAATTTGACTGAAACTAAACCTTCACCTTCATGCCCTTCACCAGCTTTCAGTCAGTGCAGACACAGCAGTCCAATGCTCTGCTGGGGCTGCTGGGATATAGCACACCACAGGGCTTCCTAGGTTTTGGAGCTGCACCTGTTCCCTCCAAAAGCACACTGGTCTGCAGCTGGTCTCATAATACGTGGTCCCAGTAGTGAAGTTTTGGAATAAATTGTAGTATGTTTTTTTCACCCCCTCCTTTCTGTCTGTTTAGTCAGTGAATTTAGCGTGCATTTCATGTCCATTAATGATAATTATTCTTTGAATAAAATAAAATAATATTTTATCCATTAAGGGAGAGCATTAGTATAATCAGACACATTTTTTTTTTAAATTTTGAAGAAAATATTTTTCCTAGGTTTACAAAGGTTCTATCCACTGTTACTAACTAAACAGCCTCCTGCAAAAGAAAAAATAAATAAACAAATATATATATATATATAACTATATATATATATATATATATATATATATATATATATATATATATATATATATATAGGTATATAGATATATATACATACATTTTTATATATATATATATATATATATATATATATATATATATATATATATATAAATATATATGCCGTCTGTAGTAGACATGTTAAACACGTTATTATACACCTTTCAAGCCTTTCTGGCAAAATTGCAATTAACTATTAAGGCTTATTTATGAAAAATCTTTAGTGACCGTGCTGAGAAGATCACATGAATATCTATAATGGTCCAACTTTTCCAAACCTTAGGGTGATTGTCCAGTTAGCTCAGGATTTGTCATGTATTGATTGTTTCTCCTGATAAAAAGTTTTCAACATTGTTTTGATTTTCGAATTGTATTTTATATTTTTCATGAATTAACCAGATTTCCTGAATAACGTCTCTGTAGTGTATCAGATTGAAGAGTTTGTTATAACTTTAGACATTTCTTGAAACTGTGCAACTGTGATCAGGGAAGTTGACATTTCCCGCAGTATCCAAGGATCTAACTTATTTCTTTGCTGTTGCATCAGGTTTGCCATTGGGTGCTGAAATACAGGACCAGTAAGTATCTGCTCAATCAGATGACTATCCTAAACTTACTGCCCCGACTTGCTGCCTTCCAGCCTCACACTTTCACTGGTACACTGACTCGTGATTAAATCCCAGCCTTACTTCCAAAGCTGATGTTTGACCATTTCAATTATTATATATGTTTCCAGTTCAGTGACATTCAGATATTAATTATTGCTTAAGTTTTCAAATACATTGTGGGCCCAATTTTTTTTACCTCTTTTTTACTTTTTTTACTATGTTATTAATATGTTATATTTAACATGTATAAAATCAGATTATTTTGTCAACTCTTAGTAATAAGACAATTTGTTTGCCTGTCTGCTTTTTGTCAGAGCCAAGTAACATGATCAAATAATAATATAAAATTTAGCTTATATGTGTTATCCAGTCATCCAATCAGATTTTAAAACTATCCAAGTGTTGCTACTGTTTCACTACTAATGAAATCTTAAGAATGTTTGATTTTCTTCTCTTTTTTTTTTGCCCTCTGTCTCATGTTTTGTAATCTTTTAGGAGGCAGAAGACCATGCAGGTGGATGCTACTGTGTTTACTTGTATTATTATGCTCTCCAGAGCTATGGGGCCTAGCATTCAACAGGATGTCAAAGAACTTCTTGAGCCCATGTTAGCTGTTGGTCTCAGGTACGGTACAAATCAAACTGCTTGGGGCTAGTGCTTTATTGTCAGTTTCACCTTTACTGGGCTGTACTGTAGTTTCTTCAGATGGAAACTCATAGATACAAATACAATATACACTACTCAATGTTACAGATAAGAGTAAGATAATTAATAAACATGAGGCACAATAAAAACAGATATATAAACACAATATATATTTGTTTTGAAAACTAATTTGAAAAAGTTAAGCATAAGCCTTTAATTTTTTTTTAAGAAAAACATAAATGCAAACGATTGTGCACAAACCTTTCACTAGCATTGTACATGCCAGAAGATTCGGGCATGATTTCCTGTGTAATCTTCTAATTGTCTTTCTCTGTTCTTCCCAGTCCTGCTCTGACCACAGTACTATACGATCTGAGCAGGCAGATCCTACAGCTGAAGAAGGACATTCAGGATGGGCTGCTAAAAATGCCTTCTCTTGTGCTCATGCACAAGCCTCTGCGTCACCCAGGTATGCCCCAAAGGCCTGGCATCACCCAGCCTGACCAATATCCCTGAGACTAGTGACGTGGGAAGCATCACTTTGGCACTGTGTATTCTTGGCAGCTTTGAATTTGAAGGTACAGTACACGTTTACAATGAATGAATACTCCATGCTTAACATCGAATCAAATCAAATTTTATTTATAGTGCATAAATAAAAACAATAGTAGTTGACCATTTTGCTGCACAAAAAGACAAAGGATAAATATCTGAAAAAGAGACAGAAAGAATAAAAAGACAGCAAAGCAATGATGAAGGATTTTACATCAAAAAACAGAAAATTCTACTTTAAAAATCAAAGACAGTTGTAAGCCTGAGAGAAAAGGTAAGTTTTTGACTTAAATACACTTTTAATTTCAGACTCTGTGTAATAGTCTGGGGAGACTATTACACAAATTGGACCAGCAATTAAAAAACGGTTGGTCACCCCTCAACTTAGATCTCGGAACCATTAACAATCTTTGTTAAGATGACCTTAATATTCTAGCAGAGTTGTTTTGATTTAGAAGAACAGGGAGATATTTTGGAGCTAATCCATTCAGAGCTTTAAAAACAAAAAACAGATTTTTGAAATCAGTTCTGTTACAAATCGGCAGCCAGTGCAAAGACTGTAATATTGGGGAAATATGATCAAATTTCCGAATGCCAGTCAAAAGTCTGGCGGCTGCATTTTGAACCATCTGAAGACGACTAATATTGGATTGACTCATTCCAATATAAAGAGAATTACAATAGTCAAGTCTAGATGAAATGAATGCATGACTCACTCCCCCAAACTCTGCAAATGTTAAGAAACTCTTAGCTTTAGACAGTAATTTTAATTGGAAAAAACTAGATTGAAATACAGCATTTATCCGTCTATCAAATTTGAGGGCAGAATCAAAAATAACACCCAGGTTTTTCACAGAGGGTTTTACATGGGGAACCAAATCTCCCTGGTCACCATCAAAAGTAATGGTTTACCTGTGGGCCCAAACTGTTAACTGGTCAGCCCTCCATCCACCTGATCAGCTGCCACGGACACGTTGTCAGTCAAACCGCTGTGCAGGTGGTGGCCGACGTTCTCAGCAAGTTACTGGTGGTTGGCCTCACTGACCCAGGTGAGAGAGACAGATGTTTAAATCCATGGTAGCTTATATATTATGTATATACACATTTCTTAAAGTTTATGCTCATAAAATTGGTCTATAAATTGAATTAAATTAAATTAAATGAAGGGATTAGGGATGGGCCGATTACTGGTTTCCAGGTGTACCGCAATTTTGAAAATTTCACGGTTTCAAAACCACTGATATTTTCCATTCTACCGTTCCTACGGTATGCGCTGTTTTTCATGTCTCCTTAAAGGCTGAAAGTGTAGGAATCCCTCACAACCCCTTCCCGTCCTGTTGGTGCAGCAGTCAGTCAGTCACTGTGTGTGCATGACGGCCAAAGGAGCTTCCCTGGAACCAGGCAACTGGTCGTTTTTTGTCTTATTGCAGCTTGTCTCTGTTCTGGTACAACATGTGTTGCAATGCAATCATTTTCCAAAATGTAATTTATGTGAAAATATGAAGTATGCAAACACCGTTAACACAGGCCAGAGACGCTGAAGATGGAGGCACAGAGAAAAATACTGTAGCAGGCAGATCACTCACTGTTCATGATGCACAAACTATTGGAAGAAAATCCTCAATATTGATTTGGGGATTTATATGAGTGTGTTTCTTAGGGGAACTGACTGTCTTTAGAAAAGTTTACATGGTATTTTCTTTTCATCTCGTCTCTGTATAATTCACATTAAAGCTGCAGTGTTTCAGCGCAGCTGCTGTATTTACAGCGGTAACCAAGGAAACACTGTATCTGGTGTTCCAGAAGCGCCACCCAAGAGTGAATCTGCGTCTCATTCAGACCGATTTGTTTTCGCATGGAGTATAATTTCACAAAGCTAGTCAAAACATTCTGTTTTGCTACAAATTGGGTTATTATTAAATCAAGTTATTTATATGAAATATATATAATACATAAATGATATAAATTATATGTATATTATATAACTAAAATTAAATAATTGTAATTACAGATTTAGGTTAAATATGTCAGTCTTTATTTTTCATATTTTTTTATTTTTGTCATCAAAAGCTACAAGACAGTCCACAATTCATCAAACATTTCAGAAACAAATCAAATAAAAAATAAACAAATACTGCTGTTCCAAATATTCTGTATGTTGCTTAAAAATAAAATATGTTGTGTTCAGTGAAAATATTTATTTATTTATTTATTTGTTACCCAGACATTTAAAATTAACACATTTTAGAGCTGTAACAGCAATACCGTGATACCATGATATTTTTGCTTAAGGTTATCATAGCGTCAGAATCTCATACCGGCCCATGCCTAGAAGGGATGCAAGTATCTCTATACCTTTCAATAAATTCAACAAACATTGAGAACATTTTTACTTAAATTACGGTAGTTGTTGTCTAATATAACTAGTTGTACTAGTTTCTACCTAGTTTCTACCTACTAGTACCTACTTCTTTCAATTGATTGTAAAAGTTCACGAATCACTACAAATTGCCACATCTATATGAATGACCTTGAGTCATGTTTGATGCGTCTTACTGTCTGAGATGAAGTTCTCATATCTTTTGCCAGCTTTCAGACACTTGCATGCCATTTCTTGCTCTTCTCTAAGAAAACATTACTCAACACAAAATGACAGCCAGATTATTTCACGGAGCTTGTTAAATTATGAGTCCATTCTTTTTTTTAATTACGTTTGCTACTGTGCTAAGGATTTGGTAATACTTTTTAATTTTTTAATTTAAATTTTTTTTTGTGCAAAGAATTAAGTCTTCTGAAAATTCTTCCCAAAGTGGTTTCATTGTTTTAGCATTAAAGGAATAGTTTACTTCAAAAACAAAATTTCTGACATCATTTACTCACCCTCATGTTGTTCCAAAACTGTATAAGTTTTTCTTATGATGAACACAAAAGAAGATATTTGGAGAATGATGGTAATCAAACAGTTGTTGGATGCTTTAATTGTCAAAGAATTATTTATATTAAAATTTTTGGGTTCAACATACTCAAAATACCTGTTGATCATTGGATCATTGGAAATGTTTTATTACGTTTTATTTTTTACATTTCTGGAGGGTGTATTGATTTTTGCAACATAACATTTCATCAGTTTGATAAGAAACTCTTCCTTTCTTGATTAATATTCAAGAAATAATTAATTTGTTGGTAATTGATCAACCAGACTTTATGGAACATTATATCTTTAAGTTTTGGGTGTACTAATTTATGTATATGTAACTTCCTGTGACTTCTAGACCCTGAGATTCGATTACTGTGTGCTGGCCTCCAGGGACGAGCGCTTTGATGCCCACCTGGCACAAGCAGAGAGCCTCCAAGCTCTATTTGTGGCACTTAATGATGAAGTGTTTGAGATCCGTGAACTGGCCATCTGCACTATCAGTCATCTCAGCAGTATAAACCCTGCATTTGTTATGCCCTTTCTGCGCAAGATGCTCATTCAGGTATTTGCATGTTTTACAGCACTTGGCTATATTTGAAATAGCATTCCACTACTCATACTCATATGTTTGAAATATCAGGGCTTCAGACTAACATCTCACATGTGAGACTAAACCACTGATTATAATTTACTGGGTATTGCAAGTAAAATACCAAAAGTAGGCCGGGGGTACTCCCGAGACTGCGCTCTACTCCCCTCTCCCCCCTCTGGGGGAGCCGATCATGGTGGCCACAGCTTACCTGGGGGTAAGGACAGACAGACGAGGCAAGAGAAAAGGAGACGGAAGGATGAGGAGAGACAGAGACGAGACAGAGACGAGAGAGGAAAAAAATTAAAATTCTTGTTCCGGTTCCCAGACACACTGCTGCTTGGCCCTCCACCAATAATGCAGAAGTGGAACCAAAAGTGTGGTTGTAAATGTCACTGTTTACTACAGTAAATCTATAGAAAAAGCTTTCTGTCTTGTTAGTGCATGGTACAATGTGATATCTCCTGTTTCTTTTGAATTCCCTGGATCTTAAAGCACTGTCTAATAATGGTGTCACTTGGTCATGACTGGCCCATAAGTAAACACACCTGCTCTGTCCATTGGATCGCTCTGATCATTGTGCATTATTCAAACGGACAGTGCTGTTGCATTTTTGCTGTTTGCTTGTGGATAGTTTATGGTTTAATATTTCTCATATATAAACTAAAATCAAAGAGAGTTGGCCAACTTTGTGATACCAGTATGACCTTGTAACAAACGTTCGTAATCACGGGAAGAAGGTGGCGGGAACCGAGGAAGATTTAAACAAAAACTTTAATAATAAAATAAGCACAAAAGAGCATGACAACCCCTCGCGGACGACTGTCACACACAAACAGAAACAAAACACAAAATAAAGTCCAGGCCTGGTCCTCTCTCATCTTGCACTGCCATCACTCCTCCTTTTATCCGTGATCTCCTTTTATCCTTTTATCCAGCGTACCTGGGGGTAAGGACAGACAGACGAGGCAAGAGAAAAGGAGACTGAAGGATGAGGAGAGATAAAGATGAGAAAAGGGAGAGAGGGAAAAAAATAAAAATTCTCGTTCCGGTTCCCAGACACACTGCCGCTCGGCCCTCCACCAGCTGGGTAGACCCTTCCGCAATGCCTGGTGGCGCCACTGGATAGCCCTTGGTGGACGGCCCGGCACTCCTCCGCCCCTCAGTGGGCGGCGATGGCTCCTCCGAGTTCGGGCAGCCGGCAGGAATCCCCCGTTCCCTGCTCCTCCCCAACATGGCGGATGGCAGCAGGCTCCGGCCTCAGGCGAATGGCGGCGACTCCTCCACTCCCTCATGGACGGCAGCCATCCCTCTCCATCCCAGGCGGCCGGCAGCAAGTTCATCTGTCCCCCCCCGTCAACTCACTCCAGCCCACTGCCTCGAGCAGTCATGGCGGCAGACTGCTCCGCCATGCTCGATGGCACTGCGGATTAACCACAGCAGCGAGGGATCTCTGGCAGTGTGTCCCTCCTTCCTCCCGGGTTTCGGCACCAATGTAACAAACATTCGTAATCACGGGAAGAAGGAGGCGGGAGCCGGCAATCGTGGATGACTGTCATTCACAAACAGAAACAAAACACAAATAAAGTCCAGGCCTGGTCCTCTCTCGTCTTCGACTGCTGTCTCTCATTCATTTATCCTTCCGGAGCCCCTCCGTGGGACTCGAGACCGGTGAGTGTGACGGTGTCGCTCATTATCACTTTCACTCCACCGGCCTTGCTCCGTTCCCACGGCTCTCGGCCCTGCCCCACTCATCACAGACCTCAAACAAAGTAGTTTTGACAGTAGAAATAATTACAAAATGCTATTATTTGGTGAAATTTGGAGTCTTGAGTACATATCTGTACACATGAAATACCCAGATGAGCTACTACATTTGAAAAAGTATACACTGGATCAATCTTAGTGCTTAGCACTTTCTGAATACTGCTGTACACTTCATTGTTACATAGGAAAATATAAGTAAGTTTTAAAGGTCTCACTTTATCAACCCCAAACCAACCGCATAAATATTACTTAATGAAAAAGGGCCTTCCTGAAGTACCCCAATCCCATAGTGTTAAACAATAGATAGATAGATAGATAGATAGATAGCAGGGCAAATTACAAAAAAAATATTTAAAGGGTTCCTATTATGCTCTTTTACAAAGTCTTGATTTTGTTTTGGGGGTGTACTAGAACAGGCTCTCATACTAGGTTGTTCGAAAAACTTTTTTTTTTCACGTATTTTACATTATTTCAACACCTCTCTCCCCAGTCTGGCATGAACGGCTGGAATAGTTCCTGCATCAAATGAAGGTCCGCCTTCTGAAATCTAAAATGCGCTGTGATTGGTAAGCTGCGCCAGTCTGTGTTGTGATTGGTTAGCTGGGCCAGTGTGTGTTGTGATTGACAGCACTCAGCGCCTGGTCGGAAAATGTCATGCCCCTTATCATAGCCACCTGCTGTGAGCTTCAGTGTAAATATTGTATCAAATCAATTTGACCACAATTTGAACCCAGATGATTGTAACCACTCTAAGCTTGTCTGCCTTGGGAACACTAGTGTGTCTCCGACATAGTGATAACACTCGCTGCCTTCTCTAGTGCAGCTCAACCATGTCTCGTCCCATTCGTCTATCTTTGTGATATCACAAATCCCGGAAAATATTTGTTGTAGTCCAAACGAGTCGTTTGTTGTAGTTTTTGAAAAGATTTCTGTTATAAAAAATATATTTCCTTTTGAATTGGACTTTGAGCTTTGTAACTTTGCAGATCTTTTTTATGCTCAAACAGCAACATTACAGACATAATAGCACCCCTTTAAGTCGGAGAGAAAGCTATTGCAGCTAGGGATGTTCATTTCGGTTATTTTTTCTAACCGACAACAGACGCTCCTTAACCTATTATTAACTGTTAACCGACAAGATTATTTTAAATTAGAATTTAATTAAATTATAAAGGATAAGTGTCTGTGACCCGTTAAAAATACTAACAATTGTTTCCCAGGAATTAATTCTACATGTGCAAAAAGCAGCAAACAACAGAACATGAGGATTCACATAGTCATCAGATCACATCATGCACCTGCAGCGCTTCTGCAAGCGGAGAAAAACATAATAAAGCTAGGCTATATATAATGAATAAATAGGCCTATACGAGAAATATGTTTTTACTTAAATAATAAATTAAGAAAATGAACGAAAAACTGTGCAACAAGTAGCCTAGTATGCAGAGTTTCGGTTCATTTTTGTGCTGCACGAAAAGAAACCAGATGGCAGAAAGCGGCATTTTATTTTTCTTTAGGCTTATATTACAAAAGCACAAAGATTTGTTTTTATTCTGAATGTACACAAATAAAGGCAAACCTTTTACAATTCCGATTATCTTTATGACTTAAAGGAGTAGTTGCTTTCACTGTAAGAAGGAAAAAATTAAAGTGATTGCGCTGGCGCCGCATGCGCACACACAGTTAAGCATTGCTACCTTGACAATGCAGCCTGTTCATTATCATAATAAAATATAGTCAGTCAAACATATGTAAAAAAAAAAAAAACAACAACAACCCACTTCTCAGTATAAATATGTAGTAAAATCTGTGCCATTAAGTGTTATCAATGTACCATTGTGATGTTATGCAAAACATTTTGGTTTACGTGGATATTGAATTGAGTTAAGTAGGCTGCATAATAAATAATAATTTGGCATTCAAATACATAGCGAATATATGGAAACATTTGATTTTGTGTCGAATGAGAGACCCAACGTTGGTTTCAGTTTCGTTTTAGCGTAAATTTGTTTTGGCTTGTCATTTATATTGCTATAGCTTTGTATATTTTTAATTCTTGTTCTTTTCTTAATACTGTTATTTGAAAGGCTTTGTTGTGGAGTGAGGGGAACTAAAATAGCGTAGCTATGTTTACAGTGTTTATTATAATGTTTGTAAACATTTTGAGTCGGCATTAGGCCTATTTCTTAATAAAATAAATTCCGACTTATGTTTTTTTTTTTTCTCTCTAAAAAACACAATTTGTTGATACGCGTAGCAAATTTTAACCATGCAGCAAACCTTTTTAAATATTTTGATAAATTACTGAAAATAAATAAATAAATGACTTTTTAAACCATTTAAATGATTGTATTGATCGGTCAAAATTCTAAACACATCTTCTTGTATCTTTAGACAGAATATGACCATAGTAAGATACTTATTGAATCCCCACAGAAGTAGTAAATGGCTTAGGGAGTTAAAATAGGTAATAAAAAAGGTCAGGTAATGCATTGAGGGCTGCATCATTTCACACATTGTTCTTTTTAGGTTTATGTAGACTTTATACTGTGCACAGTGTATTTTTATGACAAGCTGTAGCTGTTTTTCTCAACTACCAAAAGGTGGCAGTCAGTCAATATTTTTCTGCTGAAATACCTGCTCTTTTGTTTCACTGCAGCTCTAGTCAGCCTGGGCTGACTCTGTTTCCCATCAACAAATTCACTTTTTTTTTCTGTTGACTAGCAACTTATGCCAATGAATTTTGCATGGAAACTTTTACATTTTGCTGCTGCCCTCTCAATAGAAGAGTTCACTTTTATTTGTTTTATTGTACACTGATAATTTATTTGATCAAATATTATGTCTCACATCTGTTATTAGTGTGTCTAAAGTTACAACACTGACTAATGTCAAACTTGTGGTACTGTCCAATACAATAAAACCACTTCCAGATCCTTACTGAGTTTGAGCATAGTTGCGTGGGCCGAAACAAAAAACATTTCTTTAAAACTAACTAAACATACAGGCTTTCATTAGAAAAGAGAAAAATATGTGCGGTGTAATATGATGCATTGTATATATATTATGTAGGATTGGTCAGTAATGTTTTGTAAAGCAGGGCTTAGCAAAAGATCAATTACTGACTCATTCATATTATAATGTGTTGTTAAAGATAAACCTTTTTCATGATGTATTTTTCCAATTCTGTTCTTTACGCAGGCCCTCATCTTGAAGCTGAAAGATCCCAATCCAAACCCTGGAGTCGTTATCAGTGTTTTAGCTACTATTGGAGAACTTGCTCAGGTAACGGATCATTTCCTAGCCTGATCTTTTCTGGACCTTTCAGATGACCTGATCTTCCTTCCTACTGCACACTATTTAGGAAATCTTCAGGAGAAGCATCAGAGTAGCTCTGTGCAGGAGAGAGTTGAGAATGCAAGCATAGAGATCAAATATTTGTGGACCCTGGTAGAAGAAGGTGTAGCGAAAATTAGGAGAGAGGAATTATGTGGGAACTTTAACAAAATATATAGTTATATGTGACTACAATGTTTGGTATTAAAGAATGGATTAGAGCTACCTGAAAAAGTGCTAATAAGAGTAAAGTAGTCTTAAGGACAAGCGCTGTTGGTTCCAGATTTTTTTTTAATTTATACCAGCAGTTTTTTCCAGATACTGGAGTTTTATTTTATTTGCATTTAAAATTACATTAAAGTCAATATCAAGTCAACCCTGAAAGGTCATTTAATTTGTTTGGTTGCAGTGCTGTTAAGAGTGTCTGTTTCTTTAATTTGTACCAGGTGAGTGGACTGGAGATGAGGAAATGGATGGATGAGCTGTTCCCCATTATTATGGACATGCTGCAGGACTCGTCTTCATTAGCTAAGAGACAACTTATTCCCATGTTAAACTTTTGGTCGTCGTTATTTTTTTAACTTTTTTTTAATTTGGTAATGTAATCTGAGATTTGGCAATATTATTAAACTTAGTAGGTTAAACCAAAGTCTTTCAGTCCTGTTTCAGCAAACTGAGTTAGTATGTTTTGTGTGAACATTTTGACTTGTTGACTCTTACTGTTAAGGTTCTTATAATCACAAGATTTGTATTTTTAAACATATCTATTTTCCTCCCTCTGTGAAGCAATTTTTTTTTTGTCTTTTGCAAAGCAATATGGGTAATGAAAAGCACTCTCCTTTCCACTTTCCTCAGTATCGACAGTGGAAACAGTTTGACATACTTGTGTATTTCAGTAATATTTGGAGGCACTCTAGAGTGCATGCTTTTAATCTGAAGGTTTTATAGTACTGTTATGAGGTGCAGTCAAATGTCCTTAATGTTTACACAACTTTACACAAGGCTTTCTTTCTTAGTATGACGTTGTCAGGTTCTGCTTTAGCAATCAGTGATGTTATAGAGTTTGGATGATTTAGGTTAGTTTTAGGTTACCCGAGGTTCCCAGAAGCTCATGTAACTAAATACTTTACCTGCTCTGAACTGTGTCTGGGGCTTTATTTGACTTTCTGGATCAGTCTTAAAAGTCGTTTTCTCAATAAAATAGCTTAAAAGTACAGTGCACTGGTGCATTCAGTAATTTTTCCTCGTTAAAAACACTGTCTAATAAAACTAATAAAAACATAGTGAAGTTAATTTAATGATGCAGCATTTAGGAGTGTTAAAGAGCAAATACAAAACATATTAAAATAAATAAAATAGACAAAATGCACAAAAACACCTATCCAGATGGCTGATTCCCTGACAATATTAAATTTAAAAATGTATCTTCTGTGAGCACTTCTGTTGGAACCATCCTACAGAAAATAAAAAAACATCCTACAAAAAAAAAAAAAAAAAAAAAAAAAAAAATCAATCTATATATTATTTCCCTCTTTTCTCTAGCTTTTCTCTGTTGTCTACTATTCTGGACTATGATTGCAACTCTTATCCCTAGCACTTTATTATTGAATCTTTTTTTATAAATCGCTTGTTGTATTCCTCATTTATGAGTCACTTTGTATAAAATCACCTGCTAAAGGAACAAATTTTAATGTACACAATAACACACTGATCATCATCTCTCCCACTAGGTGGCACTTTGGACTCTGGGTCAACAAGTAGCCAGCACTGGGTATGTGGTGGAGCCATACAGGAAGTATCCGTCTCTACTGGAGGTGCTACTCAACTTCCTGAAGACAGAACAAAACCAGGGGATTAGGAGAGAGGTACTGATTTCTGCTCCTGTCATTAAACGCCAGTTTCCGTGAATGTGGATGCAACAGTTATTTGAAATCAAGTGCTTCAGACAGTCCCACCTCATGTCCAGGTTTAGTTATTTTCTAGCAATGATCATTAAATGACATTAAAAAAGGAAGAAAATGTATGCAATAAAATAAAACAAAAACAAATGGATATGGATAACAGGGTTTACATATGAAGCTTAAATTAAGCTAATTCAGTATGGGCTTGTTAGTTTGGGACCAAATGTTGTTTTGTAGTTGTTAAACTGATGCTTTTTTTGAGCTAGGTGAATACAGTCAGCATAATTTTTACAATAATGTAAAAAAAAAAAAAAAAAAAAAAAAAAACTTTTTTTATACTTTTTTTTGTATACTTTTTAATGGGGGAAACTAAGCAGCAACATGGGTGTATGCAAAATATGAGATAGATAAAAATTAAGTTTTTGATAATTATAGTTAATCTTTAAAAAAAAAAAAAAATGTATAACCATAAATTGGTTATAAGTCGAAGTGGTCTTTCCAAAAGGTGACACTATTGTGTGAATATTTTTAGTGCTTATACAAAAGTTTACGTGCATTTCATGAGCTTAAAACTATATGTTATCTAACTACTTGTTATCTATGTTAGATAAGTGGAACATGGGATCAGTGGATCAGTGGAACATGGGATTTGTTTCAAACATTTTGTGAGACACCAAGGCTGTGTCTGAAAGCTGAAAAAAAAATCCTGCCTCTGTAGGCAGCATAAAAATGTAGGAAGGCAACATGCTCAGGATGTGAAATGTCTGAATCTAATGCTCAAGCCATGTCCTGCTCATGTTGCCTTCCTAACTCCATATGCTGCCTGCAATTTATACCCTAGAACAGTGATTCCCAGCCATGTTCCAGGAGTATCCCCACTCTGTCTGCTTAATCAGACACACCTAAAATAATTCAACTCATCAGCTTAGTTGGAAACCACTGCTCTTATATATGAAACCTTTTGCATTTTTAAACTGGCTTTGTGGTTCTGTTCCCTTGGTTAGGCCATACGTGTGTTAGGTCAACTTGGAGCTCTGGATCCCTACAAACACAAGGTGAACATCGGTATGATTGACCAGTCTTGTGATGCTTCAGCTGTCAGCCTCTTTCCAAGTCCAGCCAGGATTCAGGTAATCAGATGCACCTGTACACTTGTTTGAGCATGCATGCCTAGACACAGTGGGCTCTAATCACGGTAATGTGAGTTCACATCATCACAATTAATAACAGATGCACAGAAGATTTTGCCCATCTAACACAGGCATTCTCCAGAGCAAACAGAGCACATCTTCATACACGAATTTCCCTTTCCAAAGACAGAGCCAGATCTCCTGGGTAGCGTGCTCTCACATGTTGACTCTGATTGTTTGGCCTTTCACAAAGCTATGTACACATTTCATCCTTTTCTTTGTGACTTTCTCTTTGGAAATGTTTTTGCAAGTCCATACACTGCCTTTGTACACAATGTCTTTTAAAAGTAGGATTAAAATAGATCAGATTGCAGTTCTGTTTTCATTACAGTCCCACTTGTTTCCCACCCATACAATCTTCTTCTCATTTAATTTGCATTTTTGCAAAAGTCAGAACAAACAGTTCTCAATTATCAAATAAAGACATTTCCTTTCCCACTGTTGTGAACACAGTGCCCAAGTACAATGTGTCCACTTTTCCTCAGTCCAGAATCAAAAAAGTTTTATTTATTTATTTATTTATTTATTTATTTATTTATTTATTTATTTATTTATTTTTCATACCAGTTAACAGCATCGTGGCATATTGTTAGTTACCACAGATAATTATGTGGTAATATTATTATTATTATTATTATTATTATTTTTATTATATATTATGGAAGTTCGTGGGACATTCAGCATTCTGGAGTATAAAAAGCAAAAATATGTAAAAGCAGAAATTTTGTTATATCGTGTTTGTAGTATTTTTCTGTACAGATGTGTTAAATTAGTCTAAATCATCATTATTGGAGTCATACTACTGTAGATAGATGAACTTGTAGTAAAACAAAGGGATCAAGTTAATGTAGTTAACAAAATGCTGCTAGTGAATGGTTTGGGACTGTGCAAGTTCTTGAGGGGCCATCAGCCAATTACCAAGGTGTGTTTGAACTCTGGTTTTAACCGATCACAGTGAATTGCCGCTTGCAGTTGGGGTAGGAGTTGAAAATGAAGCCATTATGTTAGTCTCATTTTTTGCTTACCATAATGATGCTTGTGGTGTGTTTGCATACTTTATTACTGATGAGGTGGATTGGATATAATATTTGTTGAATACACAGACTTTTCAGATGTTTTATTTAGAAACAGAAATAATTTTCCTTCAATACTTTTTGTATTGCTTAAAGTGCCCCTATTATGCCATTTCCAATAATGCCTTTCATCAGTGGTGGAAAGAGTACTGAAAATTTGTACTTAAGCACAAGTCCTGTTACATTGCTGAAATAATACTCAATTACAAGTGAAAGTACTGGTGCACAAAACAGAACTTAAGTAAAAGTACAAAGTACTTTTCTCAAAAAAACTACTCAGAGTACTAGTTACTAGTCACTTTTTAGCCAGCGATATTTAATGAACTACCAAAAAATATTCATTCACATCAAAGATCTATGTGGATAATAGCATTTTGAATAAAACCCACTTTTATCTTATTGACAAAGTACGTGAATTAGTGGTCATGATACAGAAATTTCCAACTTCAGTACCTTGAAAAATATCAATAGTAAAGTACCCGTGAATCAGAAGTTGCAACTGACTTCACTGTTATGATGTATTTCCAAGTGAAAGGTTGTGACTAGAAAGGATACAGCTCCGACAGGAAACGAACAATGAAATTTAATTTTATAGCTATTAGAATGTTTTTTTTTTTTTAATTAACGTCTACACCTACCCCTTACAATAATGCAAAAAATAAATAATTATTATTGTTGTACAGTGTGACAAAAATTACACTGTATTGATGTGTGTATCCTTTCTAGCCTTAACCCAAGTGAAATGGAATATTAAATAAAGGGCAAGGCTTTTTTGTGGTCCACCTCTTGCTCACAGCAGATTCATAGTTGGATAGTGGTTAAGAATATCTGCTACATTGTTTCATCTGACATCACGCTTCACTGCCTCCGGGTCCTAATGCTCTGCCAGACGCCGCAAGAAAACACCAAACTGTGCTAATATACACCCACGATGTCATTTAATACTGAAAAATTATAACCCCTTTATCTTAATGTTGAAATCCCAGATGGCCAGACAGTGATTCAGCTAAAATATTAGTGTCTGAGACAATGTGAGCACGGAGACTATAGTGTGCACAGCAAATTTTTAAATTCTTGGTTTAAAAATGTAATATTAATTAAATAGCGCTCATAAACAGCTGCTGAGATAGTATTCTCAAGTTAAATTAGTAGAGTCTTGGACCCGGAAACAGCAGTCCTTGCGTCATACTTAACAAAAGGATTGTCCCAACGTATTGACTTGCACGGTTTAATTATTCACCACAAGACTAGTAATGTGCACTAAAAAAGTAAGTAGGGTAATTTTTGACGAATCATTTTCAATACCATTGGCAAAGCTTCCACACACTGTATACTGCCATATAGATATTTTAATAACTAATTTTTTTCCCCATCCATTTTTTTTCAAGGCAATCATTATTTCAAGCTTTAAGTGGTTTAATCCATATATTCTGAAAAGACACGTTCGCTTTATATGATGAAAGGATTTTAATATAGGCTTTTATGTACATATAAACATTGATCAATTACCATTACAAAAATCACAGTCTTAAACTTTTTCTCATTCTTTGTATTCGTGTCTTTATAATAGGGTAACTTTGTTGCAAAAGCTTACAATACAAGGAAGCTTGATTTCAAATTTTATTTCAAACTGAATTGAATATACAAAAAAATACAAATGCACAATCAGTAATTCAGTTGAGGTGTTTGAAATATGACAACACAAAATTTTTATAGGCAGTGTTTTAAGAGCCATATATGTTGTTTGTTTAGATAAATGGAACTGAATCTGATAGCTTTGACCTGTAATGTCTGTACAATGTAGTGATGCAGTTAGACAGACTAGGATATTTATATATACAAATCATACAAGTATCCTATTCCAAACATTTCTAGCATACTTGCATTGTTAAGAAATTAAAGTTCCATCTGATTGATTGATGAAAGACATTTCACTTACAGCCAATAAAATTTCCAGTAGCATTTTCGTCGGTCAGGCGTGGATCTATTATGGTTGATAAATTTTGACAGAGTTTAATCCAGGAGCAAAGAGAAATAATTTCTAGCATGGAGAGATCGCGATTGCACACAGTCTGCGCACAAGCAACATCGGAGTGAGAAAACAGGCAGTTAATTTGTATAAGTTAGGCCTATTTGAGAGCTCGCATCTTAGCCACATTTGCATAGGAATGATTAAAATTATGCGGAATACCTGCAATCCCGCGTGGACATTCAGACTCTGTAACTGACAGGAGGCGATGCATGTCAAACTTACTGTCTGAGAGAAAAGAGTCAAGTCAAGTCACCTTTATTTATATAGCGCTTTAAACAAAAAAGATTGTGTCAAAGCAACTGAACAACATTAATTAGGAAATCAGTGTGTCAATAATGCAAAATGACAGTTAAAGGCAGTTCATCATTGAATTCAGTGATGTCATCATGCAGCTCAGTTCAGTTTAAATCGTATCTGTGCAATAATTTGCAATCAAGTCAACGATATCGCTGTAAATGAAGTGTCCCTAACTAAGCAAGCCAGAGGCGACAGTGGCAAGGAACCAAAACTCCATTGGTGACAGAATGGAGAAAAAACCTTGGGAGAAACCAGGCTCAGTCGGGGGGCAAGTTCTCCTCTGACCAGACGAAACCAGCGGTTCAATTCCAGGCTGCAGCGAAGTCAGATTGTGCAGAAGAATCATCTGTTTCCTGTGGTCTTGTCCCAGTGGTCGTCTGAGACAAGGTCTTTACAGAGGATCTGTCTCTGGGGCTCTAGTTGTCCTGGTCTCTGCTGTCATTCAGGGCTGTAGAGGTCATTTCTAGGTGCTGATCCACCATCTGGGCTGGATACGTACTGGATCCGGGTGACTGCAGTGACCCTCTGACTTGGATACAGACTGGATCTGGTGGCTATGATGACCTCGGAATAAGAGAGAAACAGACTAATATTAGCATAGATGCCATTCTTCTAATGATGTAGCAAGTAAATCAGGTGTTATGGGAAGTGTTCCCGGTTCCGGTTTACCTAATTAATGCAGCCTAAAAATCCTTTAACGGATTTGGATATTAGAAGCGTATTAGTGTGCTATGTGTAAGCCAGGTTAAAGAGATGGGTCTTTAATCTAGATTTAAACTGCGTGTGTCTGCCTCCCGAACAATGTTAGGTAGGTTATTACAGAGTTTGGGCGCTAAATAGGAAAAGGATCTGCCGCCCGCAGTTGACTTTGATATTAGGTATTATCAAATTGGCAGAGTTTTGAGAACGGAGCGGACGTGGAGGACTATAATGTAACAAGAGCTCGTTCAAATACTGAGGTGCTAAACCAATCAGGGCTTTATAAGTAATAAGCAATATTTTAAAATCTATACGATGTTTGATAGGGAGCCAGTGCAGTGTTGACAGAACCGGTCTAATATGATCATACTTCCTGGTTCTAGTAAGAACTCTAGCTGCTGCATTTTGGACTAACTGGAGTTTGTTTACTAAGCGTGCAGAACAACCACCCAATAAAGCATTACAGTAATCTAATCTTGAGGTCATAAACGCATGGATTAACCCTCTGGAGTCTAAGGGTATTTTTGGGGCCTGGAGAAGTTTTGTCATGCCCTGACATTTGTGCTTTTTTCAGTATCTTATAAATATCTAATGGCTAAAAGTCGAATCTCACTGTAATCAGCACAAACTGTGCTATAATAATATGTGAGCAGCATGTATGTACATGATTGTGTTTTTGAGAAAAAAAAAATGTTATGCGTGGTTATACTAAAAATGTTAAATCACTTGAATAAGGCAATAAAACACATACAGAAAATTGGTTCCCGGGACTTTTGAGAACAGGAGCTTGTAGCCTAGATTTTTTTTTTCTAAATGATGTGAAAATCATCTTGTTTTCACTTACAGAAAACAATATATTGATTTAAATTTTCTAAGACACTTTTTTGTTGGTAAAAGTCATATGCGAGTAGGCGTCAACATCATGAATTCACACCTGAGAAGACAAAAGGCCTGCATAATGAGCTGCATAATGAGCCATTCAGTCAGCTGTGTCACTGAGAGGGATGAGTTACAAGAAAAGAATGTGAGGACAAAATAAATGTATATAATTTTATGTTTGTAGTTTATTTAGAATATATTTAATTATCCAACAACATAAATTTAATATTCACTTGTGAGTGCAGTTAAACAGTTTATTAGGAACAATCAAAGCTGACTTTCAAACTGAATTTTTATCATTACTCCAGTCACACAATCCTTCAGAAATCCTTTTAACAATCTTATTTCTACAAAAAAAAAAAACATTTATTTATTATTATCTTGCTTATTCTTATTATTATTATTATTATTATTATTAATGTTGAAAAGAGCTGAGTATATATTTTTTTCAGGTTTTTTAGGGGGGATAAATTGAAAGAACAGCAATGATTGTTACATTTGTTACAGTTACATTTATTGTTACATTTATATTATTTACATCAAGCTTTTGAATGGTATAGTAGTGTATATTGTTATTGAAACGTCATAATATTTCACTTGATTATACATTTAGTCAGGAATTATAGTTTGGAAAAAGTCTAACTAGTAAAATGTTTACACGTTATGTGAAAACTAGTACAAGTATATAGATAAATAAAAAGAGACTTACTCATGTTTATGATCTCTGCTGAATAAAGTGCTTCATTCTTTTTTTTTTCTGAGGAAATCCAAATCTCAAATCCTCAACCACATCAATCTTTTTGGGGAGAATTATGTCTTATTCCTCTCATCGCGAAGCAAACAGTAAAATAAAAAAAACTTGAAGAACAATCCCCCTGCGTTGTCTTCTGTTGTGTGGGCGTATTCAAAAGCCGCGCGCTTCAGTGAAATATTTGAATCTCAAAAGCGTGCTCGGCGCGGGGGCGTGGTCGCATTAGAAGATAATGAAGGAGACGTGAAAAACGGAACATCGCGTGTTTTCATATGGCTTTATCACAGAATATTTGTTTTCGGCAGCACTTGTTTAGTTTAAAAGTAGACATGTCAGGCTTTCTATAGATATCTCTCTCATGTCTCTTCGTTGAGTGTTCACTGAGTTACAGTTCATTTTAATGATTTAATGATCTTCAGTTCATTTGTAACTGAAGATCAGCGCAGACAAAGGCTGCAGACAGCACTCCTTGTTTGTTATCTTTATTTTATAAGTGCACAAAGTTTTGTTGTTATTATGTGTGTATACAAAAAAAGTAGACCCTTTACAGATTAGATTGATGTATTGGCTGTACGATCAAAACTGAAAGTAATTTAAGTTCTTTTCGGGGTTATCAGGAGAAAATACCCCAAAACGCGTATACGCGTTAATCGACTTCAGAGGGTTAACATTTCTGCATTTGACATTGAGAGCATAGGCCATAATTTAGATATATTTTTGAGATGGATAAATGCAGTTTTACAAATGCTAGAAACGTGGCTTTCTAAAGGCCTGTTCACACCGGGACGAATTTCGCGCGCGATATTCGCCGACGTTTAACGCCTCGTGACTAGGGCGCCAATGTGATGTGCACACCGACGCGAAAAACGCCAAGCGTCATTTTTTAAAAAACGCCTCGGGTTCGTTTTTTTGGTTGACGCACCGCGTCAAAAACTATACGTGAGAAGAGCTGGAGCTTCTGAAGTTACAGTAAAACACAATCAAACACAAAACTGTCTTGCTGAGCGCACATACGTAACGGCGAAGAAGATATACGCCAAGTAGCGTCTACACTGCCTGGAAAAAATAAGACGAAGAAGATGCAAGGCAAGATGAATGTAGAGTTGCTGGTCTCGTTGGTGTCGAAACACAAAGAACTATATGACAAACGCGACAGCGATTACAAAAATCTTGATAAAAGAGAACTAGTATTTCTAGTATTTCTGTTTTACATTAAGCACCATCTAATGTCAGGGAATGAATTTGCATGTTCACTCGGCTCATCGTCAGCGAAAATCGCTTGGGTGTGAACACAAAAACGCGTTGAAAAACGCTGGCGAATAACGCGCGCCGATATTCGTCCCGGTGTGTACGGCCCTTAAGGAAAGGTTGCTATCAAATAGCACACCTAGGTTCCTAACTGAAGACGAAGAATTGACAGAGCAGCCATCAAGTCTTAAACAGCGTTCTAGGTTATTACATGCAGAGTTTTAGGTCCTATAATTAACACCTCTGTTTTTTCAGAATTTAGCAGTAAGAAATTACTCGTCATCCAGTTTATTATATCGACTATGCATTCCGTTAGTTTTTCAAATTGGTATGTTTCGCAGGGCCGCGAAGAAATACAGAGCTGAGTATTATCAGCATAACAGTGAAAGCTAACACCATGTTTCCTGATGATATTTCCCAAGGGTAACATGTAAAGCGTGAAGAGTAACGGCCCTAGTACTGAGCCTTGAGGTACTCCATACTGCACTTGTGATCGACATGATACCTCTTCATTCACTGCTACGAATTGATGGCGGTCATATAAGTACGATTTCAACCATGCTAATGCACTTCCATTAATGCCAACAAAGTGTTCTAGTCTATGCAAAAGAATGGTGTGGTCAATAGTGTATAGCACTAAGATCCAATAGCACTAATAGAGAGATACAACCACGATCAGATGATAAGAGCAGGTCATTTGTAACTTGAGGATACTACCTTTTCTAGTATCTTGGACAGAAAAGGGAGATTCGAGATCGGTCTATAATTAACTAGTTCTTTGGGGTCAAGTTGTGGTTTTTTGATGAGAGGCTTAATAACAGCCAGTTTGAAGGTTTTGGGGACATACCCTAATAACAATGAGAAATTCATAATAGTCAGAAGAGGATCTATGACTCCTGGAAGCACCACTTTTAGGAGCTTAGATGGAATAGGGTCTAACATACATGTTGTTGGTTTAGATGATTTAACAAGTTTATACAATTCTTCCTCTCATATAGTACAGAATGAGTGGAACTGTTCCTCAGGGGATCTATAGTCTGATGCGATACTGTAGCTGATGGCTGCATGGTTACAATTTTATCTCTAATACTATCGACTTTAGAATTAAAGTAGTTCATAAAGTCATTACTGCTGTGATGTTGAGAAATGTCAACACTTGTTGATGCTTTATTTTTCGTTAATTTAGCCACTGTATTGAATAAATACCTGGGGTTATGTTTGTTTTCTTCTAAAAGAGACGAAAAAGTAATCAGATTTAGCAGTTTTTAATGCTTTTCTGTAGGATAGGTTACTTTCCCTCCAAGCAATACGAAATACCTCTAATTTTGTTTTCCTCCAGCTGCGCTCCATTTTCCAGGCTGCTCTCTTTAGGGTGCGAGTGTGCTCATTATACTATGGTGTCAGACTGTTTTCCTTAACCTTCCTTAAGCATAAAAGAGCAACTGTATTTAAAATGCTAGAAAAGAGAGTCCATAGTTTCTGTTACATCATCAAGTTGTTCTGAGGTTTTGGATATGCTAAGGAATTGGGATACATCAGGAAGATTACTTAAAAAGCAGTCTTTTGTGGTAGAAGTGATGGTTCTACCATACTTGTAACAAGAAGTAGAATTTACAGTTTTAGCTATATGAAGTTTGCACAAAACTAAATAATGATCTGAGATATCATCGCTTGGCTGCATAATTTCAATATCATCAACATCCATTCCATACTATATTAAATCTAGAGTATGATTTCGACAATGAGTAGGTCCCGAGATGTGTTGTCTAACCCCAATAGAGTTCAGAATGTCTATAAATGCTGATCCCAATGCATCTTTTTCATTATCAACATGGATATTAAAATCACCAACAATTAAAACTTTATCTGCAGCCTCGGATGTAAAATCAGCAAACTCTTTAATAAGGTCTGTATGGTGCCCTGGTGGCCTGTATACAGTAGCCAGTACTAACATCACAGGGGATTTATCATTAACATTTGTTTCTCTGGATAATGTTATATGAAGCACCAATACTTCAAACAAGTTATACTTGAAGCCTGCCCTCTGAGAAATCCAGAAAACATTCTTATAAATTGAAGCAACAACTCCCACTTTACCTTTTGGACATGGCTCATGTTTGTAATAGTGATAGTGGGGTGTAGACTCATTTAAAATAATGTAATCATCAGGTTTTAGCCAGGTTTCTGTCAAACAGAGTGCATCTAGATTATGATCAGTGATCATATTATTTACAAAAAGTGCTTTCGTAGAAATGGACCTGATATTCAATAAGCCAAGCTTTATCATTTGTTTATCCGTATTGCATCTGTTTTTTATTTGTTGAACCTCAATTAAATTGTTGCTCTTAAATTGGTTTGGACGTTTTTTGTATTTTCTAGCCTGGGGAACAGACACAGTCTCTATAGTGTGATATCTAGGTGAAAGAGTCTCTATGTGCTGAGAATTAACTGACTTCTGTGACGTGAGGCGGCTAGCAGACGATCGGTTTAGCCAGTCTGTATGCTTCCTGACCTGGGCCCCAGTTAGTCAAGTACAAACTCTAAGACTATGTGCCATATTTCTAGAGAGAAGAGCGGCACCACACCAGGAGGGATGAAGACCATCTCTTTTCAACAGGTCAGGTCTGCCCCAAAAGCTTGTCCAATTGTCTATGAAACCTATGTTATTCTGCGGGCACCACTTAGACATCCAGCCATTGAGTGATGACAATCTGCTATGCATCTCATCACCACGGTAAGCAGGGAGGGGACCAGAGCATATTACAGTGTCTGACATCATGCTTTCAAATTCACACACCTCTTTAATGTTATTTTTAGTGATCTCCGACTGGCGATGTCGAACATCATTAGCGCCGGCGTGAATAACAATCTTACTGTATTTACGTTTAGCATTAGCCAGCTCTTTTAAATTTGCTAAGATGTCAGGCGCTCTGGCTCCCATGTCAGATATTACAGTATCGTATCAAAATAGAGATATTTATGAAAACACTACCATGTAGTTTGTTTCTCCAAGCTTTGAGTCCATAAATTATGCTGAGCTCCCTCACTGTCTGATCAGCTCTTCACCTGCCACAGCAGCGGCTTTTCCCAGTTCAGATATCAGGGCTGTTATTGGTCCCTTTACGATATCTTTATTTGCTACTGAAGTGCAGTCAAAGGTTTGAATATTAATTCAAATTGTGGGCGTACTCTGTAACGAACTATGATTTAAAAATAACGAAGTAGATTATTTTGCTTAATTTGTACTTAAGTACAAGTAAAAGTATAGCTTTAAAAATATAGTACAAGTTTTAAAAGTAAAAAGTACAAGTACCCAAAAAAACTACTTAATTACAGTAACGTGAGTAGTTGTAATTCGTTACCTCCACCACTGCCTTTCATGCAGTGTGTAATGTAGCTGTATGTGAATGTAAACGATCTGCAAAGTTGTAAAGCTGAAAGTGCACGATAAATAAAGTTCTACCAGAAAGACTCAGGAGGTGAAGACGAAATGCAAAAGTATTTATTTACAAAACCAATACAAAAAGAACAAAATTATTTTGGCGTAGGCCCCATCCCTGCTGAAGACTAAGGCAGGGTGGCGCATACCCCAAAAGAAAGAAGAAAATTAGATACCCACCAGATGAAGTACTTCTTACAAGATCCTAGAACATATGGACTTAAGAAACAATAAGTTTTAATCAGTCATAATTAAAGTGATTATTAAAGCATTTAAGAATGCCAGACAGTGATAGAGGCCACCATAGGCCAGGTAGTCATAGAGGCCAAGAAAGGCTGGATATTGATAGAGACCACGATAGGCCAGATAGAGCCACGATAGGCTGGATAGAGGGCACGATAGGCCAGACAGTGATAGAGGCCAAGAAAGGCTGGATATTGATAGAGACCACGATAGGCTGGATAGAGCCATGATAGGCTGGATAGAGCCACGATAGGCTGGATAGAGGCCACGGTAGGCCAGACAGTGATAGAGGCCAGATAGGCCATACTGAGAGTTAGCCACGATTAGTCTTGTGTAGCCAGACCTTCAGACTGTAGGTTTGGAATTCATTGGCCAAGCCCCGCCCATGAGGACGTTTGACCGACATGTCAAACAACCAGTTACGGTTCGTTTTGTTCATAGTCACGTTTCGAGGCGTGGAAATGTCACCACAATAACATACTGGTGTGTAAAACTTTTTGACATTAAAGATTCTATGCCGTGAACTTTAATTTCACATACTTTTAAAAATCCAGCGTTTAGCTGATCCTGATAAGCACTCACAGTTTTAAACATGGGGACCTTCTTCATTTGTAGGGGGGTTTGGCACCACGGTAATCTTTGTTTCCAGCGGAACATTAAAAAACGTGACACGCGTCTCGCAGAACTCCTGTAGAATTTAACCTATCCGATGTCGACTTCAACACTCCTGAAGTTTTTCCACTTTTATGTCCCATATGCATCAGATGTTTAGCCAACGGACCATGGGCTTGACGTCTAAGGCTGAGACTAGGCCACAGAAAAGCCCCCGGCGGGCCTCAGTGGGAACGGCCCCGGCAGGCCACAATGGGAACGGACCCGATAGGCCATAAAGAAAAGCCGCGAAGACCGCAGAGAAAAGGCCTAGCTAGGCCACAAATGGAGATGCCCAAATGGGCCATAGTGAGAAAGCCAAGAGGCCGTAGAATGAAATGCCTCAGTATGCACAAAGAGGAAGGCCAAGTAATTAGACCACGGTGGAAAACACCACGAGATGGGTTACAGTGGCGAAGGCCACGAAAGACAGGCCACAGAAAGAAAGGCCAAGTTAAGCCACAGTAAATCATAGAGGTTGTTGAGAGTAATATTAAGAGGTTTTGTACCACCACCATTAATTGCATATAGATTACCTTGAGGACAACTTGATATTCCTTGAAATGTTTAGTGGTTCAGGTCTAATGTGGGATTCAAATGCGAAGGATGACCATCTTCCCAGTAGCTTGATATCTGATGTTTGAACTCCAAGTTCAGCAGCAGTAGTGGCTGGTGTATGGAAGCAGTGACAGACCGCAGCTTCTAAAGGTGACTACATGGAGCTGAACCAGCTGCAGAGAGATAGGCTGTGAGAGAACGGCTACAAGAGGCCGTAGAGAGTATAGCTGCTAAGGCCATGACGGTAGCCTGCGAGAGGCGGTGAAAGAGTAGATGAAAGTGAAAAAAAGTGACGTGACATTCAGCCAAGTATGGTGACCACCACTATTTGCTCTGCATTTAACCCATCCGAAGTGCACACACATTTACTTTAACCCGGAGCAGTGGGCAGCCATTTTATGCTGCGGCGCCCGGGGAGCAGTTGGGGTTTTTTTTTTGAAGTCTGGAAGTGACTGGAGAGAAACTGTGCATACATAATTCCTGGCCGGCCCGAGACTCGAATCACAACCCTTCGAATGACTAACCATTAGGCCACGACTTCCCAGATGTAATGAATAGGTGTGAATGACACCAGTATTTGCCACATTACTTTAAACCATTTAACATATTTATAAAGACAGACTGTATGAGCCATCTAATGACAGGCCACATCATGCAAAGACAGCGTAGTTCATGAGAAAAGCCATCACAGGCCAATTTTGTAAAGGACAATAATAGTCACTTACCTGAAGGTCACAATAGGCCAAATTGAGCAAAGGCCGCTATAGGGCGAGTAATGTGGAGCCTCGATAGGCCATGTCAAGTGAAGGCCTGAAGGGCTGCAAATACATTGATAGGCAACGTACATTTCTATAAACTATGTGATGTGAAAGCCTTGTGTGTAGATGACCATGATAGGCCATTGTATGTGAAAAACCATGATAAACTGTACATGGGGAGCATGTGAGAAGTAATCACCACCAGTAGTTTGCTAAGAGTATTATACTGTACCTTGAGCATTACGTGAAATAGTTTAGAGTCTGATCTTGACGGACAACCGATGAAGACGATCATGTACATAGCAGCTTGATTGGAGTTTACAGGAATTCTAAACCACCGCACTGAGTAAGAAAGGTCATTAGTTTAGGTTAATTGATAGAGTTAGAATTAGGGTTCTAGCAGCGACTTTAGAGCATATACACAGATACACAATTCTTTAGGCTAGACTTCTGCGCACGCTTGATAAAACTCCATATAACTGCCGGAACCTGCAGAGGAAACCTTTCCCCCCCAAAAAAATAGAAAATGAGCCAGATCAGCATGACCATAAAAATAGATACTCAATGTTAAGCGAAGTCCCCGATAGGCTGTGACGTGAAGGCCATGATAGGCCAAACTTCATAAACAGTAATGGACAAACATACCTGATGACAGTCCGTGTAATGTGAAGGCAGCAACAGCCAGGTAAGACCAAACAAGCCTTGATTATAACTTAAAGTTCGCGTGAAATTAAAATTGACTTTACTATCGCACATGGCTAGTATTGATGTAAACAATCTGTGCAAGTTAATCCGCTGAAAAAGAAAAATAATCGTCTTTGTAATCCTTAATCAAAATCTGAACATTTACTTCCGCTCTGGAATGGCATTCCTTTTCTAATGACGTCAGTTTGACTGCATGGGCAGAATATCCTTAAACACACCCCTCCAGCCATTAGTTTGCGATGAGTGAAAGACAGAGACCAGGAGCGCAAACAAAAACCATGCCCTCTATTCAATATTCTGTTTCAGCTGGAAATACGTCACAACACTGAAATAAAGTCAGCAGCGACTTCCGGTTCACGTGGACTTTAAAGATGAGCCAAATCTTACCTAGAATTCAAATGGAAGATGACCATATACATCAGCTTGATAGAGCCTGCATTCATAATTGCGCCAGTCCAGAGAGTGACCTGTGTAAAGATGAGGTGAGAGCCATGGTTCTCTGCATCTGCAGCCATGGAATTCCCACAAAGCTTGATAGACTACATTTAACCATGGGAACCCGACGAGTGAACCCTTGCAGAAGGATAAGAATGCATTACATTTAACAATGATGCCTTAATAGCCAATTAAACTTCAGTAGCTATTGAATCCTGTAAAAGCATAAAGAAAGCCCTTACACAAAGATTTTTGTATAACTTTATAGCAGATGTTATGTGATGAGTGAGCATACACTGTCCAGGACATTAAAGTCACAGAGCACAAACTAAATTAACAGAATAGTAGTAATTATAACCTCCAGGTCCAAACTTTGACGAAGTTTTAGGAGGAAATCCGGAGAGGAAGTCATCTATAGATAGGAAGTACATAAAAACATCAGACTATAGAAAGGCCTTAATGAGTGCAAGCTCCAAGATGGAATACTTTAATTCTCACCATACAGAAAGAGCGCCAGCTAGTTATTTATCAGAGCAAAGTAATGCCACATAGCTAAGCTAGAGTTAATCGCCTTAAATATGTCCTGAGAATAGTAAAAGAATACGGATTGGACGAAAGTATGATAAAATGCTTAGTTAGTCAATATATTGTGTATTGGGAACACTTTAGTGTTTGAGGATACAAGAAAAGGTGTCCGTTTACGTTCATGCTCTTATTCAGAGGACGCTCATGCAGAAATAGACAGCGAGGACCTCTTTGCAGAAATGATCTATGCAACAGGAGACTTAAGTTGTAATACTTACCCCATTCCAGTACAAGGCATTCAGGAATTATTGTAGATAGACGCAAATGAAACAATGACTGAATAAACAAAGACAAAAGCATATGATTAAGACAAAAAATACTTTACGGTGTGCTAGACATAACATATTTTTCAGAAAGGAATAATGTGAGCAACGATCTTTATCAGTAGGCTAAAAAGATAAGCTTTTAATAACGAGCCTCAAAATGCCTCATTACAAAAGAGTTGTTCCAAACATTGAATATATTGGTTTGATGAATATCATGATCATGCAGTGCTAGTCTGCTAAATAAACAATCATGCAACACCAAGCGCTTTATCTTAAATGTTTGAGTAAATAACCTTGCAGAGAATAAAATTTATGCACAAGCGCCACAAGTGCATAAAACAAAAATGATACTTATAAAGGTCTTCCTAAGTCTTCCTAGTAGAACTTGGGCTGACGCTTCAATTTATTGCCTCCCAAAATAAAGAATCGACTCTGTAGATGAGTCATTAGTAATTCGAATCCCACTTCTGTGACGGCTACACGTCACGGGGTAACACATTTGCATAATGTGCACCTATATGTACAACTGCTTCTCGATCTCGGGGAGTTCAACGCAAGATTCACAAAATTGTTGTTGAAAGATGGATCAGTATCCTGTTTATTTGGACCAACTGCTCCACTGAATCACAACCTGTAATGCAGCCCCTGTATATACACGAATGAAGCTCAAAATAAATAAGTACGATTTAAATAACAAAGTGGGGTCTGTATTTGTATGTTTTATTTTGAAAAGCATGACAATATAACATTGAGATTACATAAAAAAGTTTTTACTGATAAATTAATTAACAGATTTAAGAGCATTAGCAAAACTGAAGGTGTCAGAATAAACACTAAAAGTGAATGAAATGTGAATCTGGCCAATTGTGAAACAAACATCATCATCTGAGCTTATGTGGCCACTCTGGAGAAGTTGCACAGAATGAGCAGCTCTCAAATTGTTTTTAGCAGTACTTAGAGGCATATGTCACTGTGACGTCACCGCTGTCTCAAGTCGGACAAAATATTTAACAGCATACACTGCTTCAAATCAGATGCCAATCAGTCCACGCAGCACCACAGTCGAACACATCTATTTACTTTTGACTGTCTTGACATTTATGTCTGCCTTAAAAATATTCTGTAGTTTCATGAGCAAAGATAGAAGATTGGGAAGGTCATTAAAGCTTCTTATGTCTTTACCTCTGGTCTATTATCAGAGTCCACCAGCTCATACCTTCATCTACTGTTATGCAGCAGAGAGAATTAATAGTTTTAACAGCAGGGCCTCATAAAGAAGCGTGCTGCAGGAAGTGTGGATATCTCCCGAGTGATGCATTAGGGATAAAGTACAGGTTACCGTCTGGGGCAACTCTGTCTGGGTCTGCACTTTTTCTTTACTCCCACTTTGAGAAAACTCTCCTTACAGGCAGAGAACTGCCTGCGGGCCCTCTTATTGCAATAGTAGAGCAATGGGAAGTTTTATGAGATGAAGGTGAGCTCTGTGAGTGATGTTAATGGTGAACAGAAAAAAAGTGTGTACGTAGCTGTCAGGATCTTGAATCATTTTGGTCAGTAACTTTCTTAGAAGAATTTTATTACTGGTATTTTATTTCTTTAATACAAAGGCATTATATGAGACTCATGTGAGGACAGATGAAAACTGAGACAGACTGAATCCATAAGAACTTTGGCAGCCTTTCTAAAATGATTGGAGAAATCTATTTGCGAAGCTACAGTACTGTGAAACATTTAACCACTTGTGTAAAAATGATGTAAAGATGTTTTGAAAAATAATGTTTTTACTTCTATTAACTTAAATATTCTGTATGACCACCTTCTGCCTTAAAACAGCTTTTGTTCAAGGTACATTTGCAGTTTTTAAGGTAGCTTTACAGGTAGATTACTGCAAATCATCTTGGAAATGTTACCATTTCTTTTGAATTTAGTCTATCACAGTCTTTTCATATACTGACTCGACTGACTAGTACTGGAAAGACTGTCAGAATATTTATTTATTTATTTTGTATTATATTCTGCCCAGATCGAGGGAAGACTGCATATTTTAAGCTAACAAAACATCGTGAGAAGCATATGGTTCTGTAGATTACCATAATAGTCCTAATAAGTGTGGAGTTTTCTTTGCAGCTGGCTTGACGGGAGTTCAGCACTCTGTGTCTTGTTTTTAATGCACAGTGTATTTTTAATAGTTTTTTAAAGAGTCTGTCTGTTGCATTCATTTCCGTCTTTGATGCACGCTCTCTAAAGCGAATGAGTGAGTGGTCACAGGAGACACATGTTAACAACAGGTAGAAACAGCAACGTGTCTTGGCTGACCACTTGTGATCAGATCTCCGACAATTCATATGAATACCAGGTGGAAACAGGTCCTTAGACACCCCGCTGTCTGCCACTGTAAACCAGATGAAAGGACTTGAAACCCTTAAGTTCAGGCAAACAATTCCAGATCGCCTGTTAACCCCACATTTAAAGGCACATATATTTTAGGGCACGGCCTGCTGTGTATGGGTAACAGATGACTGCATTACGTCATTCAGATATACACACTCACACACAGATATAGTTTGTTTTTGACTGAGGTATGTGTGGTAGAGTTTTATGACTGTAGGAAGCGGTCAGTAGCAGGCGGTGTCACAAAGTGTAGGCCTACTGTAGTAAATCCTGCAATTTGCTAACTCCTCTGATATCTTCATGTGTTTTTGCTTCCTTAAATTACTTTTTAAAAGGTGTTGGGAACATGGGGCAGTACCCTTTCAAAAAATACACATTCGTACCTTATTTACCTCTGAAGGGTGCATTTTAGTTCCTTAAAGGAGATATATTATGCCCCTTTTACAATATGTAATATAAGTCAGACCCATAGACTCCCCATGTTAAAACGCCCAACTTTACAGCAGAAAAAAAAACATGTTTACAGCCTGGTTCAAAAATTGATTTTGGTCTATATAGCTAATTTTGCCCATCATGACAACTGTGAGGGGGGTGTTTTTTTTTTTTTTTAGAAATCATCCGTTTAAATTAAATTAAGCCTTAAAGTTCTGCATAATTAAGGGCGTGGCCACTTGAGTGACAGGTGGATTGCCACTGCTGACACTGCCGTCGCGCTAGGTGGGTGTGGCTTCAGCAACTAGCTCCCGCCTTTTTGCCCATTTTCGATTATCCAGGCGTGACGTGTGATGACGCGCTGCCAAGATTCTCTTCAGGAATCTACGGATGACGTCACGGACACTACATCCATGTTTTTATACAGTCTATGGCTTGGACCTGCTAAAAACATCTGTTCTGTTTCTGATTATCATGTTTATTGTGCTGAAATCATGCGTTTTAAACCATATTAGTTTAAACTTCTGAAATATGGTTTTCTGAGTGCACATGGACAGAAAGCAGCTGTCACAGCATGTGAGTACTAAACTAAGTTCTCATTTACAGACAAGTTTACGTTAAAAACACATGAGTAACAAAAACAGTCAGATATGTCTGTGAAGGTAAACAGATGGGAAATAAATTGCATGTTTATATTATACATCTGTGTGGCAGCAGCAATATACAGTAAATAAATCAATAAATCCACTGCTCTCTTGTCTCTTCTGAGGCTGGGATTCTAAATAGTGTTCTGTGCTTGTCAGTGTAGCCAAAGAAAGAATAGTTAGCATGTTTTGCTCAAACTTTCACCATGGCATTAGAGCTGGTACACTGTTGTCGCTTGCGAAATCAAAATGATGGTGCTGTGGGTGAAATTTGCAGATTAAGAGGTGGTAATATTATAATTAGATCCCTTTGCAACATCACTAGGGGAGCGAAATCAGATGTGCTCGTTTTATCAGATGCTTGCAGAAAAAGGCTTACCTAAACAAAGTTACTGGGGGTTAATCTTTTTTATGTTTCCTTGCTTGGTAGATGCACCGGGGACCTGATTATAGCACTTAAAACCTGGAAAAGTCAGATTTTCATGATATGTCACTTTTAAAGATATTAAGTGTACCTTTTGTTCCTTTTTGTGTATGGTTGTATGAGTGTATTACTTTACTAATTTCACAGTTGTATTTCAAACGTAAGGTACACAAACAAAAAAACACCCACATTAAAGGCTTAATATTCTTTCTGCAAAATATAATGACTTCTGTCACATTTGACGTTTCAGCTGACTACAGTACCAGTGAGATGCTGGTCAACATGGGCAGTCTTCCACTAGACGAGTTTTATCCAGCAGTTGCCATAGTAACTCTGATGCGCATCCTGCGTGACCCGTTGCTGTCCAACCATCACACCATGGTTGTGCAGGCTGTCACCTTCATCTTCAAATCACTCGGACTGAAATGTGTGCAGTTCCTGCCTCAAGTTATGCCCACCTTTCTCAACGTCATCAGAGTGTGTGATGCCAGCATCAGAGAGGTACGCTGCTATCACAGAAATGAGGTAGTACTTTCTTCAAAAATGATTTTAAATAGAATGTTAAAACATAAATCAGATGAAAGCCAGAGTGCACAAAAATACTTGTTGATGCTTTGCCAATGCATTGCAACACTTAACCTGTTTTTTTCAATTTATGAGGTGTATTGTCTAAGTGAGAATAAATCAGTAAGGTTTGACCAGGTTTCCGTAGAAGTATTCAAGTTTATTCGATGTTAGGCTAGGTCAACAGAATTTTTGGCATATTGTAAATTACAAAAAAAAAAAAAAAAACCTGTTGTTTGACTTGTTCTTTCTTTAAAAAAGTACAAAATAAAAAAATATAGCTGCAAGCAGCGATTACCGGGGTTCAAGCACTTTAAGGCCTTTGAGGTGGTCTTGGCCAACCTGGATGTATGGCTGACAGTTAAACACATCCAAAATGGAGAATAGGCTCACAGACACACACACACACACACACACACATCTGGCAAAATTGTAAAAACTTATATGTCTGTATGAACAAAATGGTAAACTTTGACTCAGTGAGATTTAAAATGTTAACAGTGATTTTATAATGTTTAAGCATGAATCCATAAGTAAACCTATGTACAGTACTGGTTTAGAGTTTAAAAAGCCCATTAGTGGTCTTTCGCTGCCATCTAGTGGTTATAAATTGCAATTTCTCATACAACACTGTGTTTTTAACCTTTATAACTATTATAGTGTTATGCTTGTTTAAAATGTAATTATGCATCAATTTACACAGTTTTGAGAATTTGTCAGCTTTCTTTTAGTATTAACCCTCTGAAGTCGATTAACACGGATACGCGTTTTGAGGAATTTTCTACTGATAACCCCGGAAAGAACTTAAATTACACTTTCAGTTTTGATCGTACAGATAAGAGCAATACATCATTCGAATCTGTAAAGGGTCTACTTTTATTTGTATCCACACATAATAACAACAAAACTTTGTGCAATAAAGAAAACAATGTGCGCTGTCTGCAGCCTTGGTCTGCGGTGATCTTTATTTAGAAACGCGTCATTAAAATGAACTGTAACTCATTGAATACTCAACACAGAGACATGAGAAATATATCTATAGAAAGCTTGACATGTCTACTTTTAAACTAAGCAAGTGCTACCAAAAACAAATATTCTGTGGTAAAGTAATCCATATGAAAACAACGCGATGTCCGTCTTTCACGTCTCCCTTCATTATATCTAATGCGACCATGCCCACACGCAGAGCGCGCTATTGTTTAACTGTTTAACTGCACTCGTAAGTGAACCTCAAGTTATTTTGTGGGATAATTAAATATATTCTAAATAAACTACAAACCTAAAAATATATACATTTATTTTGTCCTCACATTCTTTCTTGTAAATCTTCCCTCTCAGTCACATACCTGCCTGAAAGGCTCATTATGCAGCTCATTATGTGGGTCTTTGTCTTCTCAGGTGTGAATCACACAAATATGCCTAGAGAATAGTACTGCAGGTTTTATTTTATTTTTTTAAATTTTGAGTTAAAAACTTAGTACTAGTTCACAAAAGTAGGTTTTTGAAATAATCTTGAATACTTAAAAAACAGTTTGATTGACAGCAGTGATCCATGAGGCAAAGTTGTTCAGAATGAGGAGATATGTCATAAGATATGCAGATCTAGTGTTTGTGTGAATATATGAGTTTTTTTTTTTTTTTTTGCAATTTGAGGCAATTTACCATAGAAATTTTGTTTTTGAAGCCCTTTTAACTATTATAGTGTCACGCTATACATAGCGCTATGATCCAATCTCCATGAAACTTTGCATACTTGTTACGAGTCAGCTGACACATGTTTTCACCAAGTTTCATAAAGTTTTGAGTTTTTGTTTAGGTTTTAAAGGCTTTTGGGTATATCTGGCCAAACCCCTTTTCTAAATGACCCGGTTATAAGTAACCAAAGGACAAAATTCAATTTTTTTTTATAGTTATTGATGTAGAGAGTCCAGAGAATATTACTGTAGTGGTTTGATCGAGGTTGAGCAAAAAACATAGGACTAGTTCTCAAAAGTAGCTTTTTTAAGTAAACAGTTTTATTGACAACATTGGTCCCAGAGGCAAAGTTGTTCAGCATGAGGAGGTCTATCTTATTATATGAAGATGTAGTGTATGTATGAATACATGAACTTTTTTTGTACAATTTAATTCTGTTATAAGTGAAATGTTGTGTTTTTGGAGACTTTTTTTACTGTCATAGCGCCACCTATGGTCCGATATTCATTAAACCTTGTATGCTTGTTAAGAGACATCAGACAGGTTTTCACAGTTTCGTAAAGTTTTCAATGTTTTTGTTTAGGTTTTATAGGCATTTGGGTATATTTGGCCACTCCCCTTCTCTAAATGACACCGTTAAAAGTAACTGAAGGACAAAATATATATTTTTTTTTGATAATTACTAATCTAGAGGGTCCAGAGAATTGTGCTGCAGTAGTTTGATCAAGATTGAGCAAAAAACCTAGGACTAGTTTGCAAAAGTAGGTTTTTAACATAATTGAGAATATATAATGAACAATTTGATTGACAGCAATGGTTCTTTAGACAAAGATGCTTGACTTGAGGAGATCTATCAAATGATATGCATATTGTGTTGATGTGTGAAAAATCGTGCAATATACAATCGTTTATGCACTTGAAAACACAATTTCGCCCCCCAGTGGCTGATTTCTTTCAAAATTCTTACAGACCTTTAGGGCCATGAGTCGAACATGCCCACCGAGTTTCGTTCCGATCGACCTCTGTTAACCCTGTAGGTGCTTAAATTATTTGGCCAATTGCGGCCCTGTTTTTTTGTGATGCGCAAATGTCCTCATACTTGTGCCCCTTCAGACAAAGACACTGCATACCAATTTTCAAGCCGATCGGACCAACGGTTGCCTAGTTATAGACATTTATGTTTTTTCTGTCTTATATGCATTAATTAACATTTGGCTAACGTTAGCATAGATACATTTTGGTGTACTGTTTTGCGCAAAAAGCGAAATTTCAATTTTTTTTTTTTTGATAATTATTGATAATCAGTGTCCAGAGAATATTTCTGCAGTGGTTTGGTTCAGATCGGGCGAAAAACCTAGCACTAGTTTGTAAAAGTAGGTTTCAGATAAAACTCAGTTTTGTGGATATAAAGTGCGTAGTAGAGAAAATCTGGCTCCATACACTTTTGTTCATGTTGACCCAAAGATTGCAACGATGTAAAGTTTTTGAGTTTACAACAAATGGTGTACGAGCTGGGGCCAAAAATGTCAGAAATTTTAGTTTTTTTGCGATGTAGTGCCCCCTTTGACAGATTGGGGTGAGACTTTGTCAACCTCTCCCCAAATCTCTATGATCTGGCCAAGTTTCAAGTCTCTAGGCCTTACAGTTTGGTCTGTACCATCAGTTTTAGGGTGGAAGAATAATAAAAATAAAAATCTTTACAATTACAAGAGGGTTTCAGCACTAAGTGAAAGTGATTTTTTAGGTGAATTAGTTTTGAAGGATTTATATGCAGAAATGTGAAGATTATAATTTCATAACTATGTAATTCTTCTGTTAAAACTTGTGAATTATTTGAGCTATAAAGCTGTTTAAATTAAAATCGGTTGACCTGAATTTGAATATGGAAGTTTTGTCCCAACAAAATTAAAATCAAATGCTTAAATGATCAGATTATAAATGAAATACTTCTAGCTCATCAAAAAAAAAAAAAAAACCTTAAATGCAGCTTCATTTCCTTATTTGGATAAGCATAACCCGCAACAAAAATAAATGTAAATAATATATTTTGATGACTTGGATTGCAATTTAAACTTAGTCTTATCTAGACCAAAACTCCTCCTATATCTACCTATATTTATCTATACATCCTACTTCTATCTCAAGCCATACCTTGAGGTTATTTTCACTTATGGCTTGGATAATTAAAAACACCAGTCATCATATTTAGCATACATGAGTATCATGATGTTTATGTAAAATGCTAAAACAGCAGCAACTTGATTAATTTGTTGAAAACAAGCTACCAAAAATTCTTCTAGCAGTGCCTTACAACATAGTTGCATTTTTATTAGTCTTTCTCTGACTTTTTGTTTTCAATCTTGAAACTATTCAAAATTTTATACAAGGCTTAGTCAAAACAACTACAAATGTTTATCTTGTGAAACTTGAAACAAATTAGTTTGATATTTCATTTTCATTATCAGTTCAATATAAACCTGTCAGTTAAACTGTTAATCAGTTCTCAAATGATAAATCAAATGCTGAAATTGGCATTGCAATAGACAAATCACACAAACAAACATGGGCTGGTGGTATATAACTTCTGAGGATCAATCGTTTACCCACTTGCTTTGCTGCTTCAGAAGTCAGTATCTACTGTCATGTTATTTAACTGCATACCATGATGCTTTGTGCAGCTAGTAATTGTTTCCTGTAATTAGTGCATTATCACTTCTAACATTCCCCCAAATTAACCACAGTCATCTAAAATAATTAAAAACATTAAGTGCAACCAGCATTGTCCAGTTTACACACTCTTATGAGCTGGGTTTCACAAGCTTTCTCAAAAGCTTACAAGCTTGTTAGTTTTATGTGAAGTTCTAGGGTTTGTAAATAATTGGTAATGTAAAATTTCTCAAACTTTAAATTTTATTAAACCATCATATTAGCTTTGTGTCAAGCTCCAGCAGACTCCATATAAAGAAGCAACTGTGAAGTAGTCTAAATGAAATAAGAAACTAGATTCTGCTTCATAGAGAACATTCAGGATTAATTAAGTATGTAGTCTACATAGAAATATTGTTGGTCTTCTTTAATTGGGAAAAATGAATAACATTGAAAATCCATTGCACTGCCTCAGTGTCGGTGCCCCGTGGGGCCCTGCTCCAGCCACTTTGGTCCCTGTGCCCCCCACCTTGCAGATTCTACCAGTTTGATTGATGCCTCAGGGACATCTCATTTGAATTTAATTTAACAATTGCATTGTCTGTTTCAGCAATTTGATTTGTGATTAGTTTTAAACAGTTAATCAGTTGAACGCTGGATTGATGAATAAAATATCACATTGCATTTAATTTTATTTCTCAAATGAGTAAATAAAGTTTCATTTAACATTTGATTCATCATTTTTGCTACCATTTTGAAATTTGTATTTATTATTTGATCATTGGATTTAATTTTAAATCCAATGAACCTACATCAAATCAAGTTTCATGTACAGACATCTTTTTTTTTTCTTCACCTCTCCTGTCATCTCTATTTCTATGCATCTTTCTCTTATTTTCTTCTCTTTTTTTCTTTAGTTTCTTTTCCAGCAGATGGGTATGGTTGTGTGCTTTGTCAAGATCCACATCCAGCCATACATGGATGATATCTTCACACTGATCCGGGTGAGACTTATTCACACATCTTGCTGATTCTCATCTGAAACAAAGTATTAGGCCACAAAGACAAAAATGTGCACTTAGTTGATACCCTTAAAAATGCTTGTTAAAATTTTTTTTGTCTTTTCTTTTTTGTGCTTAAAGTCAGGGGATGTTAGTCCCATTGAGTGGACTAGACAAAGACTTATTTCTTTTGTTTTAATCCTTGTGTTACCCTGCAGCCTGAAATGGGTACCTCAAAACCCAAATAAAACTGCTGGCAGGTCCTTGTGTCTTTGACACTTTGTCCTTTTGTGGCTCTCTTAGTACTCAACCAGCAGAGAATATTGGCTGCTTTATGAAGGTGCTTAATTCACTCTTTCCGCTTGCATCATCACTACTTCCAATTCAAGATTTTTTTCGTTGCTTTTCATCACCACCGATGAACTTGACATTGACTGTAATTAAATTATTTGTTACTATTAATTTGGTAATTAATTTATTTTCATTTGTATTATTTTATTTAATGTGCATACTGTTTGTAATGAGTAGCTGTGCAAGATAGCATGTACAACAGAGTTTGAGTGTTTTGTTTGTATAAATAGTATTTTATTATTAAAAATACAAAAAAAAAAATCAGTAAAAAATTGGATTGGATTGGATTGTAGGGAACACTGCAATACTGTGTTTTCTCTTCTGCAGGAATACTGGATCCAAATAACCCCATGCAGAACACCATTGTTTTACTGATCGAGCCGATTGTGGTAGCTCTAGGCAGAGAATTCAAACTCTATCTGCCACAGCTCATCCCACATATGCTGTGTCTTCATGCATGACAACAGCCCTGGACGTAGCATCACTATGAAGGTATATGCATGCTCGGATGTAAGTGTTAAAGTAGCACTTTTAACAAGGATTGCTGGAAAATCAGACTCGCTGCAGACTGGTCAAATGCAACAGCCAGCATGAACCACCAACAATGTAAAAATCACGAGGTAGTCTGACAGCGTTGCATTTAGCTGGTTAGCCTCTGGTCTGCCTGTATGCATTCATGTGTTTTGGAAGAGGCATGGCTTTGCAGGGAGGATGGAATTATTCCTTCAAAGATAGTAGAGCTGAAGATCTTTGCCCGAACCCGACGGGACCCGATGGGACCCGACGGGTTCGGTCGGGTTCGGGCTTAATTTGTTTCATCATACGCGGGCTCGGGCCGGGCTCGGGCTTGCGCTCCGGTTTGCGAGGTAAACGAGCGGTCATGTGATGTGTTCCGATTAGCGCGAGAAAGATGCGAAAATGGATGCTGAGTAGGTATAACGGAGGCTTGCCTCTGGCGATTACGTTTTGGTTGCACCAGCAACTAAAGCAAAGTCTGAGGTGTGGAAAAGTTTTGACCATGTTTATAATGAGAATAATGAGTGAATAATGACGCACCATCAGTGAGCGCAGGAATGTGCTGAAGCCATCTACAGTGGATTCAATAATTTTCCTCCACAAAAACATGTAGGATTAGCCAAATCTCTGTGAGTAAAGGTTTTCAAATGATAACTAAATATTCATTAAGTTTAAAAATGCATAATGTGGACAGAGTATATACGCTAATGTTGGCATTATTCTTTTATTAAATGTCAGCTGATAGTGGCGAAGCAAATCCGGCGGAGCCTTTATCTTAATTTCGTTATTGCCAAATACCCATCTTAATTTAAAATCTATCTTAATTTAATTTATTAAAAAATACTCGTTTTTATTGGTGCGTTGGTCTATTTATAGGCTAAATGAGCCTATGCCTATTTAGAGTGCTGAGATGTTAAGATGTTACAGAGGACTTATTTTATTTCTTTATTCCAACTTCCAAGTGGTCTAGTCTACGTTAGTTATGAATACAGGTCCTTCTCAAAAAATTAGCATATTGTGAAAAAGTTCATTATTTTCCATAATGTAATGATAAAAATTAAACTTTCATATATTTTAGATTCATTGCACACCAACTGAAATATTTCAGGTCTTTTATTGTTTTTAATACTGATGATTTTTGGCATACAGCTCATGAAAACCCAAAATTCCTATCTCAAAAAATTAGCATATCATGAAAAGGTTCTCTAAAACGAGCTATTAATCTAATCATCTGAATCAACTAATTAACTCTAAACATCTGCAAAAGATTCCTGAGGCTTTTTAAAAACTCCCAGCCTGGTTCATTACTCAAAACCGCAATCATGGGTAAGACTGCTGTCCAGAAGGCCATCATTGACACCCTCAAGCGAGAGGGTAAGACACAGAAAGAAATTTCTGAACGAATAGGCTGTTCCCAGAGTGCTGTATCAAGGGACCTCAGTGGGAAGTCTGTGGGAAGGAAAAAGTGTGGCAAAAAAAACGCTGCACAACGAGAAGAGGTGACCGGACCCTGAGGAAGATTGTGGAGAAGGACCGATTCCAGACCTTGGGGGACCTGCGGAAGCAGTGGACTGAGTCTGGAGTAGAAACATCCAGAGCCACCGTGCACAGGCGTGTGCTTTTGAACCAGAAACAGCGGCAGAAGCGCCTGACCTGGGCTACAGAGAAGCAGCACTGGACTGTTGCTCAGTGGTCCAAAGTACTTTTTTCCGGATGAAAGCAAATTTTGCATGTCATTCGGAAATCACGGTGCCAGAGTCTGGAGGAAAGACTGGGGAGAAGGAAATGCCAAAATGCCTGAAGTCCAGTGTCAAGTACCCACAGTCAGTGATGGTCTGGGGTGCCATGTCAGCTGCTGGTGTTGGTCCACTGTGTTTTATCAAGGGGCAGGGTCAATGCAGCTAGCTATCAGGAGATTTTGGAGCACTTCATGCTTCCATCTGCTGAAAAGCTTTATGGAGATGAGAGATTTCGTTTTTCAGCACGACCTGGCACCTGCTCACAGTGCCAAAACCACTGGTAAATGGTTTACTGACCATGGTATTACTGTGCTCAATTGGCCTGCCAACTCTCCTGACCTGAACCCCATAGAGAATCTGTGGGATATTGTGAAGAGAAAGTTGAGAGACGCAAGACCCAACACTCTGGATGAGCTTAAGGCCGCTATCGAAGCATCCTGGGCCTCCATAACACCTCAGCAGTGCCACAGGCTGATTGCCTCCATGCCACGCCGCATTGAAGCAGTCATTTCTGCAAAAGGATTCCCGACCAAGTATTGAGTGCATAACTGAACATAATTATTTGAAGGTTGACTTTTTTTGTATTAAAAACACTTTTCTTTTATTGGTCGGATGAAATATGCTAATTTTTTGAGATAGGAATCTTGGGTTTTCATGAGCTGTATGCCAAAATCATCAGTATTAAAACAATAAAAGACCTGAAATATTTCAGTTGGTGTGCAATGAATCTAAAATATATGAAAGTTTAGTTTTTATCATTACATTATGGAAAATAATGAACTTTTTCACAATATGCTAATTTTTTGAGAAGGACCTGTACATTATGTTAAAACATGTATAAATGACTCATTCTTGACAAAAGGCAAAAGAGCTGTGTGTGTTCGCACATTTGAATAATGTCGGGCTGTAAACGGGTTCGGGTTTTTAAAAAGCTGTCAATCAAAATGTACTTGTCGGGCTCGGGTCCTGTCGGGCCTAACTTTTAAGGCCCGATTACAGCTCTAAAAGATAGCTTAGATTATGGAAGAATATTTAGGGCAGTTTTCAAAAGGAATTGCAAATTCTATTTTCAGTTGCGTTTTCCACATGTGGATGCATAAATTGTGACATAATCTAAACGCAATTGCAAATCTTGCATTGCCATTTTTGAAATAGCCTACATATTTTCTGTTTTTTTTTTATGTTTTTGAATACCTTTAACTATTTCAGTGACTGTCGAATTAAGGTAGAATTGCACAGCTTGAAAATGAATTGATAATGATTTTTGTTGTTAATATTTTGATTGATTGACAACAAATTTAAGGTTTCACAGAGCTGTTTGCACTCACCAAAAGAATTGTCCATGAAGCTGTTGTTGAAAACGAGATACATTTAGAATCATTTTGAAACTGCATTGTGACTCCTTGGAAAAAACAAACAACAACAACAACAACAACAACAACAAAAAAAAACGTTTTCTGGGACTATAACTTTATCAGTATCATTATTAATATATTACAGTTATGATACTATGTGTAAACAACCAATGTGTATATATATACAAGGTCTGGAAGAGCTCAAGAGATTACACAGTGCTGTTTACAGTAATAATTTTAATCTTTTTTATAAATAAACATGCCTTAGATGGGCGTATTTGACTGTTGCACTGCGTTTCGCTGTGAGGTGAGTCACATCTCAAGATCCATTCTTCTTTTCCATTCTTCAGCAGCTCTGTATTGTATATTGGACATTGTATCATGGACAGTGTTCCTGTGGTTCAGTGGTAGAGCATTGCAAAAGGTTGTGGGTTCGATTGCCAGGAAACACGTTAGGTAAAAAATGTTAGCCTGAATGCACTGTAAGTCACTTTGGATAAAAGCGTCTGCTAAATGCATAAATGTAAAAAATGCATAAATGTAAATGTATATTATTGGGCAGCAACACTAATTTTTAAAAGCAAAACTGCATTCTTTGAGATCAGCCCCTACACATCTGTCACTCAGACGTAAAAATCTAAAGTGCTTCTGCTCATCCGGATGGATGAAGTAAACAGCACAGTGTTTAAAGATAATTGTCTATTGATGGACATCACAGAGTTTACCTATAGTTTACCTATATTTTGGTTCTAATGTGTCAATGGTATTTTAACGGTAGAAAGATAAAACACTGTTGCATGTGTGAATTGCACATTTGTGTTTTTACCGGAAAAGTGGATCTGGACGTTTTACAGTAATTTACCAAATTCAGAGTGTGAAAGAATCTCATGTCTGCTGTCTGTGACACCTGTTTCACATTATTTCAATATGTGCACCAAACATTTCCTAAAAACATGTAATGAATCAAGCTAATTTGCAGCAAATTACATATATAAATGTGTATTCCTGGCCAGACTGTGACCTGTGAAAATCCCCCTTCACACTTCAAAAGAAATTCTTTACAGAGCTCCTCAATCATCGCCAGTCTTAAGACCCTGACAGATGTGTGTAGCTACTGGCCAAACCCACATATCCCACTCATGTAATTCAGCCCTACATCCACATGAGTCCTCTCTCTCTGCCTCATAACCACCGTCTGCGTCACTGGGAACACTGAGGTCACCCTGAAGGAGCTCTTAAACTGCCTGCCAGTTGTTGCGGGACAGATAAGAAAACAAAAGCTCATTCATTCACGTGAGCTGTTCTGTCTAGGTTTCTCCAGAGCGTCTAAAACAAAAACATTTATTTAAAGGGGTGGTTGATTGCGATTTCACTTTTTCAATGTTAGTTAGTGTGCAGTGTTGCTGTTTGAGCATAAACAGTATCTACAAAATTGCAGCGCTGAAAGTTCAATGCAAACAGAGTTATAGTCTTTTAAAATTCTGCCAGTTTAATGCCTACAAAAACGGCTGGTAAGGAACTACAACGAGTTACTTCCCAGGTCCGATACGTCACAGACCCAGATAAACCCCACCACCGGGAACATGTAACGAAGGGGGTGAGGCCATGCTGTGCTGCTTTAGAGAAGAGGAAGAGAAAACAAGAGGTGCATGTAAAAATCTATTCATATATAAATTGCGATTCTAACAATTCTAATGGATTCACAAGTTTCAAAATCAAAGTTCTAAAGCAGCGACTCTTAATACTGTTCCTTGCATCGCTGTGCACATGCTCTGCATCCTCCCTCTCTCATTCAGATCATCAGATCAGCTCCAACAATCTGTTCCAATTAAACACTTATTTCCACATAGCAATGAGAAGTGTTATACATGGATACGCGTATGGTTGCTGTGCTGTATTAAAGCTTTAATCAGAATAAAACAGTATATTAAAAACTAACAGAAGCAGAAGCATTTACAAACAACAGCATATCTAAAAGTATGATACAAAAAAGAAACAAATATACCATTAAGAGCGGTGCTTGAGTGTGCCAGACGCACACTCGGCGGTTTAGTGAATCACAACACACTGAGCCAGCTAACCGATCTCAGCCCATTGTTTATTTCTGAGGGAGGGGCTTCATAAAAACAGGAAATATTCGAGGCATTTGTGAGAGGAGGGACAGAGCAGTGTAGAATAAAGGTAAATTATGTGAAAAATAATGTGTTTTTTAAAAGACAAAGCATGAACACGTTAGACTGCACCCCATAAACACAATCAAGCCTAGAAAAAAACAGTCAACCACCCATTTAAAAGATGGCCACCCCTGTAGCAATATCTCTCTAAAAAGTTTTTAAACTTTTTGCCACTTTGTTTTATTGATTGCATTTAGAAAAGTATTCTTGAGTCACATTTCATACTAATATAAAAATAGTGATAATAATCCATTTTTGCATAAATTAAGTCTGTTTTAGTTCTATGCAAGTAAGTTTATTTATTTATTTATATATTTTTTAGAGATGTCAGTCGATTAAATTTTTTTATTTAATTAATTACATGTATTACAATTAATTACATGTTTTGATCAATTTATCGCAATTAATGATCAATTAATCACAAAATAAATTTGACTGTGAAAATGCCCCCAAAAGATTATTTAAAATAAGAAAGTATCAGGTAAACATTACAAATTGTAGCTTTAGAAATATTTTATTTGATTTAAAAAAAAATAATAATAAAACATACCTTAAAATACCTTCTTTTATTTTCCACAAAAGAAAGGTTTGAAATGACATGAGGGTGAGTGAATGATGACAGAATTAAAAAAATTTGGGCAAACTATCCCTTTAATGTTTTTATTATTATTACTATTATGAATTAAATGATACTCTAAATAAGAAACTAAATCTGCCAGCAGGTGGCAGTAAATGTCTTCATTCGATTTGTTCAAATGGCTGATTCATTCAGGAATGAAGTAAACGGCTTTCTTTATGAATGGGGCTTTAAATCATTAATTCACATGATTCGTTCAAAACGCGGATTCATTCAGAAACTAAACACCGCTGTGTTGCTTGGAGATGCACAACAGTTCTGCTGTGGCTTTAAAGGTAAAAATATTAAATATAATTTTGTTTTTAAAATATAACACAATATCAACTTCTTATTTACTGAACTGTTGTATAAAATAACATTTAAACTCGTGATATTCGGGACAAAATCAGCGCTTGTGTAATAGCGTACTGCTCTCACTGCTCGTATGATATCGTTATTTTTTTTTTTTTTTTATAACTAATTAATTAAGTTAACGCGTTAAACTGACAGCTCTTATATTTATTTATTTATTGCATTGTAGTGTTCTAGTCACTTTACAGATTTACATCAAAGGAGAAAATGAGCCAAGCTTGTTATGTTTTGCTTGTGTGATGTTTGTGACTTGCCCTCCACTTAACCTCACTCACTAAATTATTATTTTTATTTATTTATTTTTTTATTTGTTTGTTTCTAATGTTGTCAAGCTTTTCTTTTAGCTTTTGTTGTATTCCTCATTTCTAAGTTGGATAATAGCCAAAGAAATACAAGACAAACACTTATCTTCAGCTAAAATGAGAGAAGCTTAATTTTTGTTCAATTTTAATAATAAAATTAGGCAAAAAAGATTAGTGTTTTTATTTATTTGTGACCCTGAATCACAAAACCAGTCTTAAGTAGCATAGATATATTTGTAGCAGTAGCAAAGTTCATGTTCCATGAAGATATTTTGTACATTTCCTACCGTAGATATATCAAAACTTTTCACTTTTCAGTAATGTACATTATTAAGGACTTCATTTGGACAACGCAATTTTAAAGGCAATTTTCTCAATATTTAGATTTTTTTGCACCCTCAGATTCCAGATTTTGAAATAGTTGTATCTCTGCCAAATATTGTCCTCCTAACAAACCATACATCAATGCTTATTGATTAAAAAGCTTATTTATTCAGCTTTCAGACGATGTATAAATCTCAATATTGAAAAATCTACCCTTTTGACTGGTTTTGCGGTCCAAGGTCACATTTATGATTAATGTGTTCATTGCTACATTTTTTTTTCTTTCTTTTTTTTATTTTTATAAATTGTCTATAATGTGCATGGGTCACTGTGTGCCAAGTGCTAAGTAGGGATATGCTGGTATCAAATTTTTCTGTTGCGATTAATTGATAATATTTTGTCACAATATGCGGTCTTATCACGGTATTGAAATTAAGTTTCAAAAAAGTGGTCATAATACAGTAAAACAGGTTAAATAACTTTTTTTAAAAACAATAAAGCAATACAAAAAAATATTTAAAGTTAAAAGTTTTACACCGATTAAAGTACAGAAGAACTTTAAAGACCCATAGGTATCACTTTACAATAAGACCTCATTAGTTAACCTTAGTTAATGCATTAACATTCACAATGAGCAATAGCTACATTTGCTACATTTGCTTGTTAAAAAATTCAAGTCTTAGCTCATTAAATAACAAAGTTGCAACTTTCAATTTTAACAATGTGTCATTAAATATTGGAATACCTAAGATTAATGAATGTTCAGAAGAATTTTTCATTGGCAGGTTGTTAACTAATGAAGCCCTAATGTAAAGTGTTAATGAACAATAAAGAATCAAAACACTTTCAAACAATATCTAGGGCATGTTGTAGTCCAGTTTAAAGTGGAAAAACTTTATGGAAATATATAAATATTATTTTATATTATTTAAATGTTTAGAAAGTAGCAGCTGCTTTTATTTATGGGGTTTCCAGGGTAAGGGCTGCATTTCCTGCAGTTTAGCGCCATCTGCTGTCAGAGAGTGAATGTGTCTCTCACGTGTTCCCCCATGTGCTTTTCATGCGTGCTTGTTTACATCAGAGCTCACATGCGTCTTTAAAGCAGCATACAGCGGTGTTGTGCATTTTGACCAATTGATGGAAAAGTATTCTTAAAATGCATTCCAAATTCTGAATAATTTGTAATATATAATTATTCTCGGTATTTAGAAGTGCCCACGATAACAATATTGTGCATATTCATTACCGTGATATATCGGCACATGTCTAGTGCTAAGCTGTAGCTCCGATTTGTTTAACAGGTTTTGGCAGAGGTGTACTGTTCTTGATGCACCACTTTCACAGTTTTCAGGCAAACTTCTTTCTTGTGTCTCCTAGCTGCTCATGGCCATCCAGCTGTTTGGAGCTAACCTGGATGACTACCTCCACCTACTGCTGCCACCCATAGTGAAACTGTTCGATGCCCCTGATGTCCCCCTGCCAGCCCGCAAGTCAGTATGAAAACTGCTGCTCTGATCAAGCTCCATAAGAAATACATTTCCTTTAAAACAAGTGTTATTCAAACCAGTGAATTAGTGAAAGTAAACATTAACTGTGTATAGCTGAAATACTTGCATGATAGGTGGATGACAGTTTTTATTTAATACTCTAGTCTAAACTTCTTATAAAAGAATATTTGCAGCTTTTGACCACTGAGTGGTGCTTTAACCACAAGTTATCAAACAAGCGCATCAAAGCACATTTTCGCAAAATAGCCGTCAGCTTTGCCTCACTGATGTGTTACATTTGATGGCTGCAGTCGGGGAAAATGTAAGAAAAACACTGTAGTTAAAATATTTAATATTCACAGATGAAAGTTTTGTACTTATGAAGTACTTATGTGAGTTTCTTAGAACAAATTCAAGCAGGATAAATGTCAAGCCTATGAGCCTGTGCTTATATTTTCTCTAAGCTACACAGTATTACACTTTATTTTAGATTTATACATTTAATGGGTGTGCAGTATTATTTATATAATATGAATTATGTGTTATATTATCCTAAAGAAATGGTGGTTTACTTTGCATCAGAGCATTAAATGTGGTAGCCTATTTTAGTGAGCTATGCTACATGGATTTATATGCAAAATGTCAAAACGTCAATATTCTCACATATTAGCCTATATTTGTCACAAATACATTTTTAATTTATATTTTAAAATTCCTTTAATAAAAAAGCATGCATTTTTGTCACACACACACTTTGTTATTCGTTACCTGTCCTTTATTTTGAGAGATAACTTTTTGGGAAAAAAAGATATCTGTCTGTACACTGATTAAGAAATTGATGCGTGTTTTATATATTATTTCCTTTATTTTAGTAAAACGTGAGGCACTGTATAATTTCGCTCCCATTATTTAGACCTAGTTAAAACAAGAAACGAATAAATTAAACCTGCACGATTTAGCTAAATCACTGAGACTCTAAAAAATGGACTGATTAATAAAACATCCTCACGTTTAAATTCAAGTTTTCTCATTATAATCACCAAAGTGCACACAATGTAAAAAAGAGCTTCATTAATTGACAACGTCAGTGATTTTAAAGGGAGCCTTCTTTACTTGCTTTCATACATTTTAAGTAAAAAAAAAAAAAATGCAGCTGCATTTAAATGCAGGAGTGTATTCTATTCCTTGAAATATCAGACTGCAAGATTTGAGCGGCGCACACAATGATGAGTGCGACGCGCAGTATTTATTCTTATTTGTCTACAAATTTTATCTTCATTACAGATCTTGTTTTATTTTGGATAATTGCATGTGAAAATTTTTTTTTTTACTTTGTAATGCACATGCAAAATGTGAAACTTCCATCTTATTCGCAGTCTATGGCATTTTATAATTATTTGTACAATAATATTTAACTTAACCTGCTTTATATCTTTATTTAATGCAAAAGATATTTATTAAAACAAGTTTATAAGAGTCATGCATCTGTTTAATCTTGATCAAGACAACTAATGATCAATGAATTGAAGCAGCACCTGCCGTTAGATCATTTTAAAACATCAAATAGCCTTCAATTTACAGGTTATAACTGCATCTGTCTCGGTTGTAGACTTGTGAAGATTTATTTTTAATGAGGATCCCATACTGTAACCTAAAAGAAATGTACTCTATTATTATTCATATTCAAGTGTTTGTGCGAAAAATTATTAATGCGCATGCATGACAGGGAGGTGTCCTCTCGATCACATGAATTTTTTTCCTGATAATGAAATAACTTAAAATTGGGGTGTCTTACATACATGAGAAATATATCTACAGAAAGCTTGAAATGTCTGCTTTTAAATCAACCAATTCAAAAGGAAAGCATTATGTAATCTGTGAAGGTTGCATTTCTCTTTAAAGGCGCGTACAGTATACTATGGAGATGAGAGTCAGCACTGTGAATTTCTTCTTGCAGCCGACAAGAAAACATTTGTTTATTAATAAATAATTTAAATATCTCCTTTTTCACAATTATTAGGCTACTTCTGCCTGTGCTTTGTGGCAAACTTAATGTGTGTGCTTGAGCGCGGTATATGTTAAAGCTCATTATGGATTATATATGTTAATTAAATATAAACGTGCGATTAGTTGAATAATGACTTAAATTAATGACTACTTGTAACTAGTAAAATCTTACGTGGGGGGCAGACCTATTAAATGCCCTCTAGACATCTCTGTTAAAATTTTTAAAGCATTTTATACACGAATTTGCATAAATTCTGGTTTCAGAATGGTCCCTAATGAAGAGATGCCTTAACATGATTTTTGAATCGTGAATTGCCAATTTCGGACAGTAATCACAATTTCTATACCGATTCAATGCTTTCAAAATATATACACATTAAATTTCTACAAGCATGAATTAATGGAGACCTTGGACAGGGTTCGTGCCCTCATATCTCTCTTCACGCGCTCCACTATTTAACGCCTGTGACTGTCACAGGATTGCGCTTGTGCGTCGTTTGTCTCTGACACATTTTCTATGCAGCTGATGTGTGATCTCTACTTAGGCCTCTTGTCCAGTAATGCTAAAGTGAAGTAATTTTACTTTTATGTAGTTTTTCAATGACTCTTGGCATCTTACAGATGACGTTAACTGAGCGGTCGAAAACAGTATTTATTGCATGGATGGAGCAGAAATGTAAGTGGCTGAAGCATACGCACAGTTCCACTGAATGATAAGTGTGTTTTAACAATGTCGTTGTACCGAATGTACGAAGGAAACGGTTAAAATATCCTCAGCATTAACAACAAAAGAATTTTGGGGAAGCATTTAAATAATCCTGTGAATGCACTTAAAGAATGCAGAATTGAATCCTTATAATTGAATCAAATTAAATCAAATTTAATTGTGAATCGAATCGAATTGAATCGTTCTAAATTTGCAAAAAAACGTTCTTGAATCAAATCGAAAACCTATGAATCATGATTCAAATTGAATTGCTGTCTACCTAAAGATTCACAGCCCTATAATTCAGGGCTTGTTTTTATTTCTTAAGGAATTGATTGGAAGGTAAAAAATCTCTGTTCTTAATCAGAATGGAGCCACACCTGAATGAAACAGCTTTCTGTAATAAAGTCTAAATATTTAGTTTTGTGAAAATGTATTTGACCCTATTATAATTTCTTCTGTTTTTGTGTATATTTCATATTAAATAGCTTTAGATCTTTAAAATGAAATACAACATTTACATTTAGTCATTTAGCAGATGCTTTTATCCAAATTAACTTACAAATGAGGACAATGGAAGCAATCAAAATCGACAAAAGGGCAATGATATGCAAGTGCTATGACAAGTCTGAGTTAGCCCAATACAATACATGTAACAAGGTTTTTTTTATATATTTTTTTTATTATATAATACATAAGAAAACAGATAGAATAGAAAAAGAATAGATCAAGCCAGTGTTAGAGGCCTTGTTTGCTTTTTGCTAATTGTATAATAAATAAAAAGAAAAGAAATAGATAGATAGAATACAAAAAGGTTAGGTTGATAAGTAAAGCATCCCATGGCACACTGAAGCACTGAAATAGCCTACAGGGGAAAAAAGATAGAAAGTTACGAGGTTTCGCTGACGGTTTGAGGATCCAATGGCGTCACAAAGTTTTATTATTGGTTAAATATTTGTAAAAAAAAAAAAAAAAAAAAAAAATCTGATTCAAAATAAAAATAAAGAAATATAATAGAGATATGAAATTTGGATAATTTTTCATGGCACACCTGGCTAGGGTATGGCATCTTCCATACGGAAACGCTGCCCCTGATCACAAATTTTTTTTTTTTTTTTTTAAACAAAAAAAAGTCAGCCAACACCTTCACCCATGTGTAAAAAAAAAAAAAAAAAATTACATCCTTAAACTTTATATGGTTGTCTTGTTGTGCCACCTTTAGCAGCAATTGACTGCGATCAAACACTTCAGGTCAGTCTTTCACAGCGCTGTTGTGGAATTTTTTTCCCACTCTTTTTTACAGAACTGCTTTAGCTCTGCCACATTGGAGCGATTTTGAGCATGAACTGCCTGTTTAAGGTCCTGCTACAGCATCACAATTGGGTTTAAGTCACAAATATGACTGGGCCACTCCAAAACTTTATTTTTGCTTTTTGGTTTGAGCCATTCCGAGGTGGACTTACTCATACATGCTTTGAATGAACTGAGCTGGATGATGACATCACTGAATTCAATGATGAACTGTCTTTAAATGAAAAATTAGTGTTTACTATTGTCATTTTGCATTACTGACACACTATTTTCCTAATTAATGCTGTACAGTTGCTTTGACACAATCTGTATTGCTAAAAGCGCTATATAAATAAAGGTGACTTGACTTGACTTGACTCGACTTGACTCTTGCTGCATAATCCAGGTGTGCTTAAACTTTAACTTAGACATCGAAGACTTGACATTCTCTTAGGATATTCTGATAAAGAGCAGAATTCATGTTTCCCTCAATTATTGCATGTTACCCAGGCCCTAAACCAGCAAAGCATCCCCACATCAGCACACTGCAACCACCATGCTTGAGTGCAGGTATGATGTTCTTTTTGTGGAATTCAGTGTTTGGTTTAACCCAGATGAAATAGGACTCGTTTTCCAAAGGGCTCCCCTTTCACTTCATTAGCTCTCACAACATTCTCCCAAAAGGTTTGAGGTCATCAAGGTATGTTTTGGCAAAATTCAGATGAGCCTCAATATTCTTCTGGGTTAGCAGTGGTTTTCGCCTCACCACTCTTCCAGGGATGGCATTTTTGGCCAGTGTTTGGACAGTGACTTTTATTGATGCAAGAGAAGCATGCAGTTCTTTCCATGCAGTCCTTGGGTCTTTTGTGACTTCCTGGATGAGTCGTCGCTGTGTTCTAGGTGGAATTTTGGAAGGACATCCACTTCTCTTAAGGTTTGCTACTGTGCCGAGTTTTTTCCAATTGGAGATAATGAACAGGGTTGGAAATAGTCAGGGCAGTTTGAGTCTAGTCCAGCTGAACTCCATTATAAATGCAGTTTCATAGATTTAGGAATTGGTAGCTACTGGGCAAATACATTTTCACTCAGGTTCAGTTGGTATTTTTTGCTTCAGTAAATAATTATATCATTTTAAAACTGTGTTTCGTTTTTTTAGGTTGCCTTTGTCTTATGGAAGTCACAGATGCTCACAAAAGCCGACAATTGGGGCAAACACTTTTTCTCAGCACTTTACTTTGTGGTTAGTGCACATTAGCAGTCAAAAAGGCAATTTGTTTTTCTTTTCAAAAAAGTTGTTTCAGGGGTTTGTTTGTGTGTTTTGAATAATGTGAATGAACAACTGAGAAACAATGAAATTAGGAATATATTTAAAAGTAAATTGGTTAAAATTTAAGTTTACGTTGAATTGAAAAGTAAGCATAGGTCAGTGAAGGTAGTGAAATTGTTTTCGCAGCCGTGGTAAGGACGGATGTGAATCAGCTAACCCCAGAATCTATGAAGACAGGATCACATTAACATAGCGGCTTTAGCCAGCTGTTACTCAGTCATTACTCTCAGCGAAACCTTTTTTACAGACACGAATCTGCGTTTGATCCCTATTGTTTTACTGATAAAGTGTTGAGCTGAGTTTAAAAAGACTTTTGAAGAGAAAGATAGACACGGATTGTATTTTGTAGTTTGCTGGCTTTACCACTGTGCAGATGTGTTTCTAGGGAAACTCAGTTTTGAAACATCAAATTACAATTAATTTTTGAAATATATTAATATACCAAAGCCAAATAATTGTATTAGATTATCAATTAAAATAACTTTTTCTAACTTCTGTAAGAACTGGCCAATACTATTATTTTCTTACCAATGCATTTTTATTCACATTTAACTGTTTTATTTTTGGTGTTTAGGGTTGCCTTGGAGACATTAGATCGCCTGACTGAGTCTTTAGACTTCATGGATTATGCCTCAAGAATTATTCACCCCATTGTGCAAATTCTGGACATTACTCCAGAGCTGCAGAACACATCAATGGACACACTGTCCTCACTGGTTTTTCAGCTTGGCAAAAATCTACAATCTCAAAGTCTAGTTTAAATCATGCAGTACTATCTGATAGTTTAGCTTTTTTAACTGTGTTCTGTAATTCATTTCTTTTTTCATCATTAAAAAAAAAAAAAAAAAAAAACTATTAAACTATTTTTATGCCATAATTTCCCGAATTTTATGTCATGAAGTTATGTTCTGAAGTAACCTCTAATGATTTCCTAGTGTCTCTCTAATGCACAAAAAAGGCTTCCAGTCAGAGAGAAGGATGAGGTCATTGCTTTTACCATTCCTCCTAAAATCCTCTTAGAATTACCACTCAACATGTGGCCATCATGAGCACCAGACACAAGTTCTGATTCCTTTGATCACTGCAGGCCACAATCTTCAGTTTCCTGTGTTTAGAAGAGCAACACTTTATTTGTGTACTTACTAGTTGATGGGGTTTAGTCACATGTACACACATGTGCACACATTCACTCCCAACTCTCCAAAGCTTTTTTTATTTTATTATACCATGTGGAATCAAAATAATCATTCCAGTAAGCTTGCTTTGCTCCTCATCTAGCAAATGTCAGAAGTACTTGTACAGAGTTGATATTAATGTAAGTAGTAATTGTAGTGAGTTTGTTTTGATATTAATCTTGAAATTACTAGATGTAATTGCTTTGATTTCATTCATTAATAGTCATATTAACATTTAATTTTTTAATAAAGTTGTGTGTTTAATATCATAATAGATTTTCGCTGTGTAGTGAAAATTTGTATTCATATGTAAAATAATAGGTCTGCTTATTTCTCTTTCACAGTACCAGATCTTTATCCCTATGGTGAACAAAGTAATGTTGAAACACCGCATCAATCACCAGCGCTTCGATGTTCTCATCTGTTGAATTGTCAAGGTCAGTATCCCACCCTCTCCACGCCTGCATGCATAATTTTTTTGTGCAAAATTATATTTTTTTCCACATAGACTAGGTCCCTGATGACAGTTCAGTCCTGTTTGAGTTAGTCTGAAACAAACGCCTCTTGTGTTCTGGTGGAGAAGCCTGCCTACGTTTCCTGCATTTGGCCCCCTGTGTGAACCACCACTCATTCTTTGTTAGTGAACCCAGACTTCCTGCTTCAACACATGGCCTCTTGGCATCCAAAACTAATCTTTAGTCTTTGTTTTTGACATGCATAACATTTTGTACTGACATAGAATTACCTCCACATAATGCTGGTGTTAAAAAAGGTTCTTGCCCCTCTTTCAAGAGTAAATGTTTTATTTAGAAATATACGTATTTGAGTGCCCTTTTTGCCAGTAAAACCTAAATAGTTGTTGCCCCATAATTAAAAAAAAAAAAACATAAAGGCACACATCTCATTTTAGATATGCTATTGATATGCTTGAGATGTTTAATATGTTAAATAAGTGTAGCACAAAAAAATGTTTGTATGTTCAATTTGTGTTAATTATGTTATGTACACAAATACTTAAGTACACAAATATTCTGTCTCTGGAAAGTGTTGGCATATTTTGGAGCCCTTTTTTCTGGTGCCCCCATGTTTTTTCAAGCTGACCACAAATGTAGATTTGTGAGTGTGTTGTCTTTGCTAACCTCTGTGTGTCTCTCTCAGGGCTATACTTTGGCAGAAGAGGAAGAGGACCCTCTGATATTTCAGCATAGACATTTACGTGGTGATCAAAGTGAAAATTTGGTTAGCAGCCCGGTCGAATCGGGACCAATGAAGAAACTGTACGTCAGCACAACTGCTCTTCAGAAGGTTTGTAGAATGACGTGTAATCTTCATCACTTCACATTCACATATTGGAGGGTTTGTGGTGAACATATGCACATGCCAATAATAGTTTGGTATTAAAGGAATGCCCCAATCCTGATCTGATCCCAATAAAGTCAGCTTCACAGTTATAAATTGGAATATAATGTCTAGTTTATGATGTCTCCATCCAAAACATACTTATCCTTTTTTTCTTTTTTTTAAATATAGTGGTATTGTGTGTGGTGTATTGGTTGAATGAGCTCATTTATCACATCTTGAAATGTTGAAATGGTATCACACTGTTCATAAAAATAGTTTCGACTTGCTCCAAAATTTGTAAAAAATGATAAACCTCTTTACAGTAATAGTCCCAATGAAGTTGAGCCCAGAATATTTCCTGATCTCCTGTTTTTCTATTTTGTTTGATTTGAGCCATAGCTGCGTCTGTCTTCACCACCACACTAGATCATCCTATTCAGACAGAGATTTTATTCACATGTCCTGTGGGCACACTGCTGAAGGCATTGTCTGTTCTCTGTGATTTGTGAAGACATCATAATGATTCACAGGTGTTGCCTGAGAGGTCTTTCCACTATCTACTCATCTATCTATTGCCCAAATATTGAACATTCACCCATGAGTGGACTCAACAGCCTCGAGTGGTTTGCCTTTTGTCTTCCTTTTTGAAATAAAACACACAAAGGTGTCTGAATGAAATTTTTTATTGATATACACATTTTATTAAATGATAAAAATATTCTGATACTGAAAAGTTATATATATATCTGTTTATTAGGGCCCAATGCTCCATTTCTTCTTCTTCTTCTTCTTCTTCTTCTCCTCCTCCTCCTCCTCCTCCTCCTCCTCCATAATGAATTGCATTTTTAAGGGGCCTAAACTTGGTCCTAAACTCATGAAAGTTTACACACACATCAGAGCTGGCGAAAATGATATGGGTTTCAGAAGTGGGTATGTCTAAATGACTCAATAGTGCCACCTGTACACATTCAACAGAGTGCGCCTTAAGCTACGTTTTATGTACATGTACGAAAATCGGTATACACAAGGCAAATTCCAAACGCCTTTTTTGTGCCCTTGAAGGGCACTTCGAGAAGGTGATGCCATTTGTAGGGACGATCCAAATGAAAGTAAACAACTGAATCCCTTCGCGAAGGGCCCTTCCAGAAGTCCGTTAGCGAAGGGGACATGCAATGGTAACTTCATGGAAGTGATTTCCATTTGTGATCTTGTGATCTTCAGTTAGGCGATCTTGTGATGCATTTTAAAGCTAAGTTGTGGTTGATTTCGACACAAACGTAAGTCGAATAGGCTAATTAAATTTGTCTTTATTTTAATGTAATACAAAATATTTTTCATCAGAAATATTATTTGAGATGGTAATGTAAGCAAGTTTAGTTTGAAAAATATTAATAGTAAATAAAACACAATTAGATAAAATTTAAATAAAATTATAATGAGAAGAAATATTTATTTGCAACAGCTGGTGGAGTGCTGAATGCTGTGCGCACGTGCAGCAATGTCAAGGTAACATTTGGTCAGTCATTCCCTTCGCCAAGGGAGTTCCAAACGCTTAGAAAGAGAGAGAAAGATGGTGGTGTGGTTGTTGTGGCATGTTGTTGCAGCATCTGTGTGTTTTTTTAACCTATTTTATTTTTTTTATCTTCTTAATTTTTTTTTATCGATGTCTGAAGAATGCGTTTTTTCTAAATTTCCCTCCGGGGATTAATAAAGTTAAAGTCAAGTTATACAAGACAGTGATGCCCTACACCCTTCCAAGGGAGTAGTGCATATGGATGCTCACTTCCGTTTGGAATTTACCCACAGTCTCTTGGTATAAAATCCAAAACTCAACAGGAAGTACGATTTTTGTGCAGTTTTTGCCATTTCCAAGCCTTGTACGTTAGTGATGCACGGGTCGTCTAATAACCCACAGACCCCGCAGGTAACCAGCGTGTCGGGTTGGGGCAGGTAAAGAAATTGTCACTTTATTTGAGGGGTGGATTGGGGCGGGTCATTAAAAGCAAAATAAAAAAAAATAAAAAAAATCCATCTATGTTTCGTGTAATTCCCTATAGCCTATATTAAATATTTGGAATATCTATTTTCATATTTTATTAGGTTCTTTGATATGGTTACAATACGCAGGCCTGCGTAGCAACGTAACTTGCGTGATGTCCCCAAACCTTTGGTGTCACGTGACATGTCACGAAAGCGCCAAGCAGCTCCCGCCGCCAGTCACGACAACAAAAACGGAGAAATAAAAGTGAAGATGGAAGATGAGGTGCGGGAGAAATTGAGGTTGGGAATTTACATCATTGAAAGAAAAAAGGGTCAGGCTGCTAAATCGAATGTTTGGGACCGGTTCTCAGAAATAGTTGCAGCAGGAGACAGCAGCAGTATTGGCTACGTGAAATGCAACTCGGGTTAAAAAATATACAAACACGAGAGCCACAAAACGAGCACTTCCAGCATGTCAAGACATATTTGTGGGGGGTCTAAGAAAGGCTGGGGCGGGCCAAATAATTTCATAAAAGCGGGACCTGCAGGTTGGAAAAAACTATTGTACGTTGACAAACTCCTCCTACAGTTTTAATTGGATTTTGTGATTTTTTTAGTGTGGTATTTGTGATTTTGAATTGCTAAGTTGTTGAGTTTTTGTGTTTTGGTTTGTACCTTGTAGCCTGACAAATTTGATGTTTCTCCACTTAACAGGTAGTTGCTGTAACTCAAGCAAGCAATGGCCGATCTGCCCCAAACTTGATACGTTTGATAGGTGTTCTGTCCTGAACACATACCCATGCCCATATTCATTTATAGTCTTAGCGCCACCTGCTGGCAACAGGAAGTGTCATGTTAACACTGTTTTGGACTCCTGGGAACATATTAATAAGCGCTAACAAGTGTTAAATAGGCTGTCAACATGCTGGAAACATACTAAAACATGCTAGCAACATTTAGCTAAGTGCAATTAATGCAGTGAAACAGGAAGCTGCTGTAATTCAGGCATGCAATGTCCAATCTGCCCCAAATTTAACAAGTTTGATATGAGTCCTGTCCTCAACACATCTACATGCCCTACATCTACATATAAGTTCCATCAAACAGGAAGTTGTTGTAACTCATGCATACAATGCATACAACAGCAGCTATATCCCCCTGCAGCCCAAGACTGGTTGCACACTGAAACTAAGCAGTGTTGAGCCTGCTCAGTACCTGGATGGGAAACTAGGTTGCTGCTGGAAGAGGTGTTAGTAAGGCTAGCAGGGGGTGCTCGCCCTGTGGTCTGTGTGGGTCCTAACACCCCAATATAGTGACAGGGACACTATGCTAACAAAAGGACTGTCTTTCGGATGAGATGTTAAAACCGAGGTCCTGACTCTCTGTGTTCATTAAAAATCCTTCAAAAAGATTTGCCCATTGGCCTCTGTCCATCATGGCCTCCTAGCCATCCCCATATCTGCTGATTGGCTTCATCACTCTGTCTCCTCTCCACCAATAAGCTGGTGTGTGCTGGGCGTTCTGGCACAATATGGCTGCCGTCGCATCATCCAGGTGGATGCTGCACACTGGTGGTGGTTGAGGAGATTCCCCCTTGTATGTAAAGTGCTTTGAGTGCAGAAATGCGCTTTATAAATGTAAGGAATTATTAGAATTATTATTACAGTGTCCAATCTGCCTCAAACTTCACATGTTTGATTAGAGTCCTGGCCTGAAGACATCTGCATGATTATATTTGGTTCAGTTCAATTCAATTCAAGTTTATTTGTATAGCGCTTTTTACGATACAGATCATTGCAAAGCAACTTTATAGAAAATTAAGTTTCTACAATATTTAGTAGTAGCTTATCAGTGGTGACTGTCAGTTTATGTACATATGACAGAAATGTATGGAAAAATCAATTAAAGACGTAATCAAACAGACGATGAACACTATTAACAGCAATTATTATATGATGCACTCAAACTTATACTGTAGCAAAATTTGGTAGTTCTGTATGTTGTTTCAGGGATGTCATCATCTGAGGTCCTCTGAGGGGCTGGCATCATCTCTTCTCAGGTGTTCTGGATCCAGACTGAAGCTTGTGTAAATCTTGTGCAGAAACCGAGAAACAAATAGAGACATAATTAGTGTAGCTGCTGTTCCAACCAAGCAAAATTAATTTGTTTAACCCAAGCTAAGGAATAATAATGCACATTTGATCAGATATAACTGCAGTCCAAGATTATAAAATGCATTATTTGAATGCCTGGCCAAAGAGATGAGTCTTTAATCTAGACTTAAACAAAGAGAGTATGTCTGAACCCCAAACTTTATCAGGAAGGCTATTCCAGAGTTTGGGAGCCAAATACGAAAAAGCTCTACCTCCTTTAGTGGACTTTGCTATACTAGGGACTACCAAAAGTCCAGAGTTTTGTGACCTTAGGGAGCGTGATGGATTGTAGCGTGGTAGAAGTCTAGTTAAGTACAAAGGAGCTAAACCATTAAGGGCCTTGTAGGTAAGTAATAATATTTTGTAACTGATACGGAACTTAATAGGTAGCCAGTGCAGAGACTGTTAAACTGGGGTAATATTTTCATATTTTCTTGACCTGGTAAGGACTCTAGCCGCTGCATTTTGGACTACCTGTAGCTTCTTTATTGAAGATGCAGGACAGCCACCTAGCAGTGCATTACAATAGTCCAGTCTAGAGGTCATAAATGCATGAACTAGCTTTTCTGCATCAGAAACAGTTAACATGTTTCGTAGCTTGGCAATGTTTCTAAGATAGAAGAATGCTGTTTTTGTAACATGGGAAATATGATTTTCAAAAGACAAGTTGCTGTCTAATATAACACCCAGATTTTTGACTGAAGAGGAAGTAACAGTATATCCGTCTAGTTGCAAATTGAAATCCAAGAGATTCTGTGTTCTATTTTTTGGTCCAATAAGTAATATATCTCTCTTATCCGAATTTGATAAGAGAAAATTATTGGTCATCCAATCTTTTACATTTTTAACACACTGTGTTAGCTTAATTATAAAATAATTTAGAAGTTTCAAGTGGTCTCATTGAGATGTGTAGTTAAGTATCATCAGCATAACTGTGTTAACTAATCCCGTATTTTCTAATAATATTACCAAGGGACAACATGTATAATGAAAATAGCAGAGGACCTAAGACAGATCCTTGTGGCACTCCATATTTGTGACGATTCGTGTACCAGAGAGACACAGGGAGAGCGAGAGATCCAATTGCAGGTATTTATTCAATAAAGGGTAATCCAAAATCGTAGTCGAATACAGCCAAGGTCAAAACCAAAAAGACAGTCCAAACAAAACAAACAAATGAAAGGGACAGGAAAAGGGAACTCGGAATGCGAGATGACTCGGAGGACGAGCAGACAGGAAGAAACTCGGGGACGAGAAAGCTGGACACACGAAGGGTAAGGACTCCATACAAACAACAGGAAAAGACAGGAATATATAGGGAGGCTAATGACAATAGATTGCCTGCACCTGGTGCAATTAACAGGAGTGCAATTACTGTGAAGACAGGACAAGACTAGAGGAATTCTAGTCCCTACGGTGAAGTGTCTAAGGGGAAGTGAGCCCACTAGTGGACACCCAGGAAAACAGAGACTAGACAGCGTGACATTATCCCCTCCTCCACGGAGCAGCTGCCAGATGCTCCACCCGAACCCAAGGGAAAAACCAAAGACACAAAGAGACCAGGAGGGAGGTGGAGCGGCGGAGGACCAGGGGGATGGACGGAGGGCCAGATAAAATGGTAAAACAGAGACAAGAAGACCAGGTAGAATGGGAAAACAGAGACAAGACAACCAGGTAAAATGGGGAAACAGAGACAAGACAACCAGGTAAAATGGGGAAACAGAGACAAGAGAAGTGCAACACAAAACAAGGAGTGCAGGAGGGTGGTGGACCGGCGGATGATCAGGGGGAGGGACGGAGGGCCAGGTCCTTAGAGGGAACCGGAACGAAAGACACAGACAAGAAACCCAGGAGGGAGATGGACCGGCGGAGGATCAGGGGGAGGGACGGAGGGCCAGGTCCCTAGGAGGAAACAGAAAGAAAGACACAGACCAAAAAAAACGACACAAAATAAACACAAAAACACAAGTCCAAGAAGGACATCACATGATGCCCACCAGGGCGGAGCAGAAGACCACCACAACCATGTGGTCAGGGCGGAAGCCCCCCAGGGCGGAGCAGAAGACCACCACGTCCGTGTGGTCGAGATCGAAGTCCCCCAGGACGGAGCAGCAGACCACCATAACCGTGTGGTCGGGACGGACGCCCCCCAGGGCGGAGCAGAAGACCACCACAACCGTGTGGTCAGGGCGGAAGGCCCCCAGGGTGGAGCAGAAGACCACCATGTCCGTGTGGTCAGGGCGGAAGCCCCCCAGGGCGGAGCAGAAGACCACCACGTCCGTGTGGTCGAGATCGGAGTTCCCCAGGGTGGAGCAGAAGACCACCATAACCGTGTGGTCGGGACGGACGCCCCCCAGGGCGGAGCAGAAGACCACCACAACCGTGTGGTCAGGGCGGAAGGCCCCCAGGGCGGAGCAGAAGACCACCACGTCCGTGTGGTTGAGATCGGAGTCCCCCAGGGCGGAGCAGAAGACCACCACAACCGTGTGGTCAGGACGGACACCCCCAAGGGCAGATCAGAAGACCACCACAACCGTGTGGTCAGGGCGGAAACCCCCCAGGGCGGAACAGAAGACCACCACGTCCGTGTGGTCGAACCAGACGCCCCCCAGGGCGGAGCAGACGACCACCACTCCCTTGTGGTCGAGGCAGAAAGCCCCCAGGGCGGAGCAGAAGAAGACCACCACGTCCGTGCGGCTGGACCAACAGGAGGACAAGTCTGGTTGGGCAAGTCTGAAACATAGAACATGAACATGTTAATGGTAGCCTCCGTGGCCACAACAGGAACAGTCGGGTGCCCAGAGAGATCTACTGAGACATGACGAGTCTCTGGAAGTTCTGCAGAGGCGAGGAGAGACTCTGGAAATCCAGCAGAGACGTGGAACGGTTCTGGTAGTTCATCAGAGACGTGGAGAGGCTCTGGTAGTTCCACAGAGGAATGACAAGACTCTGGTAATCCCATGGTGTTTATACTGGATTCCAGAAGATCGATGCTGACTTGACTCTGCTCCTGAAGATCATTGGTGACTTGCATTTGTTCATGAAGATCATTGGTGACTTGCCTTTGTTCCTGAAGATCACTGGTGACTTGCCCTTGTTCATGAAGATCACTGGTGACTTGCCTTTGTTCATGAAGATCACTGGTGACTTGAATTCTCCCATAAAGATCACCGGTGACTTGACTCTGTCCTCGAAGATCACAGGTGACTTGACTCGGTGGTCGAAGATCACTGTTGAATTGACTCGGTCCTCGAAGATTACCAGTGACTTGACTCGGTCCTCGAAGATCACCAGTGACTTGACTCGGTCCTCGAAGATCACCAGTGACTTGACTCGGTCCTTGAATATCACAGGTGACTTGACTTGACTCTGAAAGGTCAACGGGAACCTGACTCAACTCTGGAGGGTCAACTGGCACCTGACTCGATTCTGGAGGGTCAACTGGCACCTGACTCGACTCTGGAGGGTCCACTGGAACCTGACTCGACTCTGGAGGGTCAACTGGAACCTGACTCGACTCTGGAGGGTCAACTGGAACCTGACTCAACTCTGGAGGGTCAACGGGAACCTTACTCAACTCTGGAGGGTCAATGGGAACCTGACTCAACTCTGGAGGGTCAACGGGAACCTGACTCAACTCTGGAGGGTCAACGGGAAGATGACTCGACTCTGGAGGGTCAACGGGAAGATGACTCGACTCAGGAAAGCCCACAGTAGCTGCCATCCTCTGCAGTGGCTCTTGTGCAGTGACGCTGGGTTGGTGGCCATCTTGCACTGTGGTGCTGGCTCAGCAGACGTGACGTGAACCGTCTCTGGATCAGTAGACGTGACGTGAACACTCCTGGGAATCTCTAGGATCTTTGACAGCATGGAGAAATAATCCAAAAACGTCTCAGCGGCCATCTTGGGCGTTGGCGCTGAGCTGGCGGCCATCTTGCCCCGTGGCGCTGGGCTGGTGGCCACTTTGTGCTGTGGCGCTGTGCTGGCATCCATCTTGCCTCGTGGCGCTGGGCTGACGGCCATCTTGTGCAGTGTCACTGGACCTGCAGCCATTATGGGCAGTGGTGCTGGGCCGGCGGCCATTCTGCGCAGTGGCTCTGGGCTGGTGGCCATCTTGTGCTGTGGAGCTGGGCTGGCATCCATCTTGCCTCGTGGCGCTGAGCTGTCGGCCATCTTGTGCTGTGGAGCTGGCCTGGCATCCATCTTGCCTCGTGCCGCTGAGCTGGCGGCCATCTTGTGCTGTGGTGTTGGGCTGGCTTCCATCTTGCCTCGTGGTGCGGGGTTGGCGGCCATTCTGTGCAATGGTGCTAAGTCGGTGGCCGTTCTGCGCAGCGGCCCTGGGCTGGTGGCCATCTTGTGCAGCGGCACCGGACTGGCGGCCATCTTGTGCAGCGGCGCTGGCTCGGCAGACTTGCGCCTCCTTCCCCCTCTACGTCCACAATGGTGAGACGGCGGTTCCCAACCGAACTCAGGGTCGCCGGTGGGCCATATTGGAGAGTGATGCCGGACCTCCTCTCGACCACTCACTCCTGAGCGACCTCCCCTGGTCCCACGGAACACGACCAGGCGAGTACCCTCGAACCCATTCCTCGCCCGCTCGGTGACTGGGGAGGAAATGTGAATAGACATACCGCTGGATCTCTGTTAGGGATGGAGTCCTTCTGTGACGATTCGTGTACCAGAGGGCACAGGGAGAGCGAGAGTTCCAATTGCAGGTATTTATTCAATAAAGGGTAATCCAAAATCGTAGTCGAATACAGCCAAGGTCAAAACCAAAAAGACAGTCCAAACAAAACAAACAAATGAAAGGGACAGGAAAAGGGAACTCGGAATGCGAGATGACTCGGAGGACGAGCAGACAGGAAGAAACTCGGGGACGAGAAAGCTGGACACACGAAGGGTAAGGACTCCATACAAACAAAAGGAAAAGACAGGAATATATAGGGAGGCTAATGACAATAGATTTCCTGCACCTGGGGCAATTAACAGGAGTGCAATTACTGTGAAGACAGGACCAGACTAGAGGAATTCTAGTGCCTACGGTGAAGTGTCTAAGGGGAAGTGAGCCCACTAGTGGACACCCAGGGAAACAGAGACTAGACAGCGTGACAATATTTTACTGGTGATAACTGAGATGACTCCCCATTTAAATAAAGTGGTAGCAGTTATAGTCATAGCACTACCTACTGCTAGCAGGAAATTACTTGTTTTACACTAACTTAAACATGCAATGTCCGATCTGCCCCAAACTTCACGTTTGATAAGTGTCCTGGCCTGAACACATCTAAAGGCCAATATTCTGTTATAATCATAGTGCTACCTGCTGACAACAGGAAATGTCTTGTTTTACACTAACTTAAACATGTAATGTTGGTTTTGCCCATTTCTTTTTGATCTATCTTCAGTATGTGTTTTGAGAGACTCGTCAGAGACTACATCTGCTCTGTGCTGCCTGCCTCACTGGATCCGCTACAATTTGCATATCGTAGCAACCGTTCTACAGATGATGCTATTGCTTTCACCCTACACACTGCTCTCTCCCACCCGCAAGGCTGCGGGTCCTGATGGCATCCCAGGCCGTATGCTCTGAAACATGCGCATTGCAACTAGTCAGTCTTTAAACAGACATTTTCAACCTCTCCCTCTCTCTGTCTGTGGTTCCCTCGTGCTTCAAAAAATCCACCATTTTGCCCATACCAAAGAAAAATAAAATCACATGCTTAAATGAATGGAGGCCTGTTGCTCTAACACCCATCTTCAGCAAGTGTTTTGAGAGACTCGTCAGAGACTACATCTGCTCTGTGCTACCTGCCTCACTGGATCCACTACAATTTGCATATCTTGTTGCGAAGCTCCAGACTCTGGGACTAAACAGATCTCTCTGCAGCTGGATCCTGGACTTCCTGACAGCCAGAAGTCAGTTGGTCAGAATGGGCAACAACACTTCATCGCCACTAACCCTCAACACTGGTGATCCTCAAGGCTGTGTCCTCAGCCCACTCCTGTACTCCCTGTACACACATGACACACACACACAGCTCCAACGTCATTGTCAAATTCACTGACGACACAACGGTGATAGGCCTGATCACCGACAACAATGAGATGGCCTACAGAGAGGAGGTGAGCACCCTGACTAAATAGTGTCAGGAGAACCACCTCTCACTCAACATAGACAAGACCAAGGAGCTGGTAGTGGATTTCAGGAGACAGAGCAGAGAACACACACCTATCACCATCAACAAGACACCTGTGGAGCGGGTAAACAGCTTTAAGTTTCTCAGCATTAACATCAGTGAGGATCTCACCTGGTCTACACACACTGATGCAGTGCTGAAGAAGGCACATCAACGCCTCTTCTTCCTGAGATGGCTGAGGAAATTTGGAATGAGCCCCAGCATCCTCAGAACATTCTACACCTGCACTATAGAGAGAATCCTGACGGGCTGCATTACTGCCTGAACCACTAGGCCACGACTTCCCCTCAAAAATGCATGTTGCCCACCGTTTGCTGTGTTCCTAAAGCCACCAGGTGGCATTGAGCCTGGGTGCGAGGGCCCTTTCATCGCTGCTTGCAGCTTTAATTAGTCCTGTTTCTGCTTTTTGCAGGCATGGGGTGCAGCCAGGAAGGTCTCCAAAGATGACTGGCTGGAGTGGTGAAGACGTCTCAGTGTGGTCTTGCTAAAAGAATTATCTTCACCTGCCCTGCGCTCCTGTTGGTCTCTGGCACATACGTATATACCAATCGCTAGGTAAACTTCACCTTTTCTGCCTCTGTTCCTCTGTTCATAAACCCATCCGTTTTACAGAGATGTGTCAGTGGTTTTGTCTGGCCAGAGGAAAACGATGGAGTCTTGGTTCCTTCGACACACTATTTACTTTAAAACTGTTTTGACACAATCTACAATCTAAATTTTCAATAACCCTTAATTGTGGGATTACAAACCCGATTCCAAAAAAGTTGGGACACTGTACAAATTGTGAATAAAAACAGAATGGAAGATTCAAATTTCAATATTTTATTCACAACATAGATGACATCAAATGTTTAAACTGAGAAAATGTATCATTTTAAGGGAAAAATAAGTTGATTTTAAATTTCATGGCATCAACACATCTCAAAAAAGTTGGGACAAGGCCATGTTTACCACTGTGTGGCATCCCCTCTTCTTTTTATAACAGTCTGCAAACGTCTGGGGACTGAGGAGACAAGTTGCTCAAGTTTAGGAATAGGAATGTTGTCCCATTCTTGTCTAATACAGGCTTCTAGTTGCTCAACTGTCTTAGGTCTTCTTTGTTGCATCTTCCTCTTTATGATGCGCCAAATGTTTTCTATGGGTGAAAGATCTGGACTGCAGGCTGGCCATTTCAGTAACCGGATCCTTCTTCTATTCAGCCATGATGTTGTAATTGATGCAGTATGTGGTCTGGCATTGTCATGTTGGAAAATGCAAGGTCTTCTCTGAAAGAGACGACGTCTGGATGGGAGCATAATGTTGTTCTAGAACTTGGATATACCTTTCAGCATTGATGGTGCCTTTCCAGATGTGTAAGCTGCCCATGCCACACGCACTCATGCAACCCCATACCATCAGAGATGCAGGCTTCTGAACTGAGCGCTGATAACAACTTGGGTTGTCCTTGTCCTCTTTAGTCCGGATGATATGGCATCCCAGTTTTCCAAAAAGAACTTCAAATTTTGATTCGTCTGACCACGGAACAGTTTTCCACTTTGCCACAGTCCATTTTAAATGAGCCTTGGCCCGGAGAAAACGCCTGCGCTTCTGGATCATGTTTAAATATGGCTTCTTTTTTGACCTATAGAGTTTAAGCCAGCAACGCCGAATGGCACGGTGGATTGTGTTCACCGACAATGTTTTCTGGAAGTATTCCTGAGACCATGTTGTGATTTCCATTACAGTAGCATTCCTGTATGCAGTCCCGTCTAAGGACCCGAAGATCAAAGGCATCCAGTATGGTTTTCCGGCCTTGACCCTTAAGCCCAGAGATTGTTCCAGATTCTCTGAATCTTTGGATGATATTATGCACTGTAGATGATGATAACTTTAAACTCTTTGCAATTTTTCTCTGAGAAACTCCTTTCTGATATTGCTCCACTATTTTTCGCCGCAGCATTGGGGGAATTGGTGATCCTCTGCCCATCTTGACTTCTGAGAGACACTGCCACTCTGAGAGGCTCTTTTTATACCCAGTAATTTTGCCAGTTGACCTAATAAGTTGCAAATTGGTCCTCCAGCTGTTCCTTATATGTACATTTAACTTTTCCAGCCTCTTACTGCTACCTGTCCCAACTTTTTTGGAATGTGTAGCTCTCATGAAATCGAAAATGAGCCAATATTTGGCATGACATTTCAAAATGTCTCACTTTCAACATTTGATATGTTATCTATATTCTATTGTGAATAAAATATAAGTTTATGAGATTTGTAAATTATTCCGTTCCTTTTTTACTCACAATTTGTACAGTGTCCCAACTTTTTTGGAATCGGGTTTGTATTTTCCCAATAATTTTCTCCAAAAAATTTGTCCAGTATAAAGTTCTAAGACATGAACCAAACTAACAATCTCCAAATTAAAACCAAATATTATAAACTTTGACTTAGCATTTACAAACACAAAATTAAAAAAATTCAGAAAGCTGTTAACCTTTTCGTCAACGAATAGAAACAAAAAGAAAATGTTAGGAAGGGACAGTTTGGGAAAAATTATTATCTGAATTAATCTCCTCCATGGTAGGGAGGTTAGATGAGCACATTTGCATTGTAACATACCAGGGCCGCGCACAGACATTTTGAGGGGCAGTGGCCCAGACCAAAAAAGGGGCACTGGGGTGTGGGTGCTTGTTAATACAAATTATAATGTTGTTACAAATATACAAATTAAAAGAGAAGACAGCACACTCTGAAATAACTTCAGAGTTTATTGTAGATGTTTTGATAAGAATGGGCTCTCCCTCACTTTCTGAGCCTGCTTCTGCCTCATCTTCAATGGAAATACTGTAGGGCAGAGTGGGGTAAGTTGAGCCAGTGGGTAAGTTGACCCACCCCCTGTTTCTTGGCAACTGTACACTTTTAATGTAAGGTGACCATATATTTTGGTAAAATGTATAATTTTTGTGTGATTTTGTGTTGTATTTTGGGAACATTGGAATTTTATGCAAGAATTTGGTTTGGAGACTGTTTTTGGCTTGTCAAAGTAAACTTTTAGCATAACAGATGTAATTGTTGTTACATCAAAGCAAATGTATATTATTGAATTATTATAATATTATAAAATTGATATTACTGGTTTAGTGTATCATATATACATATTTTGTAGTTTATTTGATAGGGACAGTGTACAAGTGCACCAAATCCTCTTCCGATAACAACCAGAAAATGCTTTTCATCGCATTATAATCAGATATATCTTTCCACCTGCAGTACCTATTGGCCAACAAACTCTCTCTTTAGTCTGGTTTTAGGAAGGCTACAGCTTTAGTGTTCAACATATTGTTTCAGAAATGCAAAGAATTAAATATATAAATTTAAACTTAATTTGGTTGGTTTTATGTTGTTAAAGTTAACTTAATGAAAAGAAATATGACTGTTTGTAAAAGGAAATTATTAAATTAGTTTTTTAAATTATTATTGATTTCAGGTTTGAATCAGATTTGGTCAGATGGTCATTTTACACCCAGATGGTGCATCTTACCCACTGACTCGACTCGAAACCAAACCCGGGGCAAACTGAGCCATGGGAACACTTTTTTATAAGAAGCCATATTTTTAGAACCCTTTGTCATAGATACATTCTGATCATTTAAAATGCTGGGAGAAATTTGGGGTGAGTGAAAAAAAATCGGGGTGGGAGGAAAAAATATTCTTCAAATGCTTTGCGTTCCCTCAAGAAACTTTTGCATTCTCTCACAAATATATTTGCGTTCCCTCGCAAAACTTTTGCGTTCTCTCGAGAAACTTTGCGTTCCCTCGCAAAACTTTTGCATTCTCTCGCAAATATATTTTCGTTCCCTCTCAAAACATTTGTGTTCTCTCGCAAAAAGTTTGTGTTCTCTCGCAAAGATATTTACATTCTCTTAAAAAAACAGTTGAGTTCGGACAAACACTTCCTGTTTACTTTACAGCTTGTATTGGTTCATACAGCTCCATACGTTCACAATCGAGCGGTTCATAGAGTTTTGTTTTGAACTTGGAAATATGAAATAGTCAGTACATGCTTATTAAGGCACGGTTTTGGGACATTCTAAAACTCTTAATGTAAAACACTGAATGACTAAATTCATCTTATTAATAAAGCATACAGACAAGCAGAATAGCCCAGAATATGAACTTAACCCGGTAAATTGCACTTTAAGCATGGCTATCCCTCATAGAAAGAAAATGTTTAATTTATGGACTAGACAGTGGTATAAAAAGGCCGAATTCGGTATACAGTTTATTAATAAATTATACATGAAAGCAGAGAAGGACGCTTTTTCCTCCCATAAAGAAAACGCAGAGTTTTATTTTAAACTTGGACTCAAGTTCAAAAAGCCTACAGCTTTGCTTATAGTTTAAGGAATGGTTTTGGGACATTCTAAAACGCTTGATGTGGCTTAATGTAGGCTACTATAATGGTGACACTGGAGGCCATATTCGGTATTAGTCCTAATAAATACTATTAATAGCTTTAACAATTGTAATATTAACTACCTTATTAATAGCATTACTATCAGTGAAGCAGATAGCCATAATGCAACGTTCCTCCCCCATTTAAATAGGGCTGTGCAAAAAATCGAATGTGATTTTCATGCACATCTCATCAGTAAAGACGCTCCTGTAATTAGTAGTATATCTCCAGCACGTGCGTTAAGATCAGGGTTGCCACGTTTTCACAACAAATCCTGCCCAGTTGCTTCTCAAAACTAGCCCAATCCCGTTTCCAGGAGGTTCCCCGATAAACCCACGAACATGAAAAACAACCACAGACTTGGTAACACTGGTTGGCATTTACTACACAGAGCCGTAATTCACTGACAATCTACACAAAATCGATTTTAAAATCGCAGGCGATTCTTTGTCGATTTTGAAAGCGATTTTGTGTAGCTTGTCGGTGGACTACGGCTCTGTGTAGTAAATGACGCGCCACCTGAACCAGTGTTGCCAAGTCTGCGGTTGTTTTTCATGTTCGCGGGTTGAAGCGACCCCAATACCAATAACGTGATATTTAGCCCCTAAAATGCGAATTTTACCAAGGCAACCCTGCCAAAAAAATGTATAGTTTAACCCCGAGATGCAATTTTTTATCGGGGAACCTCCTGGAAACGCGATTGGGCTAGTTTTGGACTAGTTTTGAGAAGCAACTGGGCAGGATTTGTTGTGAAAACCTGGCAACCCTGATCTTAACGCACGTGCTGGGAGATATACTACTAATTACAGGAGCATCTTTACTGATGAGATGCGCATGAAAATCGCATTAGATTTTTTTGCACAGCCCTACATTTAAAACCGTTAGACTATAGAAAACATAAGGTAGGCTAATGGACAAAGACAGTATAGGCTAAAACCAAAATATGGTACACGGTTTATTAATAAAATATAGCCTATAATGCAAAGGAAAGCAGACAAGCCCAGAATAGCTATAAACAAGCCAAAACCTAATGTAAAGCAGTAAAAAAACTCATTTAAAGCGTACCGCTCTCATTCAGCACAAATCCAAATGTTTTCATATTCGCAATGTAACGCATTCCTGTGATTCAAAGCTGAATTTTCTGCATCATTATTCCAGTCTTCAGTGTCACAAGATCTTTCAAAAACAATAGTGTAACAGTTAAAGTCGAATAACATTCAGTTAGTTTTTGCTCTGATGAACCAAATTTATGTATTTATTCATTTAATTTCTGTCAGTCAGTGATATGTCCAGCAATTCTGAGTAGTTATAATTAATGAAATGAAACAATTTTACCATTTGAGTATTATTTGTAAATTCCTACTCATATTGCACAAAAATAAATAATCAAGAATGAAAAGAATAAACTAAAACTGACCAAGAGGGAATTCTGGGAATGTTATTTTATGGTTGCAAAAAAATAACATAAAAATAACCATGAGGGAACGTTCTGTATAGGTTATTTTTAGGTTATTTTTAAAATAACCACCCTGAAAAAAAAAATAATAATGATACAGCACACCTATTAAATGTTTCAAATCTAAAATATGGTGTAATACTTTGTAGCTTAGAGAAAATATAAGCCTAGGCTCATAGGCTTGACATTTATCCTGCTTGAATTCATTCTAAGAAACGCACATAACTTCATAAGTACTAAACTTTCATCTTTGAATTTTAAATATTTTAACTACAGTGTTTTTCTTTCATTTTCCCTGACTGCAGCCGTCAAATGTAACACACCAGCAAGGCAAAGCTGACAGCTATTTGCGAAAATGTACTTTAATGCGCTTGTTTGATAACTTGTGGTTAAAGCGCCACTCAGCGATCAAAAGCTGCAAGACGCGGCGGCACTTTGCAGACGCGGCGGCGGCGGCAAAAACCTCATTCTGGTTGGCCACCTACTGTACCTCCCCTCTCCCAGTGCCTTCGGGCAGCAACTCAGAATGTGCTCTGGTGTTCCACACCTGGAGCACAGTGGACATGCCGGTGACTCCACCCTGCCCCATATGTGAAGATTTGATGGGCTCGGAAGCACATCATATACCGCCTGGATGAGAAACTTGATCCGCTGTGGCTCTGCCTTCCACAGCTCCGCCCATTTCACCTTCCTCTCGATCACGTTCTCCTAGGGCTGGACAATATATCGAACGATATCATCATGCGCATCTCGTCAGTAAAGCCCGTTCCATGATTAGCGGTAAATCCCCATCACCTGCTTTCAAATGGAGCTGCAGTTAATACACAGAGCCGTAGTTCACTGAGAAGCTATGCTATATCGAGTTCATTATCAAAGGCGATTCATCTTCAATAATGAACTCCATATAGCGTAGCTTCTCAGTGAACTACGGCTCTGTGTATTAACTGCAGCTCCATTTGAAAGCAGGTGATGGGGATTTACTGCTAATCATGGAACGGGCTTTACTGACGAGATGCGCATGATGATATCATTCTCCCTTCATATCCAGGTGCCCTGCTGCCTCATTCCCACTGTCTTGCAGGTTCTCTCCTCCTTGACCACTGCTCTCACCTCCTCTTGGACTAGGCGACGCCTTTCCTTCCCTTTGATGGAATCAATGTGGGGAGTTGAAAAGGAACCCAGTCCAATCCTGCCTCTTGCTACCACTCCCACCAGCCTGTTGTGATCTAATCATAATCGTGAATTATCTCATCATAAAGCCCTACTGCATGCCTGAAAAAAGGGTTAAAAAATGTCAGTGTCTGGGAAAAAGAGAAGAGCAGACATTTGGAAAAATTTGAAAAAGCGTGAGGACAGAAAAAGAGAACTCAATTTAGTACAGTTTTCAGTGCACACACCTGAAGTGCACAAACAGAAAGCTGCCTCTGAATTGATACAGAATTGATTTCTCTTTCATGTCCTGTCACTCTTGAATGGATAAATACACACAACATTGGCAAAATGTCCATTTTGGCAAGTGTTCACATTAGGGGTGTCACCGACTAAGGATTAACAAAGTCAATTTGTAATTTTTGGATCTTTTCTGTTTGTCGACTGATAGTCGAATCATATGTTTGGGGGCGGGGGGCTAAATACATTAAGTCAAGTCAAGTCACCTTTATTTATATAGCGCTTTAAACAAAAAAGATTGCGTCAAAGCAACTGAACAGCATTAATTAGGAAAACAGTGTGTCAATAATGCAAAATGACAGTTAAAGGCAGTTCATCATTGAATTCAGTGATGTCATCATGCAGCTCAGTTCAGTTTAAATAGTATCTGTGCAATAATTTGCAATCAAGTCAACGATATCGCTGTAAATGAAGTGTCTCCAACTAAGTAAGCCAGAGGCGACAGCGGTAAGGAACCAAAACTCCATCGGTGACAGAATGGAGAAAAAAACCTTGGGAGAAACCAGGCTCAGTCGGGGGGCCAGTTCTCCTCTGACCAGACGAAACCAGCAGTTCAATTCCAGGCTGCAGCAAAGTCAGATTGTGCAGAAGAATCATCTGTTTCCTATGGTCTTGTCCCGGTGGTCATCTGAGACGAGGTCTTTACAGGGGATCTGTCTCTGGGGCTCTAGTTGTCCTGGTCTCCGCTGTCTTTCAGGGCTGTAGAGGTCCTTTCTAGGTGCTGATCCACCATCTGGGCTGGATACATACTGGATCCGGGTGACTGCAGTGACCCTCTGACTTGGAAGCAGACTGGATCTGGTGGCTACGGTGACCTCGGAATAAGAGAGAAACAGACTAATATGAGCGTAGATGCCATTCTTCTAACTATGTAGCAAGTACATTGGGTGTTATGGGAAGTGTTCCCGGTTCCGGTTTACCTAATTAATGCAGCCTAAAAATCCTTTAACGGATTTGTATATTAGAAGTGTATTAGTATGTTATGTGTAAGCCAGGTTAAAGAGATGGGTCTTTAATCTAGATTTAAACTGCAAGAGTGTGTCTGCCTCCCGAACAATGTTAGGTAGGTTATTCCAGAGTTTGGGCGCTAAATAGGAGAAGGATCTGCCGCCCGCAGTTGACTTTGATATTCTAGGTATTATCAAATTGCCAGAGTTTTGAGAACGCAGCAGACGTGGAGGAGTATAATGTAACAACAGCTCGTTCAAATAATGAGGTGCTAAACCATTCAGGACTTTATAAGTAATACCAAGAGTCAATTCAGACATTCGACAGTCATAATTACTGACGTTAGCACACAGGGAAAATGTGTAGCCTAATGGACACCTAAGCAGATACAAAAATAATGTTTTATGTTTTGATGAAAAGATAGTTAACATTAAACATCTGCGAAACCCTAAGAATTCACAATTTTTTTTACAGCAGTGCTCTCATTATACAACATTATGTATACAATGTTATGTATATGACAGTAGTTATGGCAGTTGCAGCGCAGCATTCTTTGCTAAATATTGTTCAAACAATACCCATGGCGTATTTGACAATGCCAGGTCAGTAATCAGGTTAGAATTCAAGTTTATTCAAATCAAATCAAGAGAGGAAAGGCTTAAAAAAATACCAGAATTAGGTACAAGTTTCCATTTTATATTTTAAAGAACTTTTAAATGTGTTTTTGCAAGTTTGGACACTTCCAACCTTTAAAAAAAAACATACATTTACTCTCTCTTCTTTTAATATCATTTGCAAATGAAGGGTGCTACTTGATTTTTTTTCTTTTTTTCTGAAAAAAAATGGTGGAAAAAAAAACAAAATCTGAAACTAAATGTAAGATATGCTGATTTTCTCTGGTTCAATATCTGTATCCTGTCCAGAGAAGTCATTAATGTTAATAAATTTACATTATTTCGGTTTTACAGCATGAGTAAACCCAAATGGAGCACTATAGTTTATTCTTCTCCTGCACACTTGGACGATCACACTTTTTCCATATTTAGTATGATCTCATTGTGTTGAAGACCGAATGAATGGTGCATTTGTTCAGTTTTATTCCAGCACAACAAATAGAGCTCACACCCCTAAGTAGTGACATAGCAAATGGGCAGTAAAGTTAAAGAGCTGTGAAGTGAAGAGTTCACACAGTGAGGGTCTGTTATATAAACATTTTGCTCTGTTCTGGCCCGTTTAATAAACTATTCCAGTCGGTTCTTCTCTTCTATATCTAAAGTCTTGCTTTTCTATTTTTTCTTAGGGCCCACTTCCCTTGAGAGATGACAATGGAATTGTTCTGCTCGGGGAGAGAGCTGCTAAATGTCGGGCTTACGCCAAGGCCCTGCACTACAAGGAACTTGAGTTTCAAAAGGGCCCTTCACCACTCATTTTAGAATCCCTCATCAGGTAGGAAACAAAAAACTTCTTAGGTCTGAAGATAGTCTAGATGCCTAGATGGCTTTATTTCATTTTACTCTATATATTTTACTTAAAGGGATAGTTCATTTAATCAAAATTCCATCCCCATTTAAACACTCTCATGTCAGTCCAAACACGTATGATATAGAGGTGTTTAAGATTAACTACATGAAAACAAAAATTACATTAACAGCTAGAAGAATAAGCACTTCTAGTTTTTTTTCAGACAATGGATTTCTTTTGAGAATTGTTGCTGTCTGAATTCAGTTTCATCAAAGGATCAATGCAGATAATACTTCACACGTGACAAGAAACAATAACCATCAATAGGGCTTTAGTCTCCAAAGCTAGATTTTCTCTCATGATCTTATGTCACCCCAAGGTCCTGAAAATTCAGCAGAAATTTAAATATGCACTCTGTCCTCATTTTTTAAACACACACCTACATGCTGTACTGTATATTTAAAAGGTCCCCTTACACTGTTTATAAGTATGCTCTAAACATATTTTGCCGTTTTAAGCAGCAAACCATGAAGTGTCTCAAGTTGCCTCGACTGTTCCTGCATTGATTGCTTGTTTTGGGATGTCATCAGATTTCATTTTAAATGTGGTCTTTGAATTACTGGAAGGTGCTTTGGGATTTGAGTTTCCCCTTAATTCCTCCATAACAGTTTAGGTGTAATGTCCTTCACAGAGACATTTGCTAGTGTGTTCTGTTCAAAGTTTTAAAATAATAACTGTTCCATCTGATCTGATAGCTTTTCAAGAATAAAAGTAAGTGAAGATGTCCAAATACAATAAAAGATGCTTAGTGATGCATCTTTTATTGATTTGTCCATTTCTATGAGTTCATGTAATGCAAGTGGACTGCATGATGCAAAACCAAATTTCATTTGCTTTTGCGTCATTGTTTGGGCCCGATCTGCTCTACAAACTAGAACAGCATATTTGTTATGGAGTAGCATATAGTTAGGAATGTTTGACTAAGTCTTAAAGGGTTACTCCACCCCAAAACAAAAATAACGACTTTATTCAATAATTCCTTTGTCAACAGTCTGTGTCTGTCCATATCACCGTATGCTGCGTGTGCTCTTCTGTATCATCCACGCCACAGAAGAGCATACGCACCATACGGTGAGACACATAGGAGACTGTTGACAAAGGAATTGTTGAATAATGTCGTTATTTTGTGTTTTCTTCGCTTACAAAAAGTGTTCCCATTGCTTCATATAACCCAGATTGCATCTCTGATGGCAGATGGAGTATTCTGACGACGACTTTCAAACCTTTTATGGACCTTGACACTGTTATTTACTTGGCAGTCTATGGGACAGTCACAGGCCTCCCGGTTTTCATCCAAAATATCTTAAATTGCGTTCCGAAGATGAACGAAGCTTTTACGGGTTTGGAACAACATGGGAGTAAGTGATTAATGACAAAATTTTCATTTTGGGGTGGAGTATCCATTTAACTAATCTAAGATGGGCTAATCTTCAATTTTGAGCTCATTCTAATGCCGTAGTGATGTCTGTTCTCATCATTGTTTCCATTCACCTTTTTGTTTTACACTGCAACCTTACAGAGTGCTAGATCTGTTTTTCCCCCCAACCTTTTAATTTGACTCCTTCCTCTTTTAATCTATTCTGTATCTGGCTCGGCCCTCCCATGGAGCTGTTTCTAATTTCAGAGGACTTAAGGAGTGCTTGAAGATAATTTCAGTGCATCCCAGCTGCATCCACCTCTCCAGTATTTCCCTTCAACACACTTCAGTCTTAGCAAAGGCCTTTGTTAGCTGTGCACTTATTTTTCTACTTGAATTTGGAAAAAAATATGGTGGGTTCCCTTTTGTCAATTGGTGGTTAAAGAGATCTTTTTAGTCTCAGGTCACATTCCTCACTTTTTTTTAGATCATGACTTTAATTTGCTTGATTGAGCTAATATCTTTTTGGAAAACTCTGATTACTTCAAAACACAAACAGTGCTTGAAATTATTACTGAAAAACATCGGCTAATTTAGTTAGAATAGGTAGAATTGATTTGTCTTTGCATTATCCACAAATGTAAACTCTCAGTACATTTCAGAATGAAATCAGTAATGATCAGTTGTCTAGTCAAGAAGCTTGTGATTGTGGACGAGAGACTTCTCGTCTATCCCTTACCCTATGCACCTTATGAATCTTCAAATCCCGCAGACGGCACACCCGATACTCACTCACTGGCTAATTCGTATTGCACACAGAAATGGTAAGAGTAATTGCTGGTTCTTGGTCAGAAATTGCCAGTTCATGGTCAAAATAAATTGCCAGTGACATCTACTTTACAACCCTTCTCTCAACTTGTCAGACTGTGAAATGGCAGTGGAATGGCACAGAGCCATGCAATGGCCACCTGTGGTCTGTTTCACATAGTCCTTCTTCACAGTCTGACAAGTTGTAAAGTAGATGTCCCTGGCAATTTATTCTGACCATGAACCAGCAATTTCTGACCATTCATTGGTGATTTTTTTTTTTTTTTTTTTTTTTTAGTGGTCCAGGTCGATTCAGTATTGTTCTAATATTGTTTCTATGTCTGCTGTTTGGAATGTGTTTCTGAACAGTGTTTGTCTGTGTTTGTTACTGAATGTGCTCCACCTTTGTCAAAATAATGCATCTCTGAATTAGTAATAAGGCATTTTCTCATGGAACTTCAACTAAAGTTTGGAGACTGAGCCAGTTCTTTGGCCTGGTACTGATTGTATTCTCTTTCTTGGGTTTATTTTTTGTCTTGTTTGTGTTTTATCATAATACAAGAACACTCTTTTGTGTGGTAAATAACAAAGCTAAGAAATGCTGAGAAAGTTAGAGAAAAAGACTGATTTGTTTGTTTTCCGTGATTTGTGATGAGACTTGATTTTGTATTGCTTGTCATTCGATAAAAATGTGTAGTAGAATATGGTAGGATGTAGTCTTTGAATTTTTTTTACTGGGTTTGTAAAAATACCAAGATCAAGAAATAACCTCATGAGGGTCTGCAATGACATTGAAGGTAATTAAATGATGACTGTTTCCATTAAAACTATTACTAATAGTAATCAAATGATTAATGGTTCATTTTTTACTTTTTGTGCCATTAAATCATTTTATATACTTTAAGTTCCCATTTGCTTATTGTTCTGGTGCATTTTAATTTTTCTGTTCTTTTCTGTTCTTAGGAATTAAGTGCTTTCGGTTGAACAACATTTGTACATTTACTAGCACATATTTTTCCGCTTGGTGCTTCTGAGGAGAGTCTTGAGTGACAAAACCCTAAGCTGTAGAGTTTCATGCCAGGTCTTATATGACATGAAGAACGACTTTGAGAAACAAATTATGTCAGCCAGTTGGGCACAGGAAGTCCTCCAATGCACTGAAAGGTCATGTAAGGCCTTACAATTCCTGGAAGCATAACCTCAGCTGGACCTTCCAGAATGCACAGAGATTCTGCACTAGCTGAAATGAAATGGAATGTGCACATGTTAATGTAGGTTTTATGTATTATCGGGAGAAATTATTCGATTAATGTTTCAGGTGATGGTTTGATATTTGTTTATTTCTTGATTAATGGCCTTTACCTTGCTTGTCACTTTTTATTTACTTTTTCATTTTATCTTTTTTTAATTTTGTGGTTGTCTGTTAGGGGTCTATGGCCATGCTGTCTGCATAACCTGGCTGTGATAGCTGTATGAATCAACCTTGACAAAGATCATATGAATTCTGAGATCGACAATCAAGGCAACAACTGCTTGATATAGTGGTCAAGCAAATAGAGTGGCTGTTCTTGAAGGTCAAGAGTAGTGATTTTGGAATGTTGTGTGTATTTTGTGTTTATTCATGTTTGTCACTCCCGCTAATTGTGAATTCCTTTTTGTTCATTTTGTACTAAAGCAGACACACAGTATTTAGGTAATTTTTTTTTTTTAAATACAATTTATTAATCATCCAATATTTTACTTTTTACACAGTTAATTTTGCTGTACCAGTGAATTTTCTATAATGTCTCTGAACTGACAAATTGTTTGTAATTGTACATTTTGTGTGAATGGCTTACATCAGCTTGTTGCTTAGTCTTGTCTAGTCTTTCAATGATCATGTGCATAAAATCCTCTAGAAAAAGCTAAAGAAAAATAAAATATTTAAGAGATAAATACCATGTATAAAATGCAATTTACAATCAAACATCGTTTCATCACATATTCAGTCCTATCATTCTGTTATACAAATGCATTCCCCCTGAAAAAGTTTGCCCAGTTTAAGCTGTAGATTATGTGGATCCGTTGATGCCAAGGTTTAGTGGTAAGCAGGAACATAAATTGAGTTTTGCCAAGTCTTTATGGTACAAAGCTTTGTGGTCGGATCTTCATCTCCACGCGTTTCAGTGAGTAGTTTGGTCCGTGCCATCCATACCAAGAGATGCCATCTGGATTCTTGGTATGTGACCCATAGCGGTGAAACACACCATTTAGATTTGAGTCAGTGCAGCAGTTGTACCAGTATCCACCTGTGAAAAAACCCCAGTAAGGTTAAGTCAAAGAGTTCATTGCAATAGCAGAATCTTTTGTGGTGGGTGTTTGTTTTTACCTTGGCGAAGATGTGCGCAATTGTCCACACACTTGTCATTGTCTTTGTCTTTAGTGCTGAAGTTGGTGTTGTTGTGGTAACGCAGAGAGTCTCCAGCGTTTCCACTGTAATTGGCAATGAAAAGCTTGTAGCTGTTCATCTCGTTGCTCACTGTAAAGAAGCCATATTCAGCGTAGCGTGTCTTACCCTCCCAGTCCTACCAGAATAAAAAGAAGAAAAAAAAACATACAGACTGTGTCTTATAAGAAAGCTTGCTGTAAGCGATGTTGATTTAAATATTCATGGATTCATATTCCTTTGAGACATTCAACATTGCTTTAATTTATGTGCACACTTGCCTCCATCTCTATTCTCAGCATTGTGGGCTGTCTGGTCAGACGGAAGATTTGTTCGTTGCCGATCCAGAAGTCACCACGTATTGTACCAAAACCATTCTTATACTGCTTCCAGTCGCGGTTGAAGCTTGTCAGACCAATCTTGCGTCTCTGAATGACGGTCCAGCCACCACCATTGTTCTCCATGTCACAATACACCTGGAGAAACCAAAACATCTGGGGATTCATGACAAATCCTCTTTCAAATTGAACACCCTGCTTGTATGAAGACTTACATTTAGTTCAGGTGTTCCAAGGAAGTCATCTTTTGGTAGTTTATACTCTCCAGAAATTTTGTAGTTCTTGTTGTAAAGGGATGCACAATCATAGGTTGCATCTGAGGGAGAGAGAATTCTTGATTTAGGTTTTAAAGCCAGGTGCTTTTGAAAAACAAGGGATTTCAACCTAGTGGGATCCACAAACAGAGGACACTTCAGTGTGCTTTAAGCTATGTGTGTCTGTGCAGCTAGCACTTTCCTATCAAAGCCTCACTGTTTGCATGGTTGGAAGTGGGAAAAAGGAAACACTGCATGACAAATTACTAATTGGGTATTAAACTACAGCTTTGCAACATGCTTCGTTTAACATCTCTTTCTGGTTTGAAAGAATAATAGTCCAGTAGTTTTGGGGAAAAATGCTCCATCGTTCTTGTGGGTTCAGAGTAGAAATCACAAATTACCTGCTGTGACTTGGCTACTGTTGTAAAGTCAGACATTCCTGCACATACCGATTATTACCTACTGATTACCTCTAACTGGTGCCCAGACATTTCAGAGCTCCTTGTTAATGGTTCCCTTTATTAAAACATGTGCGTTTGAAGAATTCCATGTGTGTGCATTAATGCATTCTGTTTGGATGAAACTAGACGACCCTTTATTTTTATTTTCCTCTAATTTTCTTGTCACATGCTACGGTATGATACAATTTGCTGTCAATTTTTTCTTGGTTCTAAAATTTCTCAAATCTCACTCGCTTACTGGATAGTGTAACATGATAAAATAAATATCTTCCATTGCAAAGTAGAGGTCTGTTTCCTCCCTATTAAGTCAGGAATTTGGAAATGCTGCAATGGATATTGAATTTCGAAATAACCCAAGAAATAATCATGTAATTTTTTGTGAAAAATGCCTAAGAAATAAATATACAGGGAACCTATAGCTAGAATAATCACTGAACACATATTTACATGAATCTTTCCTTAAACATGAGGTGGGCATTAGGTTGAGATGGGCTACATTATCCCTTGACTTTTTCAGGACATCCATCGACGCTCTAAGGTATGTCAACAGCCAGCATATGTGACCTGTGACCCTGCTGAGTTCAGAAAGTAGAGTAACACATGGGGTGTGCTTGAAACTAAGCTTTCCAGCACATGTTGAGTTGCGTGTCAAGACTCACCTGAAGTGCTCTGCTGTGGAGCAGATTGAGCTGCCTGCAGCTGCATGATTTCGATCTTATTGTAGATTTCTGAATATTTGCTCTCGGCCTCTGTGACCCGGGCCTCGTGCTGCTGGTTAAGCTTTTCCAGCTCCATCATCTGCCGCACGACCTTCATAAGATCAGACTCCTGCTTCTTGCTCATTTCTTCCAGCATGCTACTCAGACTGGCCACCTGAACCTTTAGGGAGCGTACCTCATCACAGCATTGTGCTGGCTTTGCTGGTTTGGGTGTTGCCAAGTTCTTCTTGAAGGAACTCTGAGCCATCGCCTGACCTAGGAGTAGCAGCAAAAGAGTCAAGGATGTAGCTGTCATCTTCACAACTTTTCGTTGTTATGTGCGGAGAAAGTTTGAGTGGTCTGTCTTTTGTGGAAGACGCTGATCGATCCTGGCTGTGTTGCTTTCTTGAATACTTGTCAGATGAGAGGGCACGAGAAAAATGTTAGAAGAACTCTTCTTGAACTGAAGTTTAGAACTGTAGAATATTCTCCGGCCAGGTTTCTCTCCTCTGCACTTCAAAATCAGATGTCTGCTCACACCGAGGGCCTGCAGTGGATGCAGCTTAAATATCTTTTCACGTGTGTTGTGCCCTCCCCTTTTGCTCAGGCCTACAGTCATTGACCCCCCCACCACCTACCACTTCTAAGCCCTCCCCACCCTTTCCCCCGGTGAAATTTTTTTCCCCGCCTCTCGTCTGGTCACACCCTACAACACGTGTGCCATGCACCTCACAGTACTTCCATTTTGTACAAGCAGAGTTTGTTTGTATACAGCAGATTGCATGAAGACGCTTTGTTCTGTGAACGTCATACATTGTCTGATATTCTGATCTTTTCTTGTAAAGAAAAGTGCTCTTCCTCTTGACATCCTCTTATTGAAGAGACTTGTGAGAGGAAGCTGTGCTTTCTTCCATTCTTTTAATTTCTCAGAACCAGCTTGTAATTTTTGGAGTAAGTGCTAGGTGAAATGCTTCTAGCTTTTAATCTACCAATTAAAGGAGTGGTTCTATTTTTTTTTTTTTTTTCAGGTGGTAGACCTCTTCAGAAGTTAAACAAAAATTTGGACCAATTAACTCATCCAAATTATGTATTTTCATCAATCCTGTTTTTAGCTACAAGCCATAATTTTGCCAAAATGTTGCTTTTTTGTTTTTTCATCAAATCATTTTTATTTGTATAGGGCTTTTGATAATACATATTGTTTCAAATGAGCTTTACAGACAATGATGTTATTGTTTATAATATTTTAAAATCTTATTATTATTATTGAGATTTCAATAAAATGAGCATCTAACTGCCTCCTAACAATAATATTTTTAAAAAAATCTATGCCTTCACTTTTCTGTTCTCTAATTATACTCATAATTATTTTGAACATTGACTGAAACCTTGTGTAATAGGCACATCTTGTGTTTATTGCCATCTTATGAATAATCGCTTGTTGTATTTCTCAAGTGTATGTCACTTTGGATAAAACGTTCTGCCAAATTAATTAATGTAAATGTAAATAATGAACTAGATTACTATTTTAGACTGAATGAACTGACCCTTAAGTGACTAAAACATTACTGGATATCAGAAACCCCTTATCCTAAAATCAGTAACAGGTAATTCATTGGACTGTGCTTTTTGGTCAAATTCATTTTTGTTTTGTTTTTATTACCATAACACCATGACAACACTGGACGCAACAATTGTCATGCTGCGCCACAACAGCTAAAGTCTGTCTGCACTGGATGCGACAAAGTGACGTTGCAAATCATTTGAACTTTGTGTCAGTATGTCATAAACGAGGCAGCAGTTTACTGTCAGGGATTTGTCGTGTTGCATCGTGTTGTGTAGTGCTGCCCTGCGCTGCACCGTAACCAGTGTTTACAGCATCACTGAGCCCAGTAGTGTTATAGTGTCCTATGGTGTATTATCTATAGAGTCCTATCAGTGTTGAGCAGTAACTAGTTACTAGAAACTTAGTTACTGTAATAATATTACTTTTTGCAGTAACTACTAGTGTAACTAATTACCAATAAGATTTCTGTAATATTACAGAGTAATATAGCTTAGTTACTTAGTTACTTTTGATGCCTCAACCCCGCTGATTTAAAATCCAACAATCAAATAATTCCTAGATTTATTTTCATAATTTTCATGACTCACACATGCATGTGATGTCCCCAGTGCAGCAGGCAAGCTTGGAATATAGACAAGCTTACATTCAACAGATAGAAATATTGCATTATGTTGATTTTGTCAGGAAAAAAAGATGATCTGAACACTGTTGTGTAAGTTGTGGCTTTACTTTACTCTGGCATTACATCCCACCCACATCCCTCTGATCAGCATGTGGTACATTATATTACTATAATTACAAATCTTTTTGGAAAAATAATCAGTTTCTTACAAACTTACGTGATTTGATTAAATACATAATGAAATATAAAATATTATACGGGTAACAGAGAAATTACAATTAGCTTTAAGCTACACATGACAATTAATGAGATTAATACAACACTTCTACTTGAATTTCACTATCAATCACTATTGAGTGTTTGTAATAACTTCTGACTGTGATCCAATGTGGATTTTGATCAAATGATGAGGAAGAAATATGTTGTTAGTAACATTCTAGAAGAATTTTATGTGGAAGACACAGTGCAACTTATGTGAGGCATGAAGAAAAAGTAATGTAAGTAGTAGTGTAACTAATTACTGTTGCCAGAAAGTAATAAGTAAAGTAATAATATTACTTTTGAAAGTAGTAACTAGTAATGAGTAATATATTACATTCTTTGAGTAACTAGCCCAGCACTGAGTCCTATAGTCCTATATGTTTTGTCACACTGTGCCGCTCGCCTCTGGTGTAGACACAATGTAAGACAGTTAATTTCATAATTTGTCTGTCAGCCTAGAGTATGTTTGCACTGTACTGAAGTGATTGACAGCTTCCTTATAAAGGAAGATCTCTTTGTTCACTTTCTATATATAACTTGTTCACAGTTTGAATAATTAAAAAAGAAAAAAAAAAGCTGCTAGCTAGAACACTGCAAAGTTTCTGGGCTGAGAGACATTTTTAAATCAAATCCATAACTGTGATGATTGACAATTATAACCATGGCAAAAGACGGGACAGAAAAATAAATTATACTATTTGTCAAAATAGATATGTGCACTAAATCTTGGAGTGTAAATGCAGATTAATAGACCTGCCACTTGTTTATTTAATACATGTGTTTCTCTGTTCTTCATTTTATTGCTAACATTTTACTGAACCTTTTTTAAACATTGTTTACTTAATATTTGAAGGCTACATGCTGAATCACAAGGAGATATCATTATGAAATAAATGTTTTTTCTCTTATACATATTCGACACAAGTTCCCTTTTATTCAGTAATTTTTGAAACCTCCATTTGCCAAAATAACAGCTTTGAGTTTTCTCCTATAATGCCTGATGAGGTAAGAGAACACCTGACGAGATCAGAGACCATTCCTTCATCCAGAATCACTCCAGACCCTTCAGATTCCCAGCTCCATGACTGCGCTTCTTGTCTTCAGTTCACCCCACTCCTTGTAGGCCCACAACATTAAAAATACAGCACTATATTTCATTGTACACAAGGGGTACCTTTTATCCCTGTACCAAACCCATATAGAATGTTTGTTGCTAAAAAGCTAATATTTTAGTTACATCTGACCATAGAGGCCAGTTCAGTTTGAAGTCCCAGTCGTGTCTGACAACTGAATATGCTGTTGTTTTTGGATGAGAGCATTTTATTTTATTTATTTATTTATTATTAATTTTTTTTTTTTTTTTTTTTTGAAACCCTCCCAAACAACATGTGGTGTAGGTACTGTTTGCATAGGCGCGGGAAGTGGGGGTGCTGTTTTTTTTCTGTGGGCAACTGTTTAACTGTTGGCAATAATAAAAAATAAATAAAAAAATCTGAGTGTCTATTTACACTAAGTGCAAATATGTCACCTTGTTGGCAGAGACACCAGCTACATCCACCAACGTGTGACTATAATCGACTGGCTAGTAAACATTACAAAAGACGGTCCTCAAGTGTCAGATTCAGTGGCGTAGGTGATATAGCGTGTGTAATGCTCCTTTTGATGCGATTGACCCATGTTTGAATCTGCCTTATGGCAAACTTTTTTTCTCCCTTTTCAAATTTCATATCACATCAGAAAAGCATTTATTTAAAAAAAATAAATAAATAAATAAGAAAATAATCAAAAAGTTGAAAATAAAGTATCAGGTAGGGTTAGGGTAGGTCTAGGGCTTTTGTCCCAATAAGGTGCCAACCATTTAATAATTTGAATTAAATCAATATATTTATTTGAAATAAATCAATATATTTATTTGAAATAAATCAATAAGTTATTATTGCATACTGTTTTATAATGTATTACAATGCTGAGGTGCAGATAATTGCCACTATTTGCAATAAGTAATTAGCAGACTATCCTGCTATTTTGACATAGTATAAATAGAATCTAGCTATTTGGACTTAGTGTAAATAGCATAATCACAAAAAAACATACTGCTATTTTCACGTAGTGTAAATAGGATCTATCGCACAAACCCCCCTCCCCCTCCCGCACATAAAGCACCCCAACCTAAAACATCTTCCCGCACCCCTGACTGTTTGATTTTTTTTAAGGTTTTCTGATCCTGAGACTTAAGTATTTTCTGCAGTTCTCCAGCTGTGGTCCTTGGAGAGTCTTTAACCACTCAAACTCTCCTCCTCACCATGCATTAGGACAATAGTGACATACGTCCTGATCCAAGTAGATTTGTAACATTTTCTGTTGAATGGATATTCTTAATTATTGCCCTGATGGTGGAAATGGGGATTTTCACTGCTCTAGCTCTTTTCTTAAAGTCAATTTCTAATTTGTGAAGCTCAGTTATCTTTTGCTACAAATCAGAAATATGTTCTTTGGTTTTTCTCATTGTGATGGATGATTAAGGGAATTTGGCCTTTGTTTTCCTTTCTATTTATATTCCTGTGAAACAGGAAGCCATGGCTAGATAAGTTCATAATCACCCTGGTGTGCTCAAAATTTTAATTATGAATGGGAATATACTTCACAGATATTTTACTCATAAGAATTTCTAGGGGTACCAATAATTGTGTCCAACGTGTATTTGAGAAAAACATTTTCCCCCATTTTCAGTTGTTTTAGTTCAATGAACGGTTAGATTTATTTATTTATTTATTTATTTAATAAAAGATCAAAGTGATTAATAATGCAGGTCTATCTTCACAGTCTTCTTTGATCAAATTTACCAAGGGTACCAACAATTCTGACCGCACGTGTGTGTATGTGTGTGTGTGTGTACATATAATATATATATATATATATATATATATATATATATATATATATATATATATATATATATATATATAGGTGCCTTCTACTGAAATTTTGGTATCGTGACAACACTAATGACAGGTTTATGTTCCCTCTTATTCAGACAACAAAACAAAACAGATGTCAAGGGGCGGGTTTTTTTTTTTTCTTCCCAGAAAAGAAAAAAAAACACTTATAGACAAGACATGCTCCTGTAACAGTAATGATACTCTTAAGAGGGTGTTAGGAAGCTGTTTACGATGTCATACCGCTGTGTGAGACTGCAAGTGTCTGGTATGGAAAAAGAGTTAAATGGAAAAATATTCTAGACACAGGGACTTTGCGTGCAATTTTTATTTTTATGTTTTACGTTTCATAATGATTAATATTTACATATCTTTGCACTGTGTGTACATTCCAATGTTATCAGATTCACTGGAATGTGTATGTGATGCCCAATTTTTAAAAGAGAAAAACCGATTTGTTTTTTTATTTATTTTATTGCAGAAAATATTATTCAGGAATGTGCTCCTCAACTCAAAGGTACTATTAGCACAGCTGAAGTCAATGAGGATGTTGTCTGATTGCCATCGGCCACAGCCAGGCATCCAGATGTTTCTCAGCAGCTTTGGGATCTTCAGACTGTCGTGAGACCCCAAGTGTCTGCTAATTAACGTTCTTTAGTTCAGCTGAAATGTGTTTAGGTTGAAGAGCAGCAATTTCATCCTAAAGTCCAAAAGCTATCAGACTTTCTGCCTCTGAAGTGCACAAATAAAGTTTCTTTTTACAAACCCTGTTGCTGAAGCACTTTAAATTGTTTGGCTAAAACTGTGTTCTTCAAATGAAAAAAGGAAAAACTTACTTTATTTGTATTCATTTATTTCCTAAGAAAAACATTATCTGGCTTTATCCTGAAAAAACTAAGGACTTCAACATCCAAACACTTTTAAGGCAAAGTGTTATTCTGTCTGAAGCGCTGGTTGTAACTGTTCACAATGTAACTTTTCACATCACTGTTCACAGTGGAACAGATGGCGCTAGAGATTTCCTTTACACCCCGCATTTATTACCAAATGCATGACATAAACTGTCTGGAGGCATTGACATCATATCGCCTGTCGCTGTGTCTTGCTTATTTCCAAACATCATGCAATGATTTATTTTTGCTGTCATGCATCTGTGAGCATTTTACCATGAAATGAATTAAGATTATTATCTTCACATCCCCAACCAAACATGCGCTGGCTGACCCTCAGCGTTTCACTGTAATGTATGTTTGAATATTGACCATAGGAGTGAGGCTTATGTTCTCTGTTGTCAAAAGTTTCTGTCGAAACCTTGTTGAGTTTGGGGCTACTTATTTATTTTATCTTTTAAGATCTTTGTCAGTTCTTTTTTCCATCTTTTTATTTTCAATAAACTCTCAGATTAATTCAAATTAACACTAAGATTCAGTTTACACCCATTAATGAAGTCTGTTGAGGGTGATCCAAGTGGCTATATACGCATAATTTCAAAGAAGCTTTGCAAAAAGTTCTACTATGCTATACTAGTTATACAGTACTGTGTAACTAGTATAGTACTATCTATAGACCTTGTGTGGCAGAGACACAAGTGAACAACCATCTTTGTAATTTTGTCTTTGAACTTCTGTTTTTGATGTAGATCTGTAAAATTGCTAGTGAAGAGTAATTAGCTAAAGTAGATTTACTTATTTTAGAGTTAACAAAGGTGATCATCAGCATTGTAATGTTTGAAGTAGATGTCATAACAAATGTCAATAGACCAGGAAGATTTTAAAATGAGTGGTTCATTCATAAATTTATACAACCTTACCTTCACGCTGTGGAAATACAAACTGGAAGACAGAAGACAACGAGTGCAGCACTGAAAGGGGGCTGGGCTACATAAGGTCTATAAGGCTTAAATGGTTAACATTAAAGCATTGTAGACATATTAAGAGCAAGTTTTAGGGCCAGACAGTATATAATAATGGTGTAAATGGTTAAATATAATTCAGAGATATAATCATTATTTGGTTTTGTTCTAAGTGAGAGCCAGCAGTTTTTAATGAAATGAAGATTGGTTTGACCATTGCTAACCATGTTTCCAGCAGATGTATTATAACAATGAACTAGTTATAATACAGCTTACATAATCTTATATAACACAATATCACTTCTTCCAGTGGTGTTTGTGGTCAGACCACAAGGAGATCCACAAGTACCTTGCGTCAGGAATAGCACGTGTTGGAAAAATAGCACCAGACTCGTAAGTAATCAAATGGAAACTATTGTCTAAGCTGCATGTCAAGCCTTTCATGAATATTATTAGAGGAATGAAGTGATTGGCAACAAGTTTTGGGTCCACCCTACTTCAGTTATATAACCTTAACTGACTATGCAGTGTTGTCTGAGCTGAATTGGGAAGTAATAGCTTAATCTTTCATCATGTGCCATGAGGGGAGGAAATGGGAAACATTTAAACATCTGGATTGTTTTCATTTATTGCACTGTGGGTTAACGTTTTTTTTCTGCCTCTGAAAGCTTGGATTCCCAGAGAAAGTTCATCATATGCAGACTATTTCATCAAACCACAGTTAAAGCTGAACACACCAGTGTTCTATTACAGTGCAGTTTTGTGACAACTAATGTTGGTCGTCCTACCCATAATATAGTCCATATATTGGACAACTGCTGCTACTAATCAACACATAATATACTGTAAACTTAAGTACTTTCTTCCAGCTGTGGCAGCTCTGGTTCTGGTGCAGACATGGACATGGAATTTGTCTTTCGACTGTCTTTTTTGTTGGTGTCAGCATTGTTCTCCACCCTTGTTTTACGCAGTGGTTGCAGAAAGTATGCAAAGTATGCTAGCCAGTTATTAAAGGAGATGTAAGTTCCTTGGACACAACAACAATAATAAAAAAAAAGATTATTCAGATTATTCCAGACATCCCCAAATATTAGACAATCCACCCAAATTGTGCAGTCTATGCCTAAAATCCTATTCCTTTAAATAACAACAGTGTAACTAGGGAGAGGCGTGCAGACTATTTCACAAAATTCAGAAGAATAATTTATTTTCTTTGCTTAAAAGGGTTTAACAAATATATTATCTAGACATTTTCTTAACTTAAGTTATTGGTAAATTATTTTTTTAAAGAATCATGGGCTTATCAGTTGACAACTTCCATTAGTCCTTAATGTGATAGTTCACCCAAAAATGAAAATTTGATGTTTATCTGCTTACCCCCAGGGCATCCAAGATGTAGGGGACTTTGTTGCTTCAGTAGAACATAAATTATGATTTTTTTAGCTTCAGGCATTGCAGTCTCTCAGCAGTACATTGCTTGGCTATGGTCACAGAATCTATGAGAGAAAAAAAAAAACATGCACTGAAAAATCCATATTAAACCCTGCGGCTCATTGATGTGTAAAGACACAAAACGATCGTTCTGTGCAAGAAACTGAACAGTATTTATATGTTGTTTTTTTTTGTTGTTGTTTTTTTTACCTCTGATTCACACAATGTCCGAACTGTTAGAACTCTTGTGAACCATAGACATTAAAAGAAATGGACACAGCGACCCCGTTGGATTCAAAGGAGACAAGTGAAGTCAATTAGAAGAATGCACTTCCTGGGGGTCGAGCGTACTGCGCAGACTCAAACTCAGCTTGATGTAGTAAATGTCACGTGAGCAACCTGTCTGACAATTGTAAGTCTTCTAATCGCTGTGCCAAGAGAAATCTGAATCACCCACCAAATCTTGCAGACGTTGTTGAATAATTTTGTCCTGTTGCTTTTATGGACTCTCTATGGGCTTCTCCCTTGACTTCATGCCTCCACGTCCCCCCGATTGCCTCATAGACAGTAAAAGATTGCCTGCGAGCTTTTCCTCCTGTCCATAAGGTAATTTCTCTACTGCGCGACAGAGATTCGCAGGTTATGACGCAATCGTTAGCCTATTTTTACAAAAACTGCTTCTACAGGGCCATAACGTAAGATACAAGGTAATGGGCCCTTTTATTCATTTTCGTGTTTCTTTAGAAATAATGAATGGACAAATGGAGTCTTTAAATGCCTCAGATGTAAAATTATTCACTGTCAAAGTGACGCCAAAATGAATGGGAGTCAATGGAATGCTAACAGCAGGTGGGGGTCCGCTAGCCAATGGCGGCGCCCAGGGATGCTTCAATAAAATATGAAACCCTGCCCCCCTGTTGTGAACGCGCTTCACAGCAGCCTGTATCATCTTCTTCTTGTGGCTTTATGGCGGATCCCAGACTTATAAGTGCATTACCTCTCTCAATGATCTCTACTCTCTACTATCTCTCAAATGGACCATTAACACTCTATCTACAATCTCAATCAGGAGTGTCAATGGTTCACTTGAGAGAAAGGTGGTGGTAATGCATAGGGGTCTGATGAGACACTTATCCTATGAGACGAGACATGAGACTGGGTTCACGAGACGAGAAGAGATTTTTAAAGAAATCCTCAATGATGAAATATATAGGGAGAAATTGTATTTTATTCAACTTAAAAACACAAAATGCAAAAAAGTAGGTGCATTTTGAAATCAAATTGTACTTTATGAAATTAAATATCTATTTTAATCAATTTTATGCAGGTATAAACAACATGTAAACACTGCAAAAGGTTTCGCCACACACTCAACTGACAGGCAAGTAATTGCACAAAATTATATAGTATACATAAAAATAAATAATAAACAATACAAATAATATCCCTTTAAAAAGTAGCAGTCAGTCGAGTTTATTATTTAGTAAACTGATTTCCACTTTAATAAAAAAGTTATTTTTTTTTTCATTTAATTTTTCTCAACTCCTTTTTAATAGTATATACATTTTCACATCAATTTATTAAAAAGTTTAACAAAAAATACATGTTTAGGGCCCTATGAAATGTTTTATTTTTTCTCACCATATTTTTTATATTGTTTTATTGCTACCAAATTCTGTGTTTTAGCATGTCTAACTATTTGAATGCATAACACAACTTAATTTATTCATTTTATTTTTTTCTTAAAGTAGCCTTATTAATTTTTTTTCCGTCAGAAATTCTGTGTTGTGTATTTACATTTTTCTGGTTATCAAATGAAGGCATAAAAAATTAATTTCATAATTTTTCATTTAATTATTAAAAATTAAGCTTTTTACTGCGTAATTTTCCCACTTATCATGCGGCCACTTGCCTGATGTGAACATAATATCTTACATACCTTACATTACATACCACTGGTGAAAGGGCCAGTGTAATGCAAATATATCTGAAAGGTCTGCACGAGGATATCATCACCTTCTAGCGAGACACATTGGATCTCGCGAGATCTCGTGCCATCAGTATCATCAGCATAGCAGTGAAAGCTAACACAGTGTTTCCTGATGATATCTCCCAAGGGTAACATGTAAAGCGTGAAGAGTGCTAGACTAACTGAGACTTGTCATGGCACTTGTATACTGTTGTTGTTTTCTCGTTGGTCTGATGGCTTCTATTGTTCTCATTTGTAAGTCGCTTTGGATAAAAGCGTCTGCTAAATGATTAAATGTAAAATGTAAATGTAAGGGTACTAGTACTGAGCCTTGAGGTACTCCATACTGCACTAGTGATCGATATGATAACTCTTCATTCACTGCTACGAATTGATGGCGGTCATATAAGTACGATTTAAACCATGCTAACGCAATTCTATTAATGCCAACAAAGTTTTCTAGTCTATGCCAAAGAATGTTGTGGTCAATAGTGTCGAACGCAGCGCTAAGATCCAATAGCACTAATAGAGAGATACAACTACGATCAGATGATAAGAGCAGGTCATTTGTAACTCTAATTAGAGCAGTCTCAGTACTATGATACGGTCAAAATCCTGACTGGAAATCCTCACAGATACCATTTTTCTCTATGAAGGAATATATAATACATTTCTGTAATTACATTGTACAGTTGTACTTATTTTTTTATGTAAATACATAGTAATTAAGGCCACTTAATATAAAGTGGGACCATATATATATATATATATATATACATATATATATATATATTATATATATATATATATATATATATATATAAAATAGAGTTGGTCTTGAATCACTTGACATATTACTTGCCCCAATAATACTGTCCTGAGACATTTTTAATCCAGTGTAGCAGAGCTTGTATCCAAAGTACCAGATGCCTTCCTGCTAGCTGCTTCTAGAAACCGCATGGTAGCTTGCACAAAGACATTTTTAGAGCTACTGTTTTCTCTAGACTGACCTCTTCCTCATATTCAGCTGTTCTTTCATTTAATGCCAACTGACCTGAGCAGGTAATTGTGTTCTGTCTCGAACTAATCGAGCATGTAATGTTCTGTTTTTTTAAAGTACAGACTTTACAGCTTCTCAGAGAGAACTGATTGTGCTTCAAATCCCTGAATACTGAATTCAGCCAAACTTTTACAAGAACAGTAGTGAGCAAGAAGATTTATGTAATACATTTTAATGATACAAACATATACTACAATTTAAAGTTTGTGTTGTTCAAGTTTAAAGTAACATTCTTGAGTTAAAGTAAATTAAAAACCATTGGTGGAAAAGCATCTTTGATGAGCTACAGAGAGCAACTAGTAGCCAGACAATAAACAAGTGACCAGTCCTGAGGTTTGCCAAAAGCAGCTAATGTAGTTTAATGGTTTTATGGTTGACTAAAATGGTTTGGAAAATACTCTTTGTTTGAGCCAAAAGCAGAACCATGCACTGTGTTTTTGATTAACATCAGGAATGAGTCAGATAGATTGACATGGGAAAACTACGTCCATGTCAGGAAAGACTAGCTTGTCTTGAAATGTGTTTGTTTACAAATGCACTTTCACCTTACCCTTACCCTCACAAGTGTACATTACATTTCTGGAGACTTGGTGTCGACAGGTGAAGACATTTCATAATGTTGCAGTTTTCCATTGCAAAATAAACTGAAGAAATAATACAATATGGCAGGCCCTTTGTAGTGTTTTAATATCCCTAAGATAACTAATTTCAGGCTTTTACAAAGAAAAGCAAAGTTATTATTGTAACTTGGAATCTCATCTAAGAGAGGTCAAACCCCATATGTTCTTAGAACTTCTCCTTCTGTCTGCAAGCTCTTCAATTAGACCGGGCTTTGAGTTTCTGAATTACAAATTATGAAGTAAATGTTTATTTCATGTGGCATTGTCTCACTTGTCAAGAACCAAACTCATCTGTTCCATGATGGCTTTGTGATTTTGGTTCCAGTTTTGAATGAGTTGCAGATCTGCAAACAATTTTGATTGGTTTCTTTGGTTATAAAATAGCATTTCTGGACTTCAGTTTGTATACTAAAAAACAGGGATGCATGATATTATCGGAACATTATCAGAATCAGTTAATAATGGCTTAAAATGTAAACATTGCCATTCCCCCAATATGAAAAACTATGCCGATAGCACAAATAACTCACATGTCTAAATATCTCAGTATTTTTTGGCTGAATCGGGATATCACTCACTGGCCACTTTATTTGGTACACTTTGCTAGTACCAAGTTGGACCCCCTTTTGGCTTAAGAACTGCCTTATTTCTTCATGGAAAAGATTTAAGGGATTAAGGTGTTGGAAACATTCCTCAGAGATTTTGGTCCATATTGACATGATAGCATAACACAGTTGCTGCAGATTTGTCAGCTGCACATCCATGATATGAATCTCCCATTCCACCACATCCCAAAGCTGCTCTATTGGATTGAGATCTGGTGACTGTGGAGGCCATTTGAGTAAAGTGAACTCATTGTCATGTTCAAGAAACCAGTCTGAGATGATTTGAGCTTTGTGACATGGTGCATTATCCTGCTGGAAGTAGCCATCAGAAGATGGGTACACTGTAGTCATAAAGGGGTGGACATGGTCAGCAACAATATTCAGGTAGGCTGTGGAATTTAAACGATGCTCAATTGGTACTTAGGGGCCCAAAGTGTGCCAAGAAAATATCCCCCACACAATAACACCACCACCACCAGCCTGAACCTTTGAGACAAGGCAGGATGGATCCATGCTTTCATGTTCTTTATGCCAAATTCTGACCCTACCATCTGAATGTCGCAGCAGAAATCGAGACTCACCAGACCAGGCAACTTTTTTCCAGTCTTCTTTTGTCCAATTTTGGTAAGCCTGTGCGAATTGTAGCCTCCGTTTCCTGTTCTTAGCTGACAGGAGCGGCACCCAGTTTGGTCTTCTGCTGCTGTAGCCCATCTCCTTCAGGGTTCAATGTGTTGTTTGTTCAGAAATGGTATTCTGCATACCTTGGTTGTAACAAGTGGTTATTTGAGTTACTGTTGCCTTTCTATAACCTTTAACCAGTCTGCCCATTCTCCTCTGACCTCTGACATCAACAAGGTATTTTCGTCCACACAACTGCCACTCACTGGATATTTTCTGCTTTTCGGACCATTCTCTGTAAACCCTAGAGATGGTTGTGAGTGTAAATCCCAGTAGATCAGCAGTTTTTGAAATACTAAGACCAGACTGTCTGGCATCAACAACCATTCCACGTTCAAAGTCACTTAAATCCCCTTTCTTCCCCATTCTGAAGCTCAGTTTGAACTTCAGCAAGTCATTTTCACCACATCTAGATGCCTAAATGCATTGAGTTGCTGCCATGTGATTGGCTGATTAGCAATTTGTGTTACCAAGCAATTGAATAGGTGTACCTAATAAAGTGACCGGTGAGTGTATACAGGTCCTTCTCAAAAAATTAGCATATTGTGAAAAAGTTCATTATTTTCCATAATGTAATGATAAAAATTAAACTTTCATATATTTTAGATTCATTGCACACCAACTGAAATATTTCAGGTCTTTTATTGTTTTAATACTGATGATTTTGGCATACAGCTCATAAAAACCCAAAATTCCTATCTCAAAAAATTAGCATATTTCATCCGACCAATAAAAGAAAAGTGTTTTTAATACAAATGTCAACCTTCAAATAGTTATGTTCAGTTATGCACTCAATACTTGGTCAGGAATCCTTTTGCTTGACTGCTTCAATGCGGCGTGGCATGGAGGCAATCAGCCTGTGGCACTGCTGAGGTGTTATGGAGGCCCAGGATGCTTCAATAGCGGCCTTAACCCTCTGGAGTCTAAGGGTATTTTTGGGGCCTGGAGAAGTTTTGTCATGCCCTGACATTTGTGCTTTTTTCAGTTTCTTATAAATATCTAAATGGCTAAAGTCTAATCTCACTGTAATCAGCACAAACTAGGCTATAATAATATGTGAGCAGCATGTATGTACATGATTGTGTTTTTTTGAGAAAAAAAATGTTATGCGTGGTTAGTGAAAAACTTAAAATGTTAAATCACTTGAATAAGGCAATAAAACACATACAGAAAATTGGTTTCCAGAAATTTTGAGAACTGGAGCTTGTAGCCTAGAATTTTTTTTTTTCTAAATGATGTGAAAATCATCTTGTTTACTCACTTACAGAAAACAATATATTGATTTAAATTTTCTAAGACACTTTTTGTTGGTAAAAGTCATATGCGAGTAGGCGTCAACTATCATGAATTCACACCTGAGAAGACAAAGGCCTGCATAATGAGCTGCATAATGAGCCATTCAGTCAGCTGTGTCACTGAGAGGGGTGAGTTACAAGAAAGAATGTGAGGACAAAATAAATGTATATAATTTTATGTTTGTAGTTTATTTAGAATATATTTAATTATCCCACAACATAATTTAATATTCACTTGTGAGTGCAGTTAAACAGTTTATTAGGATCAATCAAAGCTGACTTTCAAACTGATTTTTTTGCATCATTACTCGTCACAATCCTTCAGAAATCCTTTTAACAATCTTATTTTCTACAAAAAAAAAAAACATTTATTGTTATTATTATCATTATTATTATTATTATTATTATTAATGTTGAAAAGAGCTGAGAATATTTTTTTTAGGTTTTTTAGGGGGGATAAATTGAAAGAACAGCAATGATTGTTACATTTGTTACAGTTACATTTATTGTTACATTTATATTATTTACATCAATCTTTTGAATGGTATAGTAGTGTATATTGTTATTGAAACTTCATAATATTTCACTTGATTATACATTTAGTCAGGAATTATAGTTTGGAAAAAGTCTTTGGAAAAAGTCTAACTAGTAAAATGTTTACACGTTATGTGAAAACTAGTACAAGTATATAAATAAATAAAAAGAGACTTACTCATGTTTATGATCTCTGCTGAATAAAGTGCTTCTTTCTTTTTTCTGAGGAAATCCAAATCTCAAATCCTCAACCACATCACATCTTTTTGGGGGGAATTATGTCTTATTCCTCTCATCGCGAAGCAAACAGTAAAATAAAAAAAAACTTGAAGAACAGTCTCGCTTCGTTGTCTTCTGTTGTGTGGGCGTATTCAAAAGCCGCGCGCTTCAGTGAAACATTTGAATCTCAAAAGCGCGCTCGGCGCGGGGGCGTGGTCGCATTAGAAGATAATGAAGGGAGACGTGAAAAACGGACATCGCGTTGTTTTCATATGGATTACTTTATCACAGAATATTTGTTTTCAGCAGCACTTTTTTAGTTTAAAAGTAGACATGTCAGGCTTTCTATAGATATCTCTCTCATGTCTCGGTGTTGAGTATTCACTGAGTTACAGTTCATTTTAATGACGCATTTGTAACTGAAGATCAGCGCAGACAAAGGCTGCAGACAGCACTCCTTGTTTGTTATCTTTATTTTATAAGTGCACAAAGTTTTGTTGTTATTATGTCTGTATACAAAAAAAAGTAGACCCTTTACAGATTCGATTGATGTATTGCTCTTATCTGTACGATCAAAACTGAAAGTGTAATTTAAGTTCTTTTCGGGGTTATCAGGAGAAAATACCCCAAAACGCGTATGCGCGTTAATCGACTCCAGAGGGTTAAGCTCATCCAGAGTGTTGGGTTTTGCGTCTCTCAACTTTCTCTTCACAATATCCCACAGATTCTCTATGGGGTTCAAGTCAGGAGAGTTGGCAGGCCAATTGAGCACAGTAATACCATGGTCAGTAAACCATTTACCAGTGGTTTTGGCACTGTGAGCAGGTGCCAGGTAGTGCCGAAAAACGAAATCTTCATCTCCATAAAGCTTTTTCAGCAGATGGAAGCATGAAGTGCTCCAAAATCTCCTGATAGCTAGCTGCATTGACCCTGCCCTTGATAAAACACAGTGGACCAACACCAGCAGCTGACATGGCACCCCAGACCATCACTGACTGTGGGTACTTTGACACTGGACTTCAGGCATTTTGGCATTTCCTTCTCCCCAGTCTTCCTCCAGACTCTGGCACCTTGATTTCCGAATGACATGCAAAATTTGCTTTCATCCGAAAAAAGTACTTTGGACCACTGAGCAACAGTCCAGTGCTGCTTTCTCTGTAGCCCAGGTCAGGCGCTTCTGCCGCTGTTTCTGGTTCAAAAGCTCACGCCTGTGCACGGTGGCTCTGGATGTTTCTACTCCAGACTCAGTCCACTGCTTCCGCAGGTCCCCCAAGGTCTGGAATCGGTCCTCTCTCCACAATCTTCCTCAGGGTCCGGTCACCTCTTCTCGTTGTGCAGCGTCTTTTGCCACACTTTTTCCTTCCCACAGACTTCCCACTGAGGTGCCTTGATACAGCACTCTGGGAACAGCCTATTCGTTCAGAAATTTCTTTCTGTGTCTTACCCCCTCTCGCTTGAGGGTGTCAATGATGGCCTTCTGGACAGCAGTCAGGGGTCGGCAGTCTTACCCATGATTGCGGTTTTGAGTAATGAACCAGGCTGGGAGTTATTTAAAAGCCTCAGGAATCTTTTGCAGGTGTTTAGCATTAATTAGTTGATTCAGATGATTAGGTTAATAGCTCGTTTAGAGAACCTTTTCATGATATGCTAATTTTTTGAGATAGGAATTTTGGGTTTTCATGAGCTGTATGCCAAAATCATCAGTATTAAAACAATAAAAGACCTGAAATATTTCAGTTGGTGTGCAATGAATCTAAAATATATGAAAGTTTAATTTTTATCATTACATTATGGAAAATAATGAACTTTTTCACAATATGCTAATTTTTTGAGAAGGACCTGTATATATCATACAAATACACTTACTTATTGGTTTAAAACTCTACATATGTCACATTTATTGTTCAACTACAAATATTTCAGCAAAATGTATATTTTATTTAGCATAATTGCGCTCCTACTTCATTGCGCTCAATCTGTTTGGCGCGCATGCACGCATCGGCGCTTGTTCTAAATAGTCTGTGAATCTAATCTGTGAAGCTTTGCAGAGAATCACAAAGCAAAGGCTTATATTTCTGAGAGCAAAATGGAAATATTTACATGACATTCTAACATTTGCAGAAGGAGAGTGGCCATGAATATTTAGTGATTCACACCTGAGAGACAAAGGGCCCTCCCCTAATGGCCCATCAGTGAGTCATGTGACTGTGAGGCAGGTAAGACAGAATGTGAGAAGATTGAAAAATGGCTTCTTAAATTATGTGCATTTTATTTACAACACAGTATAATCAAAATATACATAATGAAGGTCAAAGACACATTATTGTACACAGAGATGCAAGGCTCTCTACTGGGTAAGCAAGGCTCTCTACTGGGTCGACAGCAGGAGGAAACCGCTGGTTCTGGTTGTGGGTGCTTGGTGGTATATCTCTATCTAAATCAGCCAGCTAGCAGAACGGCTTGACCAGCTGCAGGCCAGCCCTTCAGCAGCCCCAGCTGTCCCACCCGCTCCTCGCCACGCGGAACCGAGACTTAATCCGCCCGCTCCATACTCGGGTGAGCCCAACTCATGTCGGTCATTTCTGTCCCAGTGCTTGCTAACTTTCACTCTCCAGCCTTCCTGTTTCCCCACGGAGCAATCCAGGGTAGCGTTCGTCATCACTCTCTTAGTAGGTCAAGCGAGAGAGTGGGGAACGGCCATGTGGGACAGCAAGCATGACTGTTGTGTGTCGTTTGAGGCATTCTCGAAGGAGCTGCGCAAGGTGTTTGATCGCTCGCAGTATCGAAGCAGCAAGAGCATTGTCTCTGCTTCAACAGGGAGTGCAGTCGGTGTCTGGTTACTCCATTCAATTCCGCGCGCTCGCCGCGTCCTGCGGCTGGAATGAGAAGGCGCTCTGGGATCACTTCCTCCACGGCCTGGCTGAGCATGTGAAGGACGAGATCTATTCTCTGGAGCTGCCTTCGGGCTTGGATGATCTTATCGACCTCGCCATTCGGGTCGATGACCAGATTACCCTCCGTTCTCGGCAACGAAGAGAGGGGATTCCCCATGAACCCCTCACCGGGGTCGCGTGTGGAGCAGCATATGACACGATGTCTCAATGCAGATCGGGAGAGCACGGCTGACCATAGGAGAGCGACGCCGTCGCCTGGATAATCAGCTGTGTCTGTACTGTGGTGAGGCGGGTCATGTGGTAGCGGCGTGCCCTGTGGCGGGGCGACAATTTTCACGCAAGGGAGAGCGCATGGTGAGCGTCACTAATACTCGACTGCCACCTGGTGGCCGTTCAGAGTTTCACGCTTCAGTACAGTTTGGGGGAGCTGTTTTCCAGGTTTTGGCATTGATTGACTCTGGAGCGGAGGGCAACTTCATGGATTCCAGATTGGCAACACGTCTGGGGATTTCGGCCGTTGCGCTGGCCGAACCTATTTCTGCCAGGACCCATTGTGGCACCCATCTCACAAATATTACTCACACCACCCAGTTTGTCACACTGACCTTGTCTGGTAATCATGCGGAGGAGATTAAATTTCACCTTATTCACTCGCCCACCGCTCCAGTGGTGTTGGGTCACACCTGGTTTGTTAAACATAACCCTCATATTGATTGGGCCCGTGGTTCTATTTTGGCTTGGAGAGCTTTCTGTTTAGCTCAGTGTTTGGGTGCTGCATTTTCCCCAGTCTTGTCTCATTCTGTGTTGCAGGAGGAGCTGGTTAACCTGGCGGATGTACCGGAGGCTTACCATGATTTGAGAGCGGTTTTCAGTAAGTCCCGAGATTCATATCTGCCTCTGCACCACCCGTACGACTGTGTGATTGACCTGTTGCCTGGCACTTCTCCACCTAAGGGGCGTCTTTACTCTCTGTCGGGTCCGGAGAGAGAGGCCATGGAGAGGTATATACATGATTCTCTCGTAGCAGGCATTATCCGTCCCTCTTCCTCTCCAGCCGGGGCAGGGTTCTTCTTCGTGGAGAAGAAAGATGGATCGTTGTGCCCCTGTATTGACTATCGGGGGTTGAATGACATCACGGTAAAGAATCGTTATCCTTTGCCGTAGATGTCATCGGACTTGGAGCTCCTTCAGGGGGCAACCATCTTTACGAAGTTGATGGCCTTTAACACCCATACGGGGCATTTTGAATATTTAGTTATGCCGTTTGGGCTTTCCAACCCCCGGTAGTCTTTCAGGCACTCATCAACGACGTGCTCCGAGACATGGTCGATCGGTTTGTTTTTGTTTACATCGACGACATCCTGATCTTCTTCCAGAACGAGCGCGATCATGTCCAGCACGTCAGGAGAGTGCTCCAGCGGCTGCTGGAGAATCGTTTATTCGTTAAATTGGAGAAGTGTGAGTTTCATGCACAGTCGGTTCCGTTCCTGGGATTTATTCTCTCGCCTGAGGGTATCCGAATGGATCTCGCCAAGGTAAAGGCAGTTGCTGATTGGCCCACCCCAGATAGTCGTAGAGCAGTCCAGCGCTTTCTGGGGTTTGCCAATTTTTACAGGCGGTTCATTCGGAACTTTAGCCAGATTGCCCTTCCTCTGACTGATCTCACCTCCACAAGGAAACGATTCTGTTGGTCGTCGCAGGCCCAAGCTGCGTTTGAGAACCTTAAGGGCCCTATCTTGCACCCAGCGCAATTGACTTTGTACACCGACGCATGTGTCATTCCTATTTTGCACACGCGCAAAGCGCGCTTTTCCCTCCACAGAAGCACGTCGCTAAACTAGTGAATGAACTTGCGCTCCCTGGGCAGTTCAGCGCAAAAAAGGAGGCGTGTTCCGGCGCAAACAATCCCTGGTGCTATTTTGCTGTTCCATTAAACAATTGCGCCACTGACCAGAAAAACCTAGTCTAAAGTCAGTGGTGCGTTGCGCGTTGTTCATTATGCTATTTTAAGGGCGCATGCTTGACCATAATGTATAGCGTGCACAACGCGCATACACTTTGCTCAGTGTAATCTACACAGATGCAACAGTTATTTTTCCAAATCATAAATTGTTACACTAAAAAAATATTAACACATGAGATGACGGAAATCATTGTGGTGTGGCACGAAGATGTGAAAAAATAGGCATAAATCTAGCTTACAAATTATTCAGGCTAATTGTAGTAATTAAGGATCAGACCTGTTTGCCCAATAGTGGCAAGACATATATGTATATCATCAGTCTCCTCGGCTGTGAACCGCTCCTGGCGTGCGCCTGGTAAATACGCCATAATAATAGCAATCCATAATGGAACTTGCGCACCTGCTTTTAAAGGGAATGTTGGATGACGCTCTGATTGGTTTATTTCACGTTACGCCCAAACCACACCTATGAATAATGAAGCTGATTAAGACCAACCCATTTTAGATTTGCGCCGGGCGCAAGAGCCATTTATCCCGCCGGGAAAATAGCAACAGCGCCGAGACCCGCCCACAAAGTTACTTGCGCTTCGCGCTTTGACACTTGCGTTTCAGATCGTTAAAATAGGCCCCTAAGAGTCTATTTATTTCGGCGCCCATTTTAACGACCCTTGATCCGTCTCATCAGTTCATTGTGGAGGTGGATGCGTCGGAGGTGGGGGTTGGGGCAGTTTTGTCTCAAAGATCATCTTCGGACGAGAATCCCTGCACGTCCCTGCGCATTCTTTTCTCATCGTTTAACCCCCGCGGAACGGAACTATGACATCGGGAATAGGGAGTTACTAGCTGTCAAGCTGGCGCTGGAGGAGTGGCGTAACTGGTTAGAGGGAGCGCGATTTCCATTTATCGTTTGGACTGATCATAAAAATCTTGATTACATTCGCACTGCCAGGAGAATAAATTCTAGGCAGGCTCGTTGGGCATTATTTTTTGGATGTTTCAGGTTTACCATTTCTTATCGCCCCGGCTCTAAGAATGGTAAACCTGTCGCGCTGTCACGGGTTTTTGAGACTGAGGCTAGACCCACCCTCCCTGTGGCCATTTTGCATCCTGAGCGGGTTGTGGCTGCAGTCACCTGGGGGGTGGAGTCCAAGGTCCGCGTGGCACTACGCGACGCTTCTGTTCCCACTGGATGCCCAGAGGGTCTGCTCTTCGTACCCGAGTCAGTCCGAACTAGCGTACTACAGTGGGGCCACCATTCTAGTCTAGCTTGCCACCCTCGAGCGACTCGTACTTGTAGGTTAATCAAGCAGCGGTTTTGGTGGCCGTCCGTGGCGCAGGATGCTCGACGGTTTGTGTCGGCCTGTCCTATTTGCGCTGTGGGTAAGGGATCCAATCGACCCCCAGCAGGGCTACTCCAGCCGTTGTCGGTCCCTTCACGCCCCTGGTCACACATAGCGATGGACTTCGTTACTGGCTTTCCTCCGTCTAGTGGCAAGACAGTTGTTCTCACTGTGGTGGACAGGTTCTCAAAGGCGGTCCATTTTTTTCCCTTCCCCAAATTGCCTTCAGCGAGGGAGACAGCGACTATTGTCTTAGATCAAGTTTTCCGTATTCATGGCCTCCCGGTGAACGTGGTTTCTGACAGGGGTCCCCAGTTTGTGTCTAGGTTTTGGACAGAGTTCTGTCGACAGCTGGGAGCAACTGCGAGCCTATCCTCCGGATATCACCCGCAGACTAATGGTCAGGCCGAGCGTGCCAACCAGGATTTGTATAGAGTTCTGCGCTGTGTGGCGTCTGCTGAACCGTCATCTTAGAGTTCCAGGTTGACCATGGTAGAGTATGCGCATAACTCCCTCCCGGTCTTATCTACGGGTTTGTCTCCCTTCCAGTGCTGTTTAGGCTACCAGCCACCTTTATTCCCCTCTCAAGAATCCGATGCTGTTGTTCTCTCCGCGCATGCGTTTATTCAGAGATGCCTCCGTACTTGGAGGATCGCCAGAGAAGCCCTCACTCGGACTGGCGAGAGGAACAAGGCATCGGCGGACCGTCACCGTAGGAAGCCCCCACTTTAAGTGTGTGGTCAGAGAGTCTGGTTGTCTATGAAGGACATTAACTTCAGACTGCCCTCACGTAAACTGGGACCCAAATTTGTTGGACCGTTTATTATCGCCAAGGTGCTTAGTCCGGTGTCAGTCCGGCTCAAATTGCCCCATCAGTTTAGAAGGATCCAGACGGTTCCCTTTCAAGGGAACTTCGAACTGCGTCCTCTAGGGGTCGCTATGGGGAACACCTCGTTGTGACCCGTGTCTGAAGCATACAATGAAAAAACACCAACGAGTTGGCCGGCGACAGCCTCTGACGTCACTACCGGTCCGACTATAAAACAGGCACTGGGAAAACACGTCATTCTCTTCTTCATCTTCAAAACTGACTGTTTTGTTTGAAGCGTGCAACTGAAAGAACCGGTAAGAGCGCTCTTTCTCTGTCTATCATGGCGACTACTAGCAAGTGTTTAGACGATGTGTGCATCCGTGTCGGCGTTATTTGACACCTGATGACACACACGATCTTTACGTCATTTGTTTGGGTAAAGAGCAAGCACGCGATGTCTTTGAGGAGGCAATCTGCGTGCATTGCGAGCGTTTTTTCAAGGAAAAAGCTCCGCTCTCGTTCGTCTCTCTTTCCGGGAAAAAAAGGCAGCCATCTGCTTTCCGCGGTTCAGGACCCGCCGCTGCTGAGGCACGGAGGAGAATGAGCTCGTGAGAATTCTGGTGGATCTGTCTGAATGGTTTAGAGAGGGAATTTCCCTTTCGCGCTCATAATGGCGGCGGACGAGAGAGAGCCTCGGGAGGATGATGTTATATCTTTAACACTTTCTGATACTGAGGTTATTTTACCCATGAAAAGCATGGGATATATGAGGATGGTGAAGAAGCTGAGGCTGAGCCTTCTCAATTCTCCTGCCCTGCGTATGTAGAGCTGTTGGAGGTTATGGATCGCGCCTCGATGAGCGTTATCTTTCCGACCATAGCCCTCCAGCTCAGGTGAGCCTTCCATTTCTGCCTGATCTCCATACAGAGATCGAAAGGTAATGAAAGAGGCCGTTTTTTTCTCACATCCATCGGTTTCGGCATAAGAGTTTTGCCGACATCGAGGCGATGCATGAAAACGGCTATGAGAGGATGCCCCCTGTAGAAAGAGCTTTCATTCTGCAGGGGAGACATCCTCTCTTAATCTCCCTCCTTGCCATCTAAGCCCCTTCAAGAAATACATCAAGGCATACGCAGCAGCAGGTCAGGCTGTGGCTTTATTACAAAATAAATGCTTCAAGCATATCAGACTGATCTGCTAAGAGACCTGGATAGAGGCAAAGGCCTTTTTCCTGATCAGGTAGCCGAGCTGCGCCGCACCAGAGGCCTCTCTCCGGGCTACCAAGCAGGCCACCTCTGCCAAGCGCAGGACTATGGTGGCCATGGTGGTGGCGGAGAGACTTCTGTGGATGAACCTGGCAGACATCGGGAAGAAAGATAAGGCTTTCTTCTCGATGCTCAGGTTTCGCCTTCTGAACTTTTCGTTATTTCCGTTGAGATGGTGAGCGAGAAGTTCGGGGAGATGAAGGCGCACTCCGCTGCTTTCAGATCCTTCGTTCCACGAAGGTCCAGGTCTGAGCCCGAACAACATAGGGGTCCTGGCCTGTCTCGATCTGAGGATCAAAGACGGGCACAGAAGGCTGGTGTCACGACTCGTGCTCGTCCCCCACCTGCGGGCAGGGTTAAGAGGAATTGTGGGTCACAAGGAGGTAAGCAGAATCTAAGGGATGTGATCCAGACGAGGCAGCGTTCTCGTCTGAGTCAGAGTTATACTGAGGTATCTACTCTGTCCCTTTAGGGATTTTTAACTTCTGCTTTTATCCTCCCCTTCCTAATTCCCCTGTGACCACCAGCTCTCCAACTGATCGAGGTTAGGTGGAAACCTCTAATGCATAACCGTCTCCTATGCTGGACCTATAATGTTTTTGGCTGGTTCTATGTTCATAGCAACCACCTTACTGATGGTCCGGACTAAAAGGAGGCGCCCCTTAAGCGGGGCTCCAGCGCAGGAGGGTGGGAGTATAAAAATAACCCTTTTTGTATATACTTATGTGTAAATTGCTGGTGGTTATGTGTCTACTAATAAACTGTGAGTTTCCTTTGCAGTGCTCAGTTACAGTGTTGACTAAACACTCGTCAGCCCCAGCCATCCGGCTTCATGTTCTGGTATAAGGCGGCTGAGATCACAGGTTTCTGCAGGAGCCTCCTTGATCATCAGGCCTGGCACAGCACTGCAGGGAATTTCATGGATGTCCAGCCAGGTCACCCTGAGGGGTCTCCTGGCCGCTTAGGTGCTGTCGCATCCAGCGGGAAGTGAAGGTGGCAGTTACAGAAGTCTTCTTGTATATGCTGCCTCAGGTGATGCTCCCCTCGCTAGAGGTTTGTAAAATTTGAGCTTGCCTCTCCCGTGCTGTTCAGCGCCTCTGCGATGCTTAGGAACCTTTAGGTACACACGCTAAGCTCTGTGTACTTTCTGAAAACCACATGGTGGTCAGTGTGTGTATTCGTTTATACACTTAAAGCATCGCTTCCCTCAACATGAGCGCTCCAGCATTATTTCCACAGATCGAGTTGATGACTCTCAAGCATACTGTTTTGAGATGCACCATTCCTTCTATGAGCTGTTCTATCAGAGTGCCACGAGAGCCCTTCCTTAGAACAGTATTTGAAAATCCATGCTATGGTTAGTGTGCACGTGAAGTCTTTGCACACTTTCTGAAATCTACACTGTGGTAAGTTCGCACGCTAGTCTCTGTATTCTTTCTAAAATCCTATATGGTGAGGGCTTCGCGCGGTTGCTTCGTGCCCTTTCTTGAGTTGGTAAAAGCCCCGTTCATCTTGGGCGCCACTCCACCCATGTATCCTCGGATACCTATCTAAACAGGATGTTGCTACTGGAGATCTGTTGAGACAGCTCCTTCAGCAAACTTTTGCGGAAGCAAGCTGTAGCCCCTGTGTGACAGGCAAGACTTAGTATAAAATGCTAGGTTCCTAGCCGTATCCCTTTAAAGGAATCTTTCCTGATTCCAAGCCTTTAGCTCTACCACCGGGCCGAGGCCCTAACAATTAAGTTGGGTATGTAGCTTAGGCCTTTGGCCGTAAGGGGTATTGTCACAGACAGCCGTCTAAACCTCCCGGGGGCAACTCCCATTGAAATGGTAGAGTTGGTACTTAGTGTTCGCCATGATTCTGGCCTGCACTCCCCGCAGCATGGCGGTGTGGGTATACTGTTCCCCATAGCGACCCCTAGAGGACGCAGTTCGAAGTTCCCTTGAAAGGGAACGTCTCAGGTTACGAATGTAACCATGGTTCCCTGAGTAGGGAACGAGACACTGCGTCCTCTAGCTCCCTGCCATGCTTCGGACGCAAGCTTCAGACGAAGAAGTGAATGACGTGTTTTCCCGGTGCCTGTTTTATAGTCGCACCGGTAGTGACGTCAGAGGCTGTCGCCGGCTCGCGATATTCTGGATCGCGCTCTCATTGATCAATTTCATCAATGTCATGGTGAGTCCTCCTGGGACGCCAGGAGGGTGCCTTCTCAGCTTCCCCTGCGGTCTGTGTTGTCCTGTCTGTTCGGTAGCTCGTGGTCTGGGCAATCAGCGCTGATCGTAGTGGGGGTGCGCAGATCACGAGCTGATTCTTCCCCACCTGTCGCTCGTTCCCCCACTCCCTCATATGTCTCTGCTTTTCTGTCTGTCGTCGTGAGTAGATTGTTTTGTCTTTGCCCATGTTTTGGTGTTTACCTTCTGTTTTCTGGTCTAAGGATCCGTAGTTCGGATATCCGGCAGCACGAGTGGTCCGCAGTGGGCCGGCCAGCTCAGAGACCTCTGTGTGCGCCAGAGCATTTAATTATTATGTTATTTTGTGTTTTGTGGCTTGAATAAAGATTCTCCTTTTCCCCACTCTGCATCTGAGTCCTCTGTCTAGCCCGCACCCTGACAATTTTTCTGTTTTTTAGCAAACTCCATGCGGCTTCCATGTGTCTTGCACTGAGGAAAGGCTTCCGTCTGGCCACTCTGCTATAAAGACCCGACTGGTGGAGGGCTGCAGTGATGGTTGACTTTCTACAACTTTCTCCCATCTCCCGAGACCCGTCTCTCTGGAGCTCAGCCACAGTGATCTTTGGGTTCTTCTTTACCTCTCTCACCAAGGCTTTTCTCCCCCGATAGCTCAGTTTGGCCAGACGGCCAGCTCTAGGAAGGGTTCTGGTCGTCCCAAACATTTTCCATTTAAGGATTATGGAGGCCACTGTGCTCTTAGGAACCATAAGTGCAGCAGAATTTGTTTTTGTAACCTTGGCCAGATCTGTGCCTTGCCACAAGTCTGTCTCTGAGCTCTTCGGGCAGTTCCTTTGACCTCATGATTCTCATTTGCAATGACATGCACTGTGAGCTGTAAGGTCTCATATAGACAGGTGTGTGGCTTTCCTAATCAAGTCCAATCAGTATAATCAAACACAGATGGACTCAAATGAAGGTGTAGAACCATCTCAAGGATGATCAGAAGAAATGGACAGCACCTGAGTTTAATATATGAGTGTCACAGCAAAGGGTCTGAATACTTAGGACCATGTGATATTTCAGTTTTTCTTTTTTCAATAAATCTGCAAAAATGTCAACAATTCTTTGTTTTTCTGTCACTCATCTTATTCTGTCAACTTAAATGATTTAAGCGAATGGCTGCAATATAACAAAGAGTGAAAAATTTAAGGGAGTGGATACTTTCCGTACCCACTTTATATGAAGTTTGCACAAAACTAAATAATGATCTGAGATATCATCGCTTGGCTGCATAATTTCAACACCATCAACATCAATTCCATGTGACAGTATTAAATCTAGAGTATGATTTCGACAATGAGTAGGTCCTGAGATGTGTTGTCTAACCCCAATAGAGTTCATAATGTCTATAAATGCTGATCCCAATGCATCTTTTTCATTATCAAAATGGATATTAAAATCACCAACAATTAAAACTTTATCTGTAGCCAGCACTAACTTGGATGTAAAATCAGCAAACTCTTTAATAAAGTTTGTATGGTGGCCTGTATACAGTAGCCAGTACAAACATCACAGGGGATTTATCATTAACACTCATTTCTCTTGATAATGTTATATGAAGCACCATTACTTCAAAAGAGTTATACTTGAAGCCCACCCTCTGAGAAAAGTGCTTTTGAGGAAAGGGACCTGATATTCAATAAGCCAGTCTTTATCATTTGTTTATCCATATTGCATCTGTTTTTTATTTGTTGAACTTCAATTAAATTGTTTCTCTTAAATTGGTTTGGACATTTTTTGTATTTTCTAGTTTGGGGAGCAGACACAGTCTCTGTAGTGTGATATCTAGGTGAAATAGTCTCTATGTGCTGAGAATTATATGACTTCTGTGACGGGAAGCGGCTAGCAGACGGTCGGTTTAGCCAGTCTGTCTGCTTCCTGACCTGGGCCACAGTTAGTCAAGTACAAACTCAAAGATGTGCCATATTTCTAGAGAGAAGAGCGGCACCACCCAAGGAGTGATGAAGACCATCTCTTTTCAACAGTTCAGGTCTGCCCCAAAAACTCATCCAATTGTCTATGAAACCTATGTTATTCTGTGGACACCACTTAGACATCCAGCCATTGAGTGATGACAATCTGCTATGAATCTCATCACCACGGTAAGCAGGGAGGAGACCAGAGCATATTACAGTGTCTGATATCGTGCTTGCAAGTTCACACACCTCTTTAATGTTATTTTTAGTGATCTCCGACTGGCGAAGTCGAACATCATTAGTGCCGGCGTGAACAACAATCTTACTGTATTTACGTTTAGCATTAGCCAGCACTTTTAAATTTGCCAAGATGTCAGGCACTCTGGCTCCTGGTAAACATTGGACTATGGTGGCTGGTGTCTCTATTTTCACGTTCCGTACAATATAATCGCCAATAACTAGAGCACTTTCATCAGGTTTCTCAGTGGGTGCGTCACTGAGTGGGAAGAACCTGTTTAATGTTTTGTTAGGAACAGAAGAGCGGTGTTTTGAGCCGTGACTATGCCGCCTCACAGTCACCCAGTTGCCCTGCTGCAGAGGCGCTGTTACCGGAACCGAACAATGTACAGGACTCCCTGAGCTAGTCACATCCAAAGCCATTTCTAGAGCCCTAACATTCTTACTGTCCTCAATTAAAGTTTGGATGCGTGTCTCTAATTCTAAAATCTAACTATTTCCCTGCATTTATTACATGTGAATCCCTTGTCGCTGACAGAGAGGGATAAACTATACATGTGGCAAGCGGTGCAAATAACAATAGCAGGAGAAGCCATTACTCACCAATTTGCAAAAGCGAACGATCAAGCTAATCAGATTAGATTGATAGATAATATTAGAAATATGGTGGGAATTACGTTTTATTTTATCACTTTAAACAACAGAGAGTGATACTAAGATTCTAAAGAAAAACAAAGCTACATGGAGCTACGATCACAAACCAGCAAGGCAAGCAGGAAGCAGGAATAACACTGTCCAACAGCTACACCCACAGGTAGGGAGTAACCTACAAACAAGACACTGTGCAGTATATCAAATCCTTCTTTGGAAGTGCTCATTGGAGCTGCCTGGGAACTTGTAAACATGAATTTGTTTTCTGGCAAATATAAAACACCACCAACTTTCCAAACCTTACTAGATGCATTCAGGTAGTCTTTTAGTCTTCTGTCTCTCTCTCTCTCTCTCTCTTCTGTTTTAAATAACTTTTGTTCAAGCCTGTAGGTTCAAATGTATTGTGGGATTTATGTAGCAGCTTTTATGTGTGCCTTTCCTGTGTATTTATCTATCAAATCACTTATTTTCTATTATGACAGTGACATGTTCAAACTGGTGAAGTCAACTTATTTATCATAGTAAGCAACACTTACTTTCTAGTGGTTTTTTGCTCTTTCCCACTTACCCTGATGAGTGTAAGGACATTTATTTTGAGCTCACCTTGCAAGTATGTTGCCCCCAAGGGCTTTTAAAAAGCAGGAAAGAGACAGCAACTGTAATGGCTTATGGGCAGAAGTGCAATTTTCCATTGAGGGTTCTCTGTCGGTCATTGTATACATTACTGACATGGAAAGGGGCCTTCTTGTAGCAATGCAGTGATAAATAGAGATGAGCAGAAGTACTCAAGTTCTCAAAAGTAGCACCAAGATTTATTGGTAAATAGATTTGGGCTGTCAAATCAAATTCATTATGTATTATGCAAATAATGACTGTTTATCATCAGTTGTGAGAGAATCGTGACCTCTATTTTATGCAAAGAAAAAAAAGGATTCTCAGTTAACGCAGAATTGTGCAGCTCTATTAGTTACTGAGATTACTTTGACCATTTCTGTACGTTTCATATTTCACCTGGCCCCGCAAAAAAATAAAAGCAATACCAATCAATACCAACCTTGGTGGCTCATCACTCTGAAATCAAAAGGGCTTTCTCCAAAATCCTTAAGTCGTAATCTTCAAAACATATGTGTGTTTTCTTTCCATTTCCGGCATGAAAATGTTTGCGCTATTTTCGATTTTCTTAAAACCTACTTCTTCAAACTCATCTTAAAGGGTTAGTTCAGCCAAAAATGAAAATTATGTTATTAATGACTCACCCTCATGTCGTTCCAAACCCGTAAGACCTCCGTTCATCTTCGGAACACAGTTTAAGATATTTTAGATTTAGTCCGAGAGCTTTCTGTCCCTCCATTGAAAATGTATGTACGGTATACTGTCCACGTCCAGAAAGGTAATAAAAACATCATCAAAGTAGTCCATGTGACATCAGAGGGTCCGTTAGAATTTATTGAAGCATCGAAAATATATTTTGCTCCAAAAATAACAAAAATTATGACTTTATTCATCAGCGAACGTACGCCGCTGACGTACGACGCTGCTGACGTGTTTTCTTTGTTATTGGGCGCACCAGAGAACACGTCAGCAGCGTCGTACGTCAACAGTCACAGCAGTCGCGTTCACAACAGACCCGGAAGAGAAGAAAATGATGGATAAAGTCGTAATTTTTGTTATTTTTGGAGCAAAATGTATTTTCGACGCTTCAATAAATTCTAACGGACCCTGTGATGTCACATGGACTACTTTGATGATGTTTTTATTACCTTTCTGGACGTGGACAGTATACCGTACATACATTTTCGATGGAGGGTCAGAAAGCTCTCGGACTAAATCTAAAATATCTTAAACTGTGTTCCGAAGATGAACTGAGGTCTTACGGGTTTGGAACGACATGAGGGTGAGTCATTAATGACATAATTTTGATTTTTGGCTTAACTAACCCTTTAAGCTGTTGAACAGTCCTTACCAAACTGTGTACAAAGTAGCTATAGACTATGCTGGCTAAAAGTTTCCAAAATATGTTGATATGCAGAAGCACTGCAAAGATATGTTAGCAAATTAAATTGTCTGCCATCACACATTTTAACAAATGGATGTTTATCTGGCAAATGCAAACTCCTTAAAACACTTTGATAACAAGGCATTCTGAGGACACACAAAGAGATATGTAGATCCAAAAAGTCAAGTCAAGTCACCTTTATTTATATAGCGCTTTAAACAAAAAAAGATTGCGTCCAAGCAACTGAACAACATTAATTAGGAAAACAGTGTGTCAATAATGCAAAATGACAGTTAAAGGCAGTTCATCATTGAATTCAGTGATGTCATCATGCAGCTCAGTTTAGTTTAAATAGTGTCTGTGCAATAATTTGCAATCAAGTCAACGATATCGCTGTAAATGAAATGTCCCCAACTAAGCAAGCCAGAGGCAGCAAGGAACCAAAACTCCATCGATGACAGAATGGAGAAAAAACCTTGGGAGAAACCAGGCTCAGTCAGGAGGCCAGTTCTCCTCTGACCACACAAAACCAACAGTTCAATTCCAGGCTGCAGCAAAGTCAGATTGTGCAGATGAATCATCTGTTTCCTGTGGTCTTGTCCCAGTGGTCGTCTGAGACAAGGTCTTTACAGGGGATTAGTCTCTGGGGCTCTAGTTGTCCTGGTCTCCGCTGTCTTTCAGGGCTGTAGAGGTCCTTTCTAGGTGCTGATCCACCATCTGGGCTGGATACATACTGGATTCGGGTGACTGCAGTGACCCTCTGACTTGGATACAGGCTGGATCTGGCGGCTACGGTGACCTCGGAATAAGAGAGAAACAGACTAATATTAGCGTAGATGCCAGTCTTCTAATGATGTAGCAAGTACATCAGGTGTTATGGGAAGTGTTCCCGGTTCCGGTTTACCTAATTAATGCAGCCTAAAAATCCTTTAACGGATTTGGATATTAGAAGCATATTAGTGTGTTATGTGTAAGCTAGGTTAAAGAGATGGGTCTTTAATCTAGATTTAAACTGCAAGAGTGTCTTCCCCCCGAACAATGTTAGGTAGGTTATTCCAGAGTTTAGGCGCTAAATAGGAGAAGGATCTGCCGCCCACAGTTGACTTTGATATTCTAGGTATTATCAAATTGGCCAGAGTTTTGAGAACGCAGCGGACGTGGAGGACTATAATGTAACAAGAGCTCGTTCAAATACTGAGGTGCTAAGCCATTCAGGGAAAAAGTACTTGTTTGATTATTCTGTCAAGTATTCAGGGGGTTTATTGTATCATAAATGCTGTTTCTTTTTGTGTTGCTGGTAACACCAGTGGTTTTGGAATGTGTTGTTTTATTATTGTTTTATTAGTTGGTTTTGTATGTATTGGTTATAAACTTGTGTAGAATGCCTTTTCATGCTTGTTTTCAGAAAATAGTATAGAATGGATGAACTTCAGAGTCATATTTTAGACTATACAAATACCACAAGGGCTCTGAATGAGTCTATACTTCATACAGTAGTACACTGTATGACTGTAAACTGACTTTAAACTATTGTTTTGGGCTCATATATATATATATATATATATATATATATATATATATATATATTTTTTTTTTTTTTTTTTTTTTTTTTTTTTTTGTAGCTAATCTCAATTTCTGTGATCATATTTGCAGTATTAAAAATTTAGAGTGTGCACTAAAACATTGCATTCTTTCGTTTTAGCATCAATAATAAGCTCCAGCAGCCAGAGGCAGCATCAGGGGTGTTGAAGTATTCCATGAAACACTTTGGAGAACTGGTAAGAGCTTTCTTTCCTCATTAATCTGTGTGCCATCCATCATGCATTGACTTCATAAGATGAGGTGAATCTCACTAAGCCTGTCAAGAAAAGTCTTGGTCATATATCACTTAAAAAGATTTTTTAAATGTTTTTGTTGTTGTTGTTTTATTTTAATGAGAATTTTGATCAGAGTGAGTGACGTGACATTCAGCCAAGTATGGTGACCCATACTCAGAATTAGTGCTCTGCATTTAACCCATCCGAAGTGCCACACACACAGAGCAGTGAACACACACACACACTGTGAACACACCCGGAGCAGTGGGCAGCCATTTTTTATGCTGCGGCGCCCGGGGAGCAGCTGGGGGTTCAGTGCCTTGCTCAAGGGCACCTAAGTCGTGGTATTGAAGGTGGAGAGAGAACTGTACATGCACTCCCCCCACCCACAATTCCTGCCGGCCCGAGAACTCGAACTCACAACCCTTCGATTGGGAGTCCGACTCTCTAACCATTAGGCCACGACTCCCCCACAACCCACGACTCCCCCCACAAGGAAATGCTTGGCCGAGAATTGGGGGCAAATATGCTTGATTGTAATAAAAAAAGGATCCATTTGTCTCGTTTCATCTGAAGTTAAAGTTGTATTAGCTAAATAAGTATTTTGTAAGCAATTATGTAACATTTAAAGCTTTTGGTTTGTTTTTTCATGTTTCAAAATGTTGAGATGTTTTGATGCATCATACACAGTACTCCTGTCCTCAGAGTGTCTCCTGCTGTCCAGACAGACAGTTCAGAAATAATCACTTAGCCATGTCTATTGCGTAACTCCACAGGCTTTCTTTGTTAACACTTGACTATTAATTGCTCCAACATGTAGGTGTGGAGCTCTTAGATTGCTTTTATTTATTTATTTTTTTCAAGGCTGGACTAGGGAGTTATATTTGTCAAGATATAATGGTCTTTACAAAAAAATTAACTAATGTATGGATGGTTCACACTGGTGGACTAGACTATACTGCACGTAGCAGTTTTTTTTGCTTACAAAAGTTTAGAATCACTATGAAATTTTGTCTCTGAGAGAAAATGGTACTTTTATTTACAAAGGATACATTACACAAGTTAGAACAGTAAAGTTACTTTTTGGCCAATTTAAAGCTAAAATCATACTTGCAAGTGTACAGTTATGGAGTCAGAATAGTATCAAAATTAATACTTGCTCAAACTATAATGTGCACATGTGTAACCAAATAAACGTTCACAAAAAGGTTTGCCTACAAAACCACCACTGGCTCTGCACCCCTTTACCTAAATTCCTTACTTCAGACATGTGTGCCCTCTAGAAGCTTGTGTTCTGCAAGTGAACGTCACATTATTGTACAAAAGTATACAAAATCGCTTTCACTGACTTTTAAATGAAATATTCCCTCCTGGTGGAATAACCTGCCCAACTCAATCCGAGTTGCTGAAAATCTCTAATTCTAATTCTATTCTTAAAAAAAAATAATAATAATTCTTGCCCCTTTTAGCACTCTCTTCATTTACTAACGGCCTGTTTTCTTTAAAAAAACAAAAACAAACTAGCACTAGCTTCTCTATTCGTTTTGTATTCTATCTGTTTGTTTTCTTTTTACAGTTAGCAAAAGCAAATAAAGGCCTCTAACACTAGCTTGCTCTATTCTTTTTCTATTCTATCTGTTTTCTTTTTATCATATAATAAAAAAATAAAAAATAAACCTGCAATGTGTACTATGTTTAACTGAGACTTGTCATAGCACTTGCATATCATTGCTCTTTTGTTGATATTGATCCATTGTACTCATTTGTAAGTCGCTTTGGATAAAAGCATCTGCTAAATGACTAAATGTAAATGTAAAAAGGAATTAACATTTAACTTACAAATTGTCATGTATGTGTTTGTGTGTTTAGAGACTTTCCTTTATTCATGTTTGGGCCCATTATACTTGTTTAGGCAATCAGATTTCAGCTTCAATCAGTCAGCCAGTCATAACCTACTGAGAGCACATCACCACATCAACACACCGGGCACATCAGATGACAGACACATAATGCTAGTTCCACTGTATTAGTGAGGACATCATCATCTCATCACTTAACCCAACCACTGCCCATAAACACTAGATTTCAAATATCTAGATTTAAATACAAACATGATCTGACTGATTCATATGCCGTTAACTAGTGAGGTCTGGTTCACTAGTCAGTGCTCAACAGGTTTTACTATTGTATATTAGTGAGGACAATGTTAAATGGTGAGGACGTTTTGGACCTCACAAGGTGGCGCAAAGGGACGGATTGCGAAATGAATGTAATTGTAAAATGAGATAAAAGGAGGAAGTAAAACAACAATAACGTTATGATATAACATTGTAACATCTTTAAAAACGATTAAAAAATGTACAGTGAATTAATTTCAAAATGTAGGATAGTCTTAGGCTACAGTCTACTCATCAAAAATTTAAAGAAAAACCTTTACACAAAGGATCTTATGCATGCTATTGTTGAAGGAAAGTGCTATTTACTTTGGAGTATCTCTGACTTTCCTGTCGACATAGTGACGTCACACTACGATCTCTTTGAAGTGGTCGAACCAGATCTCTGACTGCAGATAAGTAAAGCATATATCCGTATGTATATATATATATATAGGAAAAATGCTACGTCTGTTAATGTTGACGTTTATGCTGGTGATCTTAACTGTCTTTGAGGACACCAGATATAGGTCAGTTTTACCCACTGATGTAGTACAGACGCCTCATTGTGTTGGGGGTACGTCTTACGAATTTGATGATGGTTGGAAAAATTGTGTGCTGAAATTGGACTGTAATTCGTTATTATGCCTTAACTGCTTCTGTTTACATGGTGTAAATCTGTCATTTTACACCTATGACCGACACCTCCAAGTTAAATTACCCAGTCCTAATTCCACGAATGCAGTTAAGCGGCACGTTTTTGTTTATTTACTTTGTCTTTTGTCTGGAAATATTCACCCTAATCCTGGACCTGGCTCTTTGAGTACTCCAGATGATTTTAAATCTAGATCTGGTATTGGTTTTATTCATTGGAACATTCGCAGCTTACTTCCAAAAATGGACTCTGTAAGGATCTGGGCTGATTCAACAGATGCTGGTTTTATTGTTCTCTCTGAAACTTGGTTAAGTAAAGCTATACCAGATAGTGGGATAAATATAAGTGGATTTTCTCTGTTTAGATGTGACCGATTGAAAAGGGGTGGTGGAATTGAAATATACGAACTAAATAAATTCCTTACCATGGTGATAACTGCAATATCAATTAGTAAGATGTTTGAGCTTTTAGTATTGAAAATTGAGCTTTCTAAGGATGCTTATTTAACTCTGGCTAGTTGTTATAGGCCTCCCTCAGCAAACTCTGACTTTCTTGTCTTACTTGAACAGCATCTCTCTGCCATTAAATTTAATGAGATACTTTTAGTTGGGGATTTTAATTGGGATTGGTTAACTCCTGTCTCAGATCGTTTTAAATCCTTTTGTAACACTTTAAACCTAACACAACTAATTGACAGTCCCACTCGGCTAAATCTCAAATGTTTAGAAAAATCGACTTTATTAGATCTTTTTTCGACTAATGCACCCTATAAGTATACTGATATAGGTGTTTTTGCCAATGATGTTAGTGATCACTGTATCATAGCTGCTGTGAGGAATACCAAACGTCCAAAATTTAAACCTCAAATTCTCGTTGTGAGAAACAGAAAACATTTGTTGAACAAGCATTTCATCATGTATTAATTTAATTGATGATATAGAGTTAGCTTGGAATTTTTTTCATAGTGCCTTCATGCAACTGATAAACAAGCATGCCCCAATGCGAAAAATAAGAGTGAAGGCCCAAAACAACCCTTGGTTTACACCAGAATTAGCCAAGCTTCTGCAGGATAGAAATGCAGTTTGGGCCAAAGCCAGAAGCACAAAAGCTAAGTCAGACTGGCTTCATTTTAGGAAGCTGAGAAACCTCTGTTCTTCACAGATAAAAAAGGCCAAATCAGATTTCTATTTACTCGAAACATCACAAAATCTAAATAATCCGATTAAGTTTTGGAAAATGGTTAAATCACTGTCGCAAGCCGACAATACAGAAATTAGCTAAATTATTACCAAAAACGGCCACCTGATAACAGAGAAGACCACTATTTTAGACAGTTTTAACAAACATTTAATTTCATCAGGTTCTTATTTGAATCTCAACCACCTTCCTGCTCTTTGTCTAATCCGCTCACTGTATCCTTAACTGATACTTCATGTAATTTAACTACACAAAAATTTGATTTCATTCAGTTTTCTGTTTCCGATGTTCATAAAGCTCTTACCCAGTTAGATCCAAAAAACCTGCAGGGCCTGATAAGCTGGAACCTTTTTATCTAAAGGTAGCAGCAGATTTTATTGCTGAACTTTTAGCATATTTATTTAATCTTTCTATCTCTTTGTGTGAACTTCCAAGGATTTGGAAGACTGCCTTTGTTTCTCCTCTATTTAAGGGGGGTGACCCATTTCATTTTAACAACTACAGGCCAATATCTAAATTGTGTGTCTTATCTTAACTTTTAGAGAAACTAGTGAACGAACAATTAAAAACTTATCTGGAATTAAATAAACTTCACTCTCTCTTCCAGTCCTGTTTTAGAAAACAACATAGTACCATTACAGCCGCAATGAAAGTGCTTAGCGATATAACTACTGCTTTAGATGGTAAACAAATTTGTTCAGCTCTTTTCCTAGATTTATCAAAGGCTTTTGACACAGTTGATCATGGCATCTTATTAAAAAGACTTGCCACTGTTGGTCTTTCTGATACTGCTATAAATTGGTTTGCTGACTATCTATCAGGTAGAACACAGTCTGTGGTCTTGAAAGACTGTATGTCATCTGTCCTGTCAGTTTCAAATAGTGTCCCTCGGGGATCAGTTTTGGGACCCATTTTATTTTCGTTATAAATAAATAATATTTGTGATAACATCCCAAACATTAAATATCATCTTTATGCAGATGATTCTGTTATTTATTGCTTTGCGTCATCAGCTTTGCAAGCACTTCAATGTTTACAGACAGCATTTAATACTGTTCAGTCTCGCCTTTGTCAACTTAAGCTGGTTTTTAATATAGATAAGACTAAATTAATGATGTAAGCGGCCAAGTCTAATACTTTAAGCTGCTGAGGGATGCTGGATGGTGCTTGTAATGGACACGCACGCTTGGGTTACTATTAACTGGAATGTCCACACAAGATGTTAATATTGCTCATTGTTGTAGATTTATTTTACCGTTACTGGTCTTCATTTCCATATAGGCAAGAATCCAAATGAACAGTCAGTAAATCCACCAGTCCTTCACCTTTACAATGACTTGCATAGCATGGTACAAACAACCTAGCGTAGCGGTCAAAAACGGTGTGCACCTTCCCTCCAGCAACACCTGTTACCTGAAGGAAGGTTCCCTCCTATATATTGTGAACAATTAAGCAAGAGTGACCCCTACTGGATGTACCTGTACATAAGACCAAAATGGCTCTTACATACCGGCCCCTAATTGGGATAAATCAACATACCAGTTCCCAACACATAACAAAGAGCCATAAACAAATACAAATATCAAGCATCATACACACACGATGCTTGTAACAAACCCCTTAACCCATAGACTCATGTAAAAAGCAAAGTTTTGCTACAGGCCTATCAATAACACTTGACTTAGTTTGTAAACGAACAGAGCGCACCAGCCCTTTCTTGTCAGGGAATGTTTCCAAAACTCTTCCAAGTGGCCAGGATCCTCGAGGTGCCGTTGGATCCATAATGGCCACAATGTCTCCAGATTTGAGGCTATTTTTAATCTTGTTCCATTTCTGCCTTTCCTGCAACAACGGTAGGTATTCCCTAACCCATCTCTTCCAAAAGAGGTCTGATATGTACTGAACCTGTTTCCACCTTCTTTTTATGTATAAGTCATGAACATTGAACAATCCAGGAGATAAGGATGGTTTTCCCTTTAACAACAGAATATGATTGGGAGTGAGAGCTTCAAGATCCATTGGATCGTCAGACAATTTGGTGATTGGTCGATCATTCAAGATTGCCTCCGTTTCACACAAGACTGTATGGAAACTGTCATCATCAAGCGTCTGCTGTTGAAATACTGCAGTGAGGATCTTCCTCAACATGCGGATGACCCGTTCCCAAACCCCACCATAATGAGATCCAGCTGGAGGGTTGAAACTCCACTTAATGCCCTTCTGACATAACACTCGTTGAATCTTAGCCTGATTCAATGATAAAAGTGCCTCCCGAAGTTCCCTCTCTGCTCCTATAAAATTTGCGCCATTATCTGAAAGATGCTCCACTTGCCCTCTTCTACTGATAAATCGGCGCAGAGCATTAATGCAGGCATCTGTGTCAAGAGAATTGGCAAGTTCAAGATGAACAGCTCTACTGGCCAAGCAGGTGAAGATGACACCATAGCGTTTCACTGTACCTCTTCCCTTTTTCACCTCTATTGGTCCAAAATAGTCAACGCCTGTGTTGGTAAACGGCGGATAATCTGGCATAATCCTCTCCTTAGGCAGATCAGCCATCTTCTGCCCCATCATCCTCCCATTATATTTTTTACAGAAGCAGCATTCTGCTACGACCTTCCTCACAGCTGAGGTTGCACCTGTAATCCAATACCTTCTTTTTAAAGCAGACAACATGTGATTACGCCCACTATGGCCAAGCTGTTGATGTAAATCTTTCAGTATAAGGGTAGCCAGATGCTGATCTTTAGAGAGGAGTAGCGGATGTTTTGTGTCTTCTGGCAACGAACCCCGTGTCAGCTGCCCTCCAACTCTCAGAAGCCCATTATCCAACCATGGATCCAACTTATAAATGGCACTCTGTTTGCTTACTGTATCCTTTCCAGAAGACAAAGCAGCGATTTCCTCAGAGAATCTTTGCTGTTGGCAATACCAAATTATAGCCATCTCAGCTTCCATAAGATCCTCTGCCGACAAGGTTTGTCCTCCTGTTTTACCTTTAGCTATTTGATTCCCTTGCTCTAGGACATTCTGTTTGTTGGCTTCAGCAGTATCTGACTCTTCTCTTGCAAATCCTTCTCAACAACATCCTCTTCAACTTAAGCAACCAGGCAACTGATACTCGCAGTCTCCTCCAATCTGAAAAGTAAGCCATCAACCTATTTGTACCCTTCAGTGAGCCTTGAGTATTTACCACATTGACAGAGGCTTCCTTCTTGACCTCTAGGTCCTCAACCCCTACTGCAGTGTCCACCATATTTACAGGCCAATCCTCTTCTGGTTTGTACAGAAACTTGGGTCCTTCTATCCATCTGTTGTTCTTGATAAAATCTCCAGCCCTCCTTCCTCTGGATGCATAGTCAGCTGGATTCTCCTTTGTGCCAACATATCGCCACTGTGATGTCTCTGTGGCTTCCCTGATGATGGAAACTCTGTTGGCAACAAAAGTATGAAACCGCTTGTCCTCATTCATGACATACTTGAGTACAGATGTGCTGTCTGTCCAGAAGACTGATTCTTGCAACTGGAGCCTCAGCTCTTTCTTTAGCATCAGATCAACACGGACAGCAAGAACAGCTGCAGTTAGCTCCAAGCGGGGAACAGTGATAGCCTTTAAAGGTGTTACTCGAGCCTTGCCCATGAGGAAGGACACATGAATGTCACTGTTGCTATTCTGGATTCTAAGGTAAGTGACTGTGCCATATCCCTGTTCGCTTGCATCTGAAAAATGATGAAGCTGCGCATGTATGTAGAAACCCCAACTCATGGGCTTAACGCATCTCTCAAACTTGAATTCAGAGAGTGCATTAAGTTCCTTCAACCACCGTGTCCAACCACACAATATCTCATAGGGCACAGTCTCATCCCATCCAAAGTTCCTCCGGCATAGCTCCTGTAGCATGATCTTAGCAGGTAACACTACTGGTCCCAAAATCCCAAATTGATCGTATACCGAACTGGACACTGACAACATTCCACGTCTTGTGCAAGACTTCTCCTGAATCTCCAATTTGAACTTAAATGAGTCAGTTTCCGCACACCACAACAAACCAAGAGCTCTCTCAACAGGCAAGCTGTCCTTGTCCAGATCCAGCTCTTTCCACTCCTTGGCTCGACACTCCTCAGGAAGGGTTTGCAGGACAGTGCGCTTGTTGCTTATCCATTTTGTCAGATTAAAACCTCCTTGCTGACAGAGATTGGAAAGATCTTGAACTAAAGAAACTGCTTCCTCTTCAGATGCCACACTCTTAAGGCAATCATCTACGTAAAAATTCTCTTTGAGAGTCTGAACAACCTCCTCATGGAATTCACATTGATGATCATCTGCTGTTTTTCGCAACGCAAAGGCAGCGCAACTTGGAGAGGAGACAGCCCCAAAAAGATGGACAGTCATGCGAAACACTGACACTTCTTTTGTAAAAACTCCGTTCTGCCACCACAAGAAACGGAGGAAATCTCGGTCCTCTTCTGCCACTCTAACCTGATGAAACATTGCCTGTATGTCTCCCATGACAGCTACCGACTCCTGCCTAAACCTTAGGAGAACACCAAGCAATGTACTTGTAAAATTGGGACCTTGCAGAAGGACTTGATTTAATGATGTTCCTTTGAAGGCCGCACCACAATCAAAAACCACCCGCAGGTTCCTCTTCCTGGGATGACGTACACCATGGTGAGGAATATACCACACCTTGCCGCTGTCTCCTTTCAGCTGCTGAGTGGGCAATTGCTCTGCATAGCCTTTATTAATCATTTCTTTGAGGAATGCTACATACTCCTCATAAAACTGCTCATCTCTCTGAAATCTCCTCTTCAATCCAAGTATCCGCTGTTTTGCCAAAGAGAAGTTGTTAGGAAGATACACATTTTCCCTTTTAAATGGCAACTTCAAGGTATAATGATTGTCCTCAAGCTTGACAGAACTCTCAGCAATCTCCAAGAATCTAATATCCTCTCTTGACAATCCTTGCTCTTCTACAGCTCACTCATTGAAGTCATGGTTGTATTGTTTAAGCAACATCTCCTCCAGTCTACACACAGAAATCCTGTTAACCACTGCAGAACAGTCTTCATCCTCAAGGCTGCCTGCATTCAAAGGACCATTGATGACCCAACCTAATGCCGTTCTTATAGCATAAGGGCCATCCCCATGGTTATTTATGACTTCCCAAGGCTCCATCATCTTGGGAGCATTGTTTCCAATCAACAACTCAACGTTAGCCATTATACGGGGAACTTTAACCTTTGCCAAGTAAGGCCATTTGGACAAATCTCCTTTAGATACAATGTTATCAGAACTTACGGGCATTTGTTTCTGTGTGAGTGTTTGTGGAAGCTGATAGAAGATGCTACCATTAAACCATTAACCTTACATTATTATTATTTTTTTAAATTGACATTCTTCTAATATCACGTAATATCAAGAAACCTATTATTGAAAATGCATGCTTTCCACAAGCTGTGAAATATTCAAAGGAAAATGAAATGCAAAATATTACACCATGGAAAGTCATTTCTCCTGTGAAATATATCCCACTCAGTACGGGGTCACACAACAAGGAGAGAATATGATCTAGTAAGTAAAAGCAGAGATTGGTTGCGTTTATGTGCTCACACTATCCCTTTGTGCCCTGATGGAATCTGACAGTGCTGTCATTTGACTTTTTTTTTCTCTACTTTTGAAAGGAAACTCTTACTGATTTCTGTAATAGTCATTTACTGGGAAGCATGAGGAAGAGTTTGTGTAGGAGAATCATTGGCATGAGGGGTGACTTCCCGGATTTGTTGCAGTCAGCGAAACCAGTAATAGGACACAACTAGATGGTGAAAGTGGAAACAGGAATTATAGGGATATCAATGAAAATTGTTAAGTCTAATTAAAAACGTTAGTATTTTGCTCAATATTTGTGTGTGCTTTTCTGTTGCCTATAAAAATATAATGCTTTTGGCTTGGCAACATACTAACAGCTGTTCGAATCAGTGATGAGCTCAGCCTCTTGTGCATTTCACATAAGGAACGATATTTGCTGCCTATGGAGAGCATTCCAAATTACTCTCTTATGAAGATATATATATATATATATATATATATATATATATATATATATATATATATATATATATATATATATATATATATCTTTATTTTTTTGTGTTTGTGTTTTTTTATTTTTTTATTTATTTTTTTTTTTTATGTATAGTATGTATATATATATTATCATGCTGCCTTAGATTGTAGCTGTCTGTAGAATGCAGCAGACAAGACTTTTGATTTTTTTTAAGGGTTTGGAACAAAAGAAAATATTTTTAATAGGCGTTTCCCCAACTAAGGATTTACATTGTCGAATCGGAATTTTCAAATCTTGCCAATATTTGACTGATAGTCAAATCATATGTTTTGGGGGTGGGGCAAAATACATTACCAAGAGTCAAGTCAGACATTCGACAGTCATAATTAGGGTTGGGAACCAAGAGCCGGTTCTTATTCAGAACCGGTTCTGTTCTTTGAAAAGAATTGGAAACATAAGCAATTTCTAAGTTTCGGTTCCGAAAACGGTTCTGGTGGGACACGTGACCAAGCACTGTGAGCAGCCTTCCACCGGTGTTCTGACGATTCGGCGTTTCCCATAAAGGATGTCACAAACCAAATAACAGAAATGCTGCCCTGCCTCTTTAATTACTGAGCACATTGATTCCAATGATGCACATTCCACAGACGCGCCGCATCTTTAAATACCGTACACGTTCCCCACTACTGTACGCGCACTCGCGCCATTGATAACTGTGCACGTCGTTTTGTCTGACTGTACATGTACCAGCAGCACATAGCACCTGCTGCCACTAAATTACATTATATTTGTCCCATATTCTCATTAATATACAGACTGACTTGATCTTGGATCACTAAATAAATAGACTGCTATTGTTATGTAAGTATGAGGGTTAGATTATTTAGTGTATAGGTCATTTCAAGAGTGATAATCAAAGTGATATAAAATATTTATTTTTATGCATTTTAAATGTTTAAAAATGTGGAAACCACTCATTGCATCACACCATCTCCTGACTGCATTATTATTTGTAAAATAGGGGCTTTATGGAGTGTGTGTGTATACATGGTTATAAGTATAACAGTTTATATTTCATTTATTTAGGCAAATGAACAAATGTATTAGCCCTCAAGGGACTATTTGGCCAACCAACTTAATCCTGCTTGAAAAGCAAAATGTTATTGATAGTGTACAAACCCTATTCCAAAAAAGTTGGGACACTGTACAAATTGTGAATAAAAAGAGTATGCAATGATGTGGAAGTTTCAAATTTCAATATTTTATTCAGAATACAACATAGATGACATATCAAATGTTTAAACTGAGAAAATGTATAATTTTAAGGGAAAAATAAGTTGATTTTAAATTTCATGGCATCAACACATCTCAAAAAAGTTGGACAAGGCCATGTTTACCACTGTGTGGCATCCCCTCTTCTTTTTATAACAGTCTGCAAACCTCTGGGGACTGAGGAGACAAGTTGCTCAAGTTTAGGAATAGGAATGTTGTCCCATTCTTGTCTAATACAGGCTTCTAGTTGCTAAACTGTCTTAGGTCTTCTTTCTCACATCTTTCTCTTTATGATGCACCAAATGTTTTTTATGGGTGAAAGATCTGGACTGCAGGCTGGCCATTTCAGTACCCGGATCCTTCTTCTACGCAGCCATGATGTTGTAATTGATGCAGTATGTGGTCTGGCATTGTCATGTTGGAAAATGCAAGGTCTTCCCTGAAAGAGACAACATCTGGATGGGAGCATATGTTGTTCTAGAAATTGGATATACCTTTCAGCATTGATGGTGCCTTTCCAGATGTGTAAGCTGCCCATGGCACACGCACTCATGCAACCCCATACCATCAGAGATGCAGGCTTCTGAACTGAGCGCTGATAACAACTTGGGTTGTCCTTGTCCTCTTTAGTCCGGATGACATGGCATCCCAGTTTTCCAAAAGTAACTTCAAATTTTGATTCGTCTGACCACAGAACAGTTTTCCACTTTGCCACAGTCCATTTTAAATGAGCCTTGGCCCAGAGAAAACGTCTGCGCTTCTGGATCATGTTTAGATATGGTTTCTTTTTTGACCTGTAGAGTTTTAGCCGCCAACGGCGAATGGCACGGTGGATTGTGTTTACCGACAGTGTTTTCTGGAAGTATTCCTGAGCCCATGTTGTGATTTCCATTACAGTAGCATTCCTGTATGTGATGCAGTGCCGTCTAAGGGCCCGAAAATCATGGGCATCCAGTATGGTTTTCCGGCCGAGTCTATTTTTGCTGTGCTGCAGGCGCTGAATTAAAGGGAAAGCGCATTGTTCGCGGAAAAAATTAACATGGATTTACAAGGAAATGCAGTCATTTCACAATAAATGTATACTAATTAAAGCTGTTTCACATGCAACACATGGGTTTTTGGCTAGGTTTAAAACAAGAAAAAGTGCACTTTTAGATAAACAAGGAAAACAATATATATATATTCACTTTTATGGAGGCAGAAAAACAAGGTTCATTAAGACCCGTGGGATTGCTTGTGATAAAGATTTAAATGCAAAAGGCACGAGACTGTTTCTGTCTGTGGTGTTTTAATTATAAATATTTTAACAAGAAAAGTAGGCTAATTATTGTGTTTAAATGTTTTGCTGCTTGCTTGAGCAGCTTATTATACAAACCTAGAAGTAAAATGCGTGAATAATGCGTTGTTTATATTTATTGAGTTTAAACTAATGTCTATAACTATGAAAGATTGTTACTGTTCTGTGATAAAAGACTCACAATGCTGAGAAAAAAAAAAAAAAAAAATATATATATATATATATATATATATATATATATATATATATATGTGTGTGTGTGTGTGTGTGTGTGTGTGTGTGTGTGTGTGTGTTTTACATGATATGAAATCAAAACAATGAACAAATGTTGTGTTTGTGGACTAAACAGCCGCGGATCAGTAGCGGACTGCAAACGCGTCCCACTGCAGACGGAGTATGTGTGAAACAGGCGTTACAGGGAAGATGGATGCTGCAGAACTAGTAGAACATGACACAGAAGAACTTGTGCCAAAAAGAGGAGCCTAGTCTGTTGTTTGGAGGGTTTTTGGTTTCCAAAAATCCGACGTCGACCAAACAACCATTTTATGCAAGTGCTGTCGGGCTTAAAGCACGTCTTGGAATAACAACCAGCAGAAAATGCATTGTACACCTGATTATGCATGAGAAAAAAAAAAAAAACGTCATAAACCGGGAAACTGGCATAATTTAGAAAAAAAACGTGATATAAATTTTTGGTCAAACCGCCCAGCACTAATTGCTCCACTATTTTTCGCTGCAACATTGGGGGAATTGGTGATCCTCTGCCCATCTTGACTTCTGAGAGACACTGCCACTCTGAGAGTTTTTTTTTTATACCCAATCATGTTGCCAATTGACCTAATATATATAACAGTAGTTATTAATGTTCTGCATTTCTGTTTTGAGCTGCGTGCACTGAAGAGAACCAGTAGAGTGAAGCATTTGATAGCAGTTTTTTAATCAATGGGATTTAACTCATCATTCCTTATTTATACAACATAATGTTAATATTTCGACTTATAGGCTATCTGCACAAAATGCCCCGAATGCACGAACGTCTCTGCGCGGCTCTGAATGAACTCCTTTTCTGGACGAGTTCTTCACGCAACAACATACAGAAACACAGCAACTAAAACTAAAAATTCACAGTGATTTTATTGTAGTATTGTTCTCATTATAATGTTATGTATATGACAGTCCCAGTCATAGTTATTAATATTCTGCATTGTTGTTTGTATGCAACACAACCAAATGCATCTTATACGAGATAAATAATATATACACAATATATATAAAGCAGCTGAAATGTTTTTAAATCACTTGTATCCTACCTGATAAAAAAAAAAATCCAGCCTTCACTCAGTTTGAGTCTTGTTAAAGTTTTAAATCCCTGCCGCCAAGATGCTTCTCTGTCAGTCATGGATTATGGAAGGTGAAACTTAAATCTATAGGGGTGGTCGGATTTATTCACACGTTAAATTATTTATTTGAAGCTTCTTTCTTTTCAGATTCTTATTTACAGCATTATTTTAATAGGCTGTGTATTAACTTATTGGGAAAATACCAGTAGTTCTATGTGAAATCAGACATTTGAGCACCCCCATATAGCAAAAATGGAATGATCATAACACTTCTGCGAAAATTCGATTGTGAGATTTGTAGTCAAATCACAGGCTCCTCCAATCGAAGCATTGTATCTTCACTATTCGGGGTCACCCCTAATTTTTTAATGAAGAAATTTCTGCCCTTCCATTGAAAGTCAATTCTTCCATAAAGTTGATGCTTCAAATAGTTCATAATGGCATTGCAAAAGAAGTTCATATGAATAAAGCAGATTAATCCCTGAAGAGACACATTCACTTTATATAATGAAAAATATTTTTAGTCTTTAGATTCACATAAAACAATGCACATACTATACATAGAGAACATCCAATATTGTAAACAGAAGCTTAAACATGCTTTGTTGACATTTAAGAACCAGTGCAGTTAAAATTACTTTATTTATAAGTTATTTGAGTCATTGCCGAGACGTATGGTTGCAGTCCTCCAAGCTCATGGGAGTCATACACAATATTAATTCTTTTTCCACTGCACCATGACTTTATGCTCTGTACTGTACATTATTTCTGTTAAGTGACAATACTTTTGTCTAAGCAAAGTCTGACCTTTCTGTCCTAATTAAATAATTAAAAATCAAGGTATGATAAGATTTTATTTTGGTAAAATAAGCATAATCTAGAGGCCTTTGCCTTTCATATAAGCCACTTCTGATTCCAAATGATCAGCTAGAAGTCAAGTTATTATTTGTTGTTCCTCAACTTGGATAGGCGTCAAGATTTTTGTCAGGAAGTGTATATTCATCATACCTTTTTATGACTGTGTCCAGGGCAGGACTTGGTGGGCGGGGATATGTTTGGGCCCTATACCTACACTACAAATGCCCTCAAATAGAACATAATTATGGAGTAACACAAAATGCACGAACATGCTTTAAGGGTTTATAAACAGTACAATTAATATGCAACATGTCTAGGCTATAGTCAAAGTTTAAATGTAATGTTAAATATTCATTATAATATAATAAACAGGATGTGTTCTCTCAGTTGAGAGATCAAAACACTGAAATAAATTTGAGCAAAAAAAAAACAGATGTTGGCTTTTTAGTATAAATAAAATAAAAGAATAAAAAGACATGCTGGCTATTAACAATCAAATTAAATCACTATGAACAAAATTCATAGATGGATTGTGCATAAATGTTAAGTTTAAATATAAAATTTTAATGTAGAAATATTAAAAATATAAAATAAGCTACTTTTATTTAAATATGAAACTACAACAGCCAGTAGGTGGCAGCAAGTGACTGTCTTAATGATTGAGTTGAATCAATCAATTCATTTTAAAAAGCTGATTCATTTAACTTTGCAAACGACTACTTTGAATCATTTACTGGTCCGTGTAACCCTGAGGAACAAAACACTTGTTTGGAGACACAGCGGTTCTGCTGTATGTTCTATTTCCTTTCTGACATAGCCAAACGGAATTCTGTAAGTTGTTGTTTACTGTACATTTGCGATCTTGCAGATATATATACAGTATATAAAAAAACGGACTTGTTTGTGTGATAGGTCCTATATCATAGGCATAGCTACTGTATGTTATAAAAACAGAAACTCATTAAATAGCCATTTTTTATTTAAAATCATTTTAATGACATATCTTCCCCACTATGCGTAATGGCAGTAAGACAAGAAAGAGCATCAGATGATCGCATAATTTAGTGGAACATTAATATGTTAATATAAAATCACCCTCTGTAAAGAAATGAGGTGTGAACATTTGAGAATTTATGATTATCTTTATAAATGTGCGCTCTTCGGGGCTAAAGGCTTAATGGAGCTGAAGTAGCCATGTGATAACAAACCAATTGGTGCAAACACGATTCAGTGTCCTTTTATGTGAAATAATCATAAATACCAGTTTATACTGTTTGATTGTGAACTCGAAGGTCGTAGTTGTAAGCTGTAGTAGCCTCGGCTGGCCCGTTTAGATCTCGCGTTGCATGGTTGCTAGGTTTTTACGACAAAACCCGCCCAATTGGTACTCAAAACTAGCCTAAACTAGCCCAATCACGTTTCGAGGGGTCCCCTGGTAAAAATCACATTTTAGGGACTAAATATCACGTTCTTGTGGTCGCTTAAACAATCCGCGGAAACAGTGTTAAAGTAGCCCAGTTCCGTGGGGAAACAGCTGACTTGGCAAAACAGTGGAAATGCGCAGTGGAAATGCAGCTTATAATTAATGAATTCTGAATGGCGTATAATAATGAACAAATCAAACAAACATAAACGGGCAAAAGCGGGGCCCCCTACAAGCCCATTGGTAAGTTTGGTCATGACTGTGTCTCTTCAGAGTTGGATTGAACTGCTCAGTTCATATGAATTTCTTTATGAACTTTTTGAAGTGTCAAATTTTTGGTAGAATAGATGACTTTCAGTAGAAGGACAGAAATCTCTCAGACATCATTAAAAGTATTTTTAATTGTGTTTCGTATGCTTTGTGATTTCTGCACAAATGTGCAGGACGGTGCCATCATCCTTTGCCGATGGCTGATAGACATCTCTATGTTACACCGGCATCGTGCCCCTCCCCCCCCCCCCCTTTTGAATGCACAATCGGTTTTTAGTTTCACTATCACTTTGGAGATTCGCGATCGCATGTACTCTGTTTATACTATGGACAGGCAGTACTTACTACATATTTTACAAGATTATATGTTTGTCAGTGGTACTGCGGATCTGCAAATCATTCGCCATCGTCCTCAGTCATCTCTCCTTACACAGTGTCTACACTGGACGCGACAGTTGTCGTCACGCCGCATCAGCTAAAGACTCTACACTGGACACAACAAAGCGACTGTTGAAAATCATTTGAAATTTGTGTCATAAATAGAACACGGTAGCAGTTTACTGTCAGGGATTTGTGGTGTCATGCCACACCGTGTCCAGTGTAGACAGTATCACTGATTCTAATGAGTTCTATTGACTGATCTATATATAATGAATCTCTATTATAGATCAGTGGTTCTATAGTATTTTGTCGCACCGTTTGCAACCGGTGTAGACATGGTGTTAGGAATCGTTAGTTGTTTTCCCTTATAAGGATTCACGCTTCGGGCACACAACACACCCCTCCCCCCTCCGCTTGCCCCCGCCCCTGCCAATGTCATCGTCCATCATGATGTTTCACTGTAGACATCGTCTGTTGAAAAATATAATAATAATTATAAAGAGTAATAAACTGTTTGTAAAAGTTTAAATAAACATGATGACATATGTACCACCTTGACAGTGTTAGCATGGCTTTTGTTGATGTTGATCAAATTTTATTTGTAACACTATAGTTTTCTAATTGATTGATTGAATTCATTCATTTAATTTAAATAAATCACATAAAGAAAAAAAGATACATTGAATAAGGGAGTATTAGCTTTTAACTTTTAGTTTCATTAAAATGTCCGTCATTGACAGCTATTATATTTGACAAAGTCAGAAACACAATGAGAAGGTGTCAGTCCAAATTTCAACTTGTTTCTGGGAAAACTTTTCTCAGTCCCAAAGACCAAAGGGACCATCCTGAATTTGACCAGTGATATGCAAAAGCAAATGTCTGTCATGGTATGGGGGTGCATCAGTGCAAATAGCATGGGTGACTGGCATGGCCATTGACATTTAAAGCATATATTGGTATAAATATATTGCTATCAAGATGACATCTTTCAATGTCTTTCCATGGTTATTAGATCAAGACAATGACAGGTGTCATTCTGCATGTGCTACAACAGAGTGGTTACGTAGACGGTTGCTTGACTGTCCTGCCATCAGTAAAGAATCTGTCTCCTATTGAAAATGTATGACCATTATGAAAAGGAGAATCAGACAAGGATGACCACGTACTGTTAAGCAGCTGAAGCCTTGTATGAAGTCTTGTATCCCAACTTTTTTTGGAGTGTGTGTTACATCCATCAAAATCAAAATGTGTTTATACTTACAAAATACAATTAATTTGGTCAGTGAAATCATAAGAAATCTTTTCTATGTCTTTTCTTTTGTCAAGTAAACGTTAAAGAGAATTAATAAATCACAGATTTTTGATTTTATTGCATTTTACAAAACATCCCAATGTCTTCTGATTTGGGGTTGTATTATATGGCCCCACATATTGCTGCCGTTTTATTGTAATTTAGCATTATAGGAGACTCTGCACTGTAAATGAAACTCTTGTATTTCAGGTTTAAAGTGTGTGCATGCATTGCTCTATAGCTTAATTACCCGCAAGTATCTACACTGCAGACCAGCCCACCTTTAAACATGTATATCATGTGACGCTATGTTATGTGTTTTACAGTAAGTGATAGACTGTTCCCATGTAAAGGTACTGGAGCCCTTTTTCCTGTCTCGCTGTTAATTTACGTCTTTGTGTTTTAGGCCTGTCTGCAGCCAGGAACCTTCTATTTTGCAAGGCCCCATAAGTAATGTTTTTTCCAGGCAGCTGGGAAAGCACTTCATTTGTTCCAGATCCCCCAGCCCAGCTCCAGAAACCCATATGAGCAATGTCTCACAGGGCTAATCATGGGGCCCCTTTTTTCACAACCCCCAGCAATGACACGCATGGTTTGCTTGTGTCTGTGTCAACACTGTTAGCCTCAAAGGGTCCATTTGTTTTAAAGGTGCACCATTTCAAGATGAGATATGATGTCATGGCTTTTTCTAGTTTATCACAGCCAGAGCTGTGGCAGGGGCCTTTTTGGTGAAAAGTTTCCGGCATGGACACAGACAGAAGCTCTCACTGACCTTTCACATTTTCACAACACGTTTGGTCTTTATGAACTGTAGGAGTGCTTGTGATTTGCCAGAAACAATAATTCGAGAACAAATGCTGACATCTCATTGTTGTGTGCAGTGCAGGTACTGAATCCTGTTATTTTTCCACACCCTTTTTACCTGATGTACACAATAATGCTGTTAATTTGTACGTTTAATCATTTTCATGTTTTATCTCTTTAATATACAGGTGTGACAAATTCGATTAATTACAGAGGATTTGATACACCTGTCAATGCAGGTCTAACAGCTGAAAAAGCATGTCAGAGCAAAAAAAAAAAAAAAAAAAAAAAAGAAAGAGAGGTGACCAAAAATCTGAAAGTCATTCTGGTTGAGCTTCAGTGAAGTTTCTTTTGAGAGAAATTTAACTGAAAGACAGCCATCACCGATCTGGGCAATATGGCAGAGTGGCCAGACAGTATCCGTTCTTCAGTGAAAGCACATAAAGACCTGCTTGGAATTTGAAAAAAAGCACCTTAAAGACTTGCAGACTTTGAAAAACAAGGTTGTCTGGTCTGATTAACCTCAATTCCGAGTTTCATGTCTGGAGGACACCAGAGGCCACTCATTATATTCCCAGTGCCATCTCACTGGTGAAGCAGGGTCGTGAAAGCATCATGTATTCAGGGGCTGTGGCTAGGGGTCAGGGTTGAATGAAAGCAGAGTACATCATAATATAGTGATTTGTTATATGATAGTTTGGTGTATGGTACTAAGGACTTAGGACTTGGGAATGGGTTAAAGGTTCAACATGGAATTGGGCATTAACTATGTTGTAACATATGTAAAAATGTCATAGGTGTGATGGCTAAACATGTGGCCACACATTAATGATGATAGCTTAACAAGCATTCATTCATAATGCACACAATTCACTACATAATCATTCACTGAGTAGCAGAGTATACTGAGGTAAAACCCCCAATTCATTCTCTTCCTCTATGAGAAAATATTAATTGTGTGTTTTCCCCTTGTATTGTATAAGTGGGTCTACCATTTGTCTTAAATACCGGTCTGAGTTAGTTGGTCAGTCTTATTATGTTCAGTGCTTCTTAGGTTTTTCTTTACGTTGAGTTTTTGCTTTGCTGATTTAAGTTATTCAAGTCTAGCTAGATTATATGTTGGATAAAGTTTATTGAATTTGTATTCTTGCTTTGTAACATTTTTGGGGAATTTACTGGTCTCAATAAAACCAATTTTTTTGTCGGAAATAATGTGTCCTCATGCCTTGCTGATTGGATTCATACAATACCCAAAAAGACTTGATGCTGTAATCACCACCAAAGTTGCTTCATGTAAGCACTTAGTTAAGGGTCTGAATACTTATGCAATGTAATTATTTCAGGTTTTCATTTTACTAAATTTGCAAAGTTATGTTTTTTTTTTTTTTTTTTTTTTTCATTGTTATTATTGTTAAATTAATGTAATAGCAGTGTTGGGAAGGTTACTTTGGAAATGTAATAGATTACAGATTACAAGTTAACTTACTTAAAATGTAATACGTAGTGTAACTTTTCAGTTATGGGCCCAAACATGAAAGTAATGTAACTGATTACTTTTTGATTAGTTTTCTAAAATTTCTAATGTTTTCAACTGTTTATCATTTTCAAACATGTAAAACAGGCAGGGTAAACCTTACAGTAGTACAAAATCCTTCATCACTTGAATTAAGATTATATTTCAGTTTTAAAGTAGACATTGGATGCAAAATTCACTTTTACATGGTTTTTGCATATAAATGTATCTTAGCAGTGTGTGGACACAAAAACCTTACAATGATAAAAATCCATTCACTCCTTTTTTAATCCCCCACTCAATTATCAAGCCGTTTTGAATTTCTGAGCAGTATGATGTCATATTGTTCAGGCCCCGCCCACAACCGCTGATGTACTGTCCAATATAAGCATATTTTCGCCCTCAGCCAGTTGTACGAAGTCCATCATTTTCTTCACACTTCAGCAGCTGTAGCGACAATGTCTTGTAAGCAATGCAGGTCTTTTGTAGTTTTGTGATGTAGAAGAACATAATAAATTTTGTCAGTTGTTCGGAGTCAATGATTTTGCAGTGCATTAGTTTTTTTTTTCATTGTTATTATTGTTAAATTGATGTAATAGCAGTGTTGGGAAGGTAACTTTGGAAATGTAATAGATTACAGATTACAAGTTAACTTACTTAAAATGTAATACGTAGTGTAACTTTTCAGTTATGGGCCCAAACATGAAAGTAATGTAACTGATTACTTTTTGATTAGTTTTCTAAATTTCTAATGTTTTCAACTGTTTATCATTTTCAAACATGTAAAACAGGCAGGGTAAACCTTACAGTAGTACAAAATCCTTCATCACTTGAATTAAGATTATATTTCAGTTTTAAAGTAGACATTGGATGCAAAATTCACTTTTACATGGTTTTTTGCATATAAATGTATCTTAGCAGTGTGTGGACACAAAAACCTTACAATGATAAAAATCCATTCACTCCTTTTTTAATCCCCCACTCAATTATCAAGCTGTTTTGATTTTCTGAGCAGTATGATGTCATATTATTCAGGCCCCGCCCACAACCTCTGATGTACTGTCCAATGTTAGCATATCTTCGCCCTCAGCCAGCAGTACAAGGTCCATCATTTTCTCCACGATCCAGCAGCTGTAGCGACAATGTCTTGTAAGCAATGCAGGTGTTTTGTAGTTTTGTGATATAGAAGAACATAAGAATCACTGAGGGCGCAGTGCATTAGTTTTGTTTTTAATGGTAATGCGCCACTGAATACACCTAAATTTGTTTATGTCTGCGCAAATAATTGTTGCCTGCTTTCTGAACGAGGGACAATTCAAGGCGGGTTTTGTTAAAAAGTTAAAAGTCAAGGATAGATCAGTACCCATTGTTCATGATCCAGCTGCACCTCCAGAAGAAGTAAGTCTGACACTTTATATTTTTTATGTTTATTTGCAAATCGCCTTTGCTGTTCCAGGAAGAAAGGGGCGGGTGAGCAGAGCTTATTTGCATTTAAAGGGATGTGTCCTAAAATGAGTCTCTGTGAACAAAACATTGTAAAAAGGGTATTGTTTTACATGACCACTGGGGAATTTTAACCAAAATATGTTGCAGATCGTTCATAAAGACCCTAAAGAATCATACCAACTTGTGGAAGATCAGCCACCACAAAATCAGACTTACTTTGAGATCATTCTGAGGTTAAATACATATTTAAAATCATAAGAAATATTTTATTAGCTATGATACCATTTTTTAAATCAAATCTTTACATAGCTATGACAGTAAACACTGGAATTAGGAATTGTGTAACTTATATCTGTAACTAAAATCTACCTGACAACATCAATCTGCAATTTTCCTTAGTTTTATTCCCACTTATTACTGAAAAGACAAAACACTGTAATCACATACACACAGTGATACATAATTAACATTCCTCTTCTGTAGGACAGGGATGCAAACTACTAACCATTTGGGTAACGTTCACTGTCATGAATTTTAGCAAAAATGGATACTTGCATGAGCCATGCTATTCCCAAGAGTTTTTGTTTGAGACAGGATGGTGGTTTGCTGTGCAAACGCTCAGCACATTCTTGATGTCAGTCGGCAACAGCAGCCAAGCATGTCTGACAAAAAGTGTTGCATGTTTTGAGGCATATGTGTACATAATGTATACAGCAACAATTTGCATTGCAACATTAAGCTAGATGTTACATAAAGCAAAAAACAAGGCAGCTTCCTAATGCTTTAAAGACCATTAAAGTCAGAATGTTATTGTTATAATAAAAATATTATAAAATCATGTGATGTTCATGTTTCATATTTCATGTACACATGACATAAATACGCTCCAGTATATTTTGTTTTACTTGTTTCATGATGGTAATTCATGAAATATTTGAATTCAAAAACCTGCTGTAGGAGTCTCTTTCTCTCCTTACCCTGCTAAGAAAACCTGCCTAAATCAGCCTAAGCTGAAAAGTTCCCGAAACATCTCTAAAACCAGCCAACAGACCTGTAACAACAAAAGCATGCATTTCACAACCCGTATTTCAGGGATGTGAATTCATGCGAAATACTTAAAATGAACAGAAATTATAAATGTAATTTTTTTTTATTTTATTATTGTTTTACATTTAAGCCCTGGTGATAAACATCTGACATTTTAATGTGCATTTTCATGTACTTTTAAGACTATACATTTTCATAAGCAAAAAGATTCAATGTTGACTTTTGACCTGAGACCAAACAATGAGGAGTTCACATTCAATTGTTATTTGTCAGTCAAGCAGTATCAGTTTAGAAAGTATAAATTCGCATTTAGCATTAAATATAAATGAGCATTTACAGATATTCTGTTTACAGTCCATCAAATATGCTGCGATTTAATGTTGCACTTCATGTGAGATCGATATTGCAAACAGATATTTAATTTATTTTGACGAAGATATAATATTTGTATGTATAATTTGCATCTTTGTGTGTTTGTCAGGCCACTGGGATAGTATGGAAGAGTATCTGCATGATCCCATGAGACACCCATGATGGAGCCTTTTACAGGGCAGTGCTTGCTCTGCATAAGGATCTCTTCTCATTGGCTCAACAGGTACTACATAATAAACAACTAATGAGAGTTATTAAATTAATAGTATATAAACTGCCTCTAACCTCACTTGTCATCCTCTAAAAATGTAAAATCTCACTTTACATGGAAGAAACAACCAGGAGGGAGATGTTTAAGGAAAAAATTGTTCAGTCAAAGATGATGAGTGCAGCAGTTGCCGTGGTGCATTGTCTCACAGGCGTTATGTAAAGGCTACCCTCAGTCTGCACGTCAAATAACTTGGCTGACTTACAGTCCCTGCGGTGATGCAGTGTTCCTTTTTCCAAAACAAGCGTGACTGTGTGTGTGTGTGTGTGTGTGTGTGTGTGTGTGTGTGTGTGTGTGTGTGTGTGTGTGTGTGTGTGTGTGTGTGTGTGTGTGTGTGTGTGAAAGAGAGAGAGAGAGAGAGATGAGCTCATACACATGGAGAACATCACAGACACACCCATGTACGCTCTGTGTTAGCCATTATTATCCTGTCCATCCCACCTGTTCCATTACTCGAGAGGACATTGTGGCTAAGGTTATTTCAGGTAAACAACAGTCGAAGCATCACTCCAGTTTAAAGTTGGAAAGGGAAGTAGCCATTGACAGAATGAAATCAAGCTGTGCTTCTGGTCAGAGAATTTTGGTAATTTTGGTTAACAAGGAAGCTTGTGACATTGATCCCTCAATTGCTATTTGCATTGAATATTGCATTTTTTTATTTTATGTTTTCTGAGGTGAACTTAAAACATAACATAACATAAACTTTCATCATTTATAAATAAAAGGTCATTTTCTTACCTGAATTTTAGACCTCTGACTTAAACTCTCTAATTAAAAGTGGTTTCATTGTAAACGCCCACTGCTATGATTAAGTAACATATTTCCATAAGAAATAAAAATGTGGAACTCTTTTGAAAACTTTTTCTTTGTATTTACTATAGCAGCTGCTAGGATTAATTAATTAACTGTGAAGTGTTGATTGTAGCATTATAATCACAATTTAAATAACACATGGTTTTTATGCTACTGAAAGGAACAGCATGACCATTTAGTCACTGGCCTAATTTACTGACACATAAACAGCAATAAACAATTTAGTGACACAACATCTGGCTGTACATGAGTGCTTATATCAACAATCACGGATCACAGTTTAGACATAAGAATTAGCACAGTTACTACATTAAGGCATTAATGTCGAGGTCCATATGTGTAACTTAAGATTTGATCCTGGGGCAAACGATTTGGTCAGTCACACTTTTAAACAAATTTGAGCATTTCTGTAATAAACTTACAAATTGACACTCCATGCATGTACTATAATTCAAGTGATTTTACTTGCACCAAGTGCATGAGGTTGTCAAGGCAAGCAGATGCATTGCATGCAACATACTTACAGGGGCTGTGCTGCGTGTCTTTTTGTTGCCTCTAACATAGCAAAAAACACAAGGAAAATAATTTGCCAAAATAATGCTTTTATTTAGCAAATTACGGAGTGAATCAGTCACTCACTGCCTTAGGCATTTCTTAGGCATGGTTCAAGTTAAATACACAATGGCAGGCACGCAAACACTTTATATTTAGTTAATCTTGCTGAATTTACAGTACATGTTTAAGTTTATGTTTATGTTTAAGTTTGGTTCTGTGTAAATTAATGTGTGAATGTAATTGGTTATCCTCCTGTCACTACAATGGGTGCATCCTGCAGAACATGGAAATTATCTTTTTTTTTTATCCTGTTGTTTGTCATATTTATTTGTTTTTTTGTTTGTTTGTTTGTTTGTTTTTTTTGGGGGGGGGGGGGTGGGGGTTGCTGGTGTTTGCTGTAAGGTCCATTGAATTAACTGAAATAATTTGAAATGACTGCAATGCGGTCAACAGACCTGTGACATTTTACAGATAAATTTATAAAAAAAAATTCTAAAAATAATTGCAACCAGAAACAAACATTAAGCAAAACTATAACCTGTGTTCATGTGATTTCAGTACATTGACAAAGCCAGAGATCTGCTGGATGCTGAGCTCACCGCCATGGCTGGAGAGAGTTACAGTAGAGCATATGGGGTAAGAGCATATACTTCAGTCTCAGACTGACATCATAAGGGAAACATGGTGGGAAAGTCTGCAGGTACTTGCCGAGTTAAAGTAGTATTCAGGGTTCTATATGTATATATCTAAAATCTAAGTTAAAATATGATTTATTACAAAATATCTTTGCACATATACATTTTTAATTTTGTCACTACATGTTGTCATATAAACAGTGTGTCAGTAGTGATACATTAATTTTAAGTTTCACAAAGAAAGGATTCATCAGACTGATCCAATAACTTCCATCTGTTGCTGTTGTGTTCCATCATTAATATTCCTGTCCTGACCTGGCTGACGTTATATGTGAAAACATTTTGTGGTTGGCTTGACATCAGCTCAGCAGGGTTCCTTGACGTAGTGTGTCGGCTTGCATTTCTTTTATATGCTCAGCTAGTGCCACTGGGGAAAAACAGACATTTAACTGTGAGAACTAATGGTGCCAACCTGCAGACTTTTCCGTTCATAAGGTGTGATAGTGCAAAACTGATATATTGTTGACAAGGAAATATTAGTCAGCATTTAATTGGTCAGCTTCAGTCCAGGAGATTTACAGATTCAGAATATTGTGATTTGTTTTATTAGAGGGGGTTAATGTATAGTCAGCTATTTATCTGCTTTTTTTTTTATTCCCTTTCAAGTTTATTCATCTCTGTTATGTGTAGAAGCAGCTTATTCTGGCCAAGGACTGCCCACTTTATAATCTTAACACTAGCTCCTAGTTTTGCTAAAAGTCAGTAGTCTGGCTATGCAATGGTAATATCTATAGACACCTAAGTCTTCATCTTTCTGTTGACACATTTTCTCAAAATAATGGCTAACACACCATTCTTTAGAGCTGTCATCTGCTAAGTTTCTTGTCATTTATGTCAAAAAACTTAATAGAGTCTGATGTAACCAACCAGAGCTTCAGCATAGTCAGTGCTGGGTAGATTACTTGCAAATTGTAGTCTTTTACTGTTTTTTAGAAAAGAAAATCCAAAGGAGAAAAAAGACGAATTAGAGCCATTGTGTGCATATGTAATCATGTAATCCATAAAATATCTGTTGTCTGATTATGAGAGTGGTATGTGATTACAAGTATTTAATTTTTAGAGTCTGATTACATAAAATCTGCATTATATGTAATCATTTACCACCCAGAACTGAGCATAGTTTACAATAGTAAATGCTGAAAATGCCACTTTGTTTTTCTTCAGGGTTTTCAGCGTATTGTGGAGGACTGGCAGAGGATCTTGATGGTGCACTCCCTGGTCATTAGTCCACATGAGGACATGAGGATGTGGTTGAAGTATGCTAGCCTCTGTGGAAAAAGTGGAAGACTAGTAAGAACAACACTGTTACCTTCAATTGCAAGCTTAACACTGAACTCATTATGTAACACATAAAATATGATTGACTGTGACTACTTCATTTCACAAAAGGAAAAACTCTTGTGGAAATTTTAAATATCTTCCAGAATGCGGCACAATGTTTAGAAGATAGAAACATCCGTAAACAAGGAAAAAATAAAGCAATAAGCCCCTAGAAGCCTTGGTTTACAGTTATTTAGATTTGCTAAGGGGCCTTGTTAGGCACAATGTGGAGCTATATAGAGTATTTTAGAGTATATAAAATAAACACAATAAGGGGGCATGAACTGAGAAATCAAAATCCCATGCTTGTTTGACATACAGTATAAGAGGTCATTGTACTATAAAAGCAGTGTAAGTTTCAGAACTCAAAGCAACAACATCGGCAGAATGGAAAAGGGTTGTTCATTGTGTAGGTGTCGATTTTATTTGTATTTTTGTTTTTGTTTTGGGGAATGCCTCATCATGACCTGTGTCTGAAGCATACAATGAAAAAACACCAACAAGTTGGCTGGCGACAGCCCCTGACGTCACTACCAGTGCAACTATGAATAAATGGGCGCTGGAAGAACACATCATTCACTTCTTCATCTGAAGCTTGAGTCCGAAGCATGGCAGAAAGCTAGAGGACGCAGTGTCTCGTTCCCTACTCAGGGAACCATGGTTACATTCATAACCTGAGACGTTCCCTTTCAAGGGAACTTCGAATTGCGTCCTCTAGGGGTCGCTGTGGGGAACAGTATACCCATTTCCATGGGAGTTGCCCCTGGGACGTTAGATGGCTGTCCGTGACATTATCCCTTATGGCCAAAGGCCTAGGCTACATACCCAAATTACCTGTTAGGGCCTCGGCCCGTGGTAGAGGTCAAGGCTTGGAATCAAGAAAGATTCCTTTAAAGGGATACGGCAAAGAGCCTAGCATTTTATACTAAGTCTTGCCTGTCACACAGGGGCTACCGTTCTTGCATAAGCTTGCTGAAGGAACTGTCTCAACAGATCCCTAGGAGCAACACCCTGTTTAGATAGGTATTCGAGGATACATGGGTGGAGTGGCGCCCAAGATGAACAGGGCTTTTAACAACACAAGAAAGGGCACAAAGCAACCGCTTAAATCCCTCACCATATAGGATTTTAGAAAGAACACAGAGTACTAGCGTGTGAACTTAACCACAGTGTGGATTTTAGAAAGTGTGCAAAGACTTCACGTGCACACTTACCACCATATGGATTTCAGAAAGTACACAGAGCTTAGCGTGTGTGCTTAAAGCTTCCTACGCATTGCAGAGGTGCCGAACCGCATGGGAGAGGCAAGCTCAAATTTACAATCCTCTGGCGAGGGGAGCACTGCCTGAGACAGCATTATACAAGCAGATTCTCGCCAATGCCACGTCTACTTCTCGCTCGATGCATCAGCAAGAAGGGATATCCAGATGACCAGAAGGCCCCTCAGGGCGACCTGGCCAGACATCCAGGAAATTCTTGCAGTGCCGTGCCGGGGGCCTGATGATCAAGAAGGCTCCCGCGGAAGCCTATGACCTGTCCGCATGATCCAGGAAGCATGAAGCCGGAATGAGGGCTATCATACCAGCTGGACATAATATCGACGAGTGAGGAAGCACTGCAAGTCGAGCACCTGGTTCTGAATCCAGCCCGGAAGAACACTGCAAAGAAAGGATTATACACACATAACCACCAGCAAATTAATACATATATCTATATATATAGAATGGATCATACTCACCCACCCTGGTTCCCACGCTGGAGCCCTGCTCAAGAGGAGACTGTAATGCAGGAAGTTCCCACCTAACCTCGGTCAGGTGGAGAGCTGGTGGTTATAGGGGAGTTAGGAAGGGGAAGATAAGGGCAGATGTAAACCCCCCAAAGGGAGCGAGTAGATACTCAAGTATCACTCTGATCCAGATGAAAGCGATGACGCCTTGTCTGGATCACATCCCTTTGCCTATCTTCCTTTGACCTGCGATTCATCCTACACCTACCTGCAGGTGGGGGAGGAGCACGAGCAGCGACACTATCCTTCTGTGTCAGTCTCTGATCCTCAGACCGAGACGGACCAGGATGTTGTTCGGGCTCAGACCTGGATGTTTGTGAAGGATTGAAGGCCGCTGAGTGTGCTTTCACCTCCCTGAACCTCTCGACCACCATCTCAACGGAGGTACCGAAAAATTCGGAAGGCGAGACTGGAGCATCAAGAAGAAAGCCTTACTTTCTTCCTGATATCTGCCAGGTTCACCAACAGATGTCTCCCCGTTAGTACCATGGCCACCATAGACCCGTTAATGGCAGAGGCTGCCTGCTTAATAGCACGGAAGGCGAAATCCATGGTGCGGCGCAACTCAGCTACCTCATCCTGAAACCGTTTTTGCGCATCATCTCGATTTTGCATACTCGTATGCTGGAATCAATGGATGCGTGAGGAAAACGGCCTCTTCCATTTCTACTCGATCTCTGTATGGAGATCAGGAAGAAATGGTAGGCTCACCTGAGCTGGAGGGCTATGGCCAGAAAGATAACGCTCATTGAGATGACCTCGCGGCGTCACCTTCTTAGCACACTTCCACGGCAAGTCCAACCTTGCCGCAGCGTGATCCAAAGCCTCCAACAGCTCGCGGGAAGCAGATGTCTGCCCCTCTTTCCTTGAAAAGAGAGACAACCGAGAGCGGAGGTTTTTTTTTTTGAAAAAGCTTTCACAAATGCACGCAAATTGCCCCTTCAAGGACATTGCGTGCGTGCTATTATCCCAAAACAAACAATGCAGAGATTGTGTGTGTCATCGGGTATCAAATAATGATGACATGGATGCACACATCCTCTAAACGTTTTGCTAATGCTTGCTTTGCAAGGAGGAAGTCTTAAGAGAAGACTTCTCAATGTGGTTATCGCGACCCGGAGCATGCATTCAGCTCCCACAGGAGCTAAACACAACACACACACAGCACGCGAGCCGTGTGAACTGCTGGTATCAGAGCAAAGCCTCTGGCGAGAAACATGCACTCCTAAACGCGGTATGCTTCAAACAAAATGGTCAGTGAAGACAAAGAAGAGAATGACGTGTTCTCCCGGCGCCTCTTTATCCATAGTCGCACCGGTAGTGACGTCAGGGGCTGACGCCGGCCAACTTGTTGGTGTTTTTTCATTGTATGCTTCAGACACGGGTCATGATGAGGCGTTCCCCATAGCGACCCCTAGAGGACGCAGTTCAAAGTTCCCTTGAAAGGGAACAGCTTTTATTGAAACCGAGTTACTAAAACAACACTTTTTTTATGTCCTCCTCTTTATTATTTCCTCCTATTTAGACATTCTTTGTCACTAGTTTGTTTGTTTCTGTTTATATGTCAATAAATCAAGCCAGTGACTAATAAATGAACTTCACATTGTTCCTCTTAGGAATACAGCATTGAAATCACCCGTTACTTTGTGTTGTTTAATAAATCTGATAACATTATACTATTGTAACATTTATAAAAACATATGATCGACGTCCAGAAACATAGCAAGGAGATCAGTAAAATAATCCATGTGACATCAGGGGTTCAACCATAATATTACGAATCTACGAGAATATTTTTTGTGTGCAAAAAAAAAAAAAAAAAAAAGAAGAAGTTTATTCAACAATTCGTCTCCTCTACGTCACCCTAAGCGCCATTTTGGAGAGTATCCAATGAGCGCAAATAGCATATGTTGTTCTGTGTCAGCTGGGCCACAGGAATATGTTTTCTGTGTTGTTTGTGCTTTGATTTGAATGAAAACAACATATTTGTGTGGCACAGCTGATGTCTTAATTAATCTTGAATGTGTAGTAAATCTTCCAATTCTATTGAAAATGTTTACAATCTTTGGAGGCAATTTTCTCAGAAACAGGTTTTTATGACAGCTGCCAGTTCATGTAATTTAATGACTTTTGGTTTACAGATGTTTGCCATTTTATTTATACATTGACAACAGTTTGGAGACATAATCATTTAAAACGACAATTGAATATTATTGCTACACACATATATATTTAAATATATATTAAAAAATATTATTTTTTCTTTTTATAATTTTATCTAACATTAAAGTTTTTAAATATACTTTTATATTGTAATAATTTCACATGAAATATTCAAATTAAGGTATAAACAACATGAAGACAGTATATTTTTGATATTTATTTAGTGGCATCTTTTTTATGACGAATGCTGGTGTCAAAAAATTGATTATAGTCATTCAATATTACAGTATAAATGAGAGCTATCATTTTTAACATTTATTAGACTTTAAAAATAACTTTTAATTTAACTTAAAATGATCTTCACATAAACCTTTTACAATAAATGTCATGTTTAGCTACCTGTGCCCTCCAGCAAGTAGGAAATATGCAGGAATGTAATAAAGTTATCAAACACTAAATTCTAAATTAAATAGATGAATTCTTAAAGCTACAAAAGTTTTTGATTTTCTTTTTTCTTTTGTTCTTTGATTAACAGACATCACAGCAGCTGGGTTGTTATGTTTTTGCTATTTCTTTAAGAGCTGCCGCTGCTAAACGTGATGCGGATTTGACGCACATTGTATTTTCTCACAACCTTTTATATATAATTGCGCATTAATATGAAATGATATACATTTGTGCATGCAATTGAAGAGCACATGTTACAAGCACAGTATAACGGCAGACAGGAGAGAATAATTAGTTTCTACTGACATATTGCCTGAAAACATCTCATCTGACCGCAGTTTACTGATGTTTTGCTTAAGCTCCTCGTCACCTGTACCGTTTTCTGCAATCTATATATATATATTTATTTATTTATTTCCACACTATATTTTATATTTATGTCCTCATTTGTAAGTTGCTTTAAATAAATTATATATATAAAAAAAATTACACATGTATTGGAACCACTTTAAGCTACTCGCATGTAAATGAACACAGTTCCACAATTCACTCTAAAACACAGCACATTTAATTTGAAAATCGCATTATATAATAATCACAATAAGCTATATCCTGATTCCAGTTTTATTTTGAATAATTGTACAGACCTCTACATACATACACACACACACACATACAGTATATATTTGTGTATACCCCAGGCGCTAGCCCATAAGACCCTCGTTCTCCTGCTGGGAGTGGATCCTTCCAAACAGCTTGACCATCCCCTGCCCACCGCCCACCCTCATGTCACCTACGCTTATATGAAGTACATGTGGAAGAGCTCTCGCAAGGTAAACACTCACACACTCACTTATAATGCTCTTAAAACAAGCAATTCCCTTTGCAGTGCCCCTGGGAAATATTTTCAATCATGTACAGTCAAGTACAGATTCTTACTGCTTGAAGGAAGCCATCCATTAGCATTCCCATTCATCTTAACAGCAGTTGCTTATATGGTGCATACAGTACTGGAAGTATATGACTTGCATTCTCCAGTCATAGCTCATGGCCAATCAATTCCACAGACAGGTTGTTTTGAGCAAATCACCAAAGCCATAAATGGCATTGGCAAATCACATTAGAGTCACATGAAAATTACATCATGACAACACCGATTTGCATTTTTTATAATATTTAGAGTTTACATTTGCTTGCAAAGAATTTTATTTTGTCAGAATTAGGATTGTTGGCCCTTTGTTGCATTGTGTCTACTGACCACCAGAGCCTCTGGGCTGTTGGCACACATGGCACAGGTAGACGCATAGAGCATGTAGTGACTCCTAGGGCCCCAGGGCCTTTTATTGTAAAGAACACTTGCACAATGTCCATCAAATGAGATGAAGCAGCTCAATTTAGCACTTTTTGGAATGCTGTGTAAATATTTTTCAAATTATGCAAGACGTCAAATACTTGTTTCCTGTTACATAAATGAGACTTGTGGCTTCCATTTAGTTTGTCAAATGGCTTAATTTTACATGACTGTAATAGGTTTTGGGAAATTCCTCCCGTCAACAACATTCCATGTGCCATTAGTAGCCTTTCATATAAGACCAATGAAAGCACTCCTTCATGAGAGGAAGACAGACTCCTTCAAAAAAAATCCTTGAATTAGTTTCTCCTCGCTTAAAAACATCCTTGTTTTTTTTTTAAGGAAAAACTCTACTGTCTGTGATGATGTAACAAGACGAGTGGAAAGGCTTTACCTTTCCAGCTTTACAGTCTTACCTCTTTTTACTCTGCGCTGTGAAGAGCAGTCACCTTTTAGAGTATTGGCAAATGGACATGGTACAATATTTTGAGATTTTATGTCCAACTCTCATATAAATAAACGAAACTTAAATAACTCCACACAAAAGTTACAAACGTAAGTAATAACAGTGTCTCTCTCTCTCTTGTTAACTTAAGCTTGAAATTGCATTATTTACTTCTCGGGGTACAGTTTAGCAAGATTTTTAAGGATCCTAAAGTTATTTCCCAGTTAGAAAGGGATTTTGTGTCACACCACAGGACAATAATTACACAGGTAAAGCAATAATGACAAAACGCGGATAACGAGGGGGCGGGGCAAGGGAACGAGACAACACAAGCACATGACCCAAAGACAAGGCCATGTGCTTGCACACAAAACACGGGTCTGTCATGATCCTGCCTCAAGACTAGAGAAAATCAAGGACACGAGGGCAGAATCATGACAGAAAATCAATGTAAAAACATAAAATAAGATATTTTTTAAGAATGTAGGTAACCAAACAGTAGCTTTCCCCAGAACCTGTTTATAGTTTATGCACACATTTTCTTATTGGAAAAAAAAATGTATCTTATTATGTTGAGCGCATGAGTTTTTATGCACATTTTTAGAATTAAGGCGTATCTTGGCATTTCCATTCAACCTTTTTTTATGCACTATCCCAGAATATACGTAAAATAGGTTGATGGAAACATAATTAATGATGACAGAATTTTCATTTTTGGGTGAACTATCTCTTTAAGGACAGTACAATTACGTCACATCAACATCCCATAGTACAGCTTGTTACTGGAGTCTTATGTCTGCAAGAGATTACGTAAGTACTGGCTAAGTACGAGGCACTGAGAATCATAGACCAAACCAGAGAGCCAGTCCCAATCCACTTCACAGTGTTGTGTTAAAATTACGGGCATACACACATGGACCCGTCAGCCTCACTCAGATATTCCTGTGAAGAGATAAGGAAACAAAAAATATAATAACTAAAACAGATTGAATTTTAAATTGCAAATTTCCATATTAATAGAAATAACAAAACAAAATTGACTATGTTGTCTGTTGGATGACCTGCTCTTAATGTTGGTACTGAATTGGTGTTACTGAAGGAAAATATCAGTTTTAATGGAGTCTATAGGAAATTGGGTGTTATGGTAATGCTCATGACTGGCAACTGGGAGAAGTCATCACCATTGTTCCAGGGAAGCGGTCTGTATAATAAACATACTGTCTAAATATAACTGGAAAATTTAGTGTTCACTATTGTCCTCTTGTGTTATCAACACACTCTTTTCTTGTTTAATACTATATGCTCAGGGCTTTAAGTTCCCCCGGCACCGTGCCGGATTTCCGACGTGCAGCAGTTGGCTGCGTGAAAAAATAATCATACATTTTAAAAAAATCTTGTTGATTTATATCACTTTCGAGTCCATGAGTTCACCTACCAACGGTATGAGAGGAGCAGCTTTAACTCTCAACCAAACTAACATTACTAGCCAATCAGAATGTTTTGCTCTTATAAACAGGAGATGCTCATAATAGTATCCAACTGCAGATTCGCAGCCCTGATGAATAGAGAAGCGCGACAAAAAGCTGTGAGGCACAATGGTCAAAGATGTCCATCTAGTGCACATTTACATAGAAAAGCTCTTTATAAAGCAGCAGAGCTTTGTAAACAGTTAAGAGTAATCATCTCATCTCCATAAGAATGATATGATTGCCAGAACAAATTTACTGGGATTTTTGAAAAGATCCTGTTCACACATGATCTCCTAATGGTAACTTACCGGTAATTTACCAGTAAAGACTGTATGTGTGAAAAAGACTAAACTCTTCCTCTGTATATGCTGTGAATTTGAATTAAGGTTCATCTGGAAAAACAGTATGCAGTATCTCATTAGATTTGTAAAGTAAATCATTTATAAACATTTGCTAACACTGGAGAATACATCAACCTATGTCTAAATATGTCACATATTGTACATCGCGATTTCAAAAGAAAAGTTTTTGCATGTGGCCAAAATATTAAAATTGAATGGATTTAAACATCTTTAATAATGCTGTAAAGGGAATCATCACCAGGCCGTTGGCGCCCTCTGCAGGTATTTTTTTAATACAAACCCGATTCCAAAAAAGTTGGGACACTGTACAAATTGTGAATAAAAACAGAATGCAATGATGTGGAAGTTTCAAATTTCAATATTTTATTCAGAATACAAAATAGATGACATATCAAATGTTTAAACTGAGAAAATGTATCATTTTAAGGGAAAAATAAGTTGATTTAAAATTTCATGGCATCAACACATCTGAAAAAAGTTGGGACAAGGCCATGTTTATGCCACTTGTGTGGCATCCCCTCTTTTTATAACAGTCTGCAAACGTCTGTGGACTGAGGAGACAAGTTGCTCAAGTTTAGGAATAGGAATGTTGTCCCATTCTTGTCTAATACAGGCTTCTAGTTGCTCAACTGTCTTAGGTCTTCTTTGTCACATCTTCCTCTTTATGATGCACCAAATGTTTTTTATGGGTGAAAGATCTGGACTGCAGGCTGGGCATTACAGTACCCGGATCCTTCTTCTATGCAGCCATGATGTTGTACAGTAATTGATGCAGTATGTGGTCTGGCATTGTAATGTATGAAAATGCAAGGTCTTCCCTGAAAGAGACGACGTTTGGATGGGAGCATATGTTTGTTCTAGAACTTGGATATACCTTTCAGCATTGATGGTGCCTTTCCAGATGTGTAAGCTGCCCATGCCACACACACTCATGCAACCCCATACCATCAGAGATGCAGGCTTCTGAACTGAGCGCTGATAACAACTTGGGTTGTCTTTGTCCTCTCTAGTCCGCTTGACATGGCGTCCCAGTTTACCAAAAAGAACCTTAAATTTTGATTCGTCTGACCACAGAACAGTTTTCCACTTTGCCACAGTCCATTTTAAATGAGCCTTGGCCCAGAGAAAACGGCTGTGCTTCTGGATCATGTTTAGATATGGCTTCTTTTTTGACCTATAGAGTTTTAGCCGGCAATGGCGAATGGCACGGTGGATTGTGTTCACCGACAATGTTTTCTGGAAGTATTCCTGAGCCCATGTTGTGACTTCCATTAGAGTAGCATTCCTGTATGTGATGCAGTGCCGTCTAAGGGCCCGAAGATCACGGGCATCCAGTAAGGTTTTCCGGCCTTGACCCTTACGCACAGAGATTGTTCCAGATTCTCTGAATCTTTGGATGATATTATGCACTGTAGATGATGAAAACTTCAAACTCTTTTTACTCTGAGAAACTCCTTTCTAATATTGCTCCACTATTTTCGCCGCAGCATTGGGGGAATTGATCCTCTTACCATCTTGACTTTTGAGAGACACTGCCACTCTGAGAGGCTCTTTTTATACCCAATCATGTTGCCAATTGACCTAATAAGTTGCAAATTGGTCCTCCAGATGTTCCTTATATGTACATTTAACTTTTCCGGCCTCTTATTGCTACCTGTCCCAACTTTTTTGGAATGTGTAGCTCTCATGAAATCCTAAATGAGCCAATATTTGGCATGACATTTCAAAATGTCTCAATTTCAACATTTGTTTATGAGATTTGTAAATTATTCCATTCCTTTTTTACTCACAATTTGTACAGTGTCCCAACTTTTTTGGAATCAGGTTTGTACATAATGGACTTAAGTTGGCTATGTTCATATTATGTATAGGCATATTACATTATGTATTTTAACATTGTTGTTCAATAAAGTCATGCAATTTCTTGGTTTTGATATTTTATTTGAACCAATTATTATTGCCATATCATTAGTTCATATATAAATAGACATACTAAAGCCTGATTTTCACTTAGGTCTGTTTGTATTACTAAAAAATATCAGATTACTCAGTTGTCAAAATAATCAGTAGATTACAGCTGCAAAGAAGACAATAATACAAAACTGGTTCACTCCTCACATGTGTGCAAAAATATTTTGGATTCACAGCCTCCTTAAAATAGTGATTTGTGAACATACAACAGCACGAAAGAACAGGGCTAAACCTAGTATCATTGATGCATGGCAAGGTTTTTTTTTTTTTTAACCAAAATTTTGGATTATATAAAGGAATGACTATAAAAAGCTGTTGTTGTTGTTGTTGTTGTTGTTGTTGTTGTTGTTGTTTTTTTTCTTTTAGATTGTAAAAATATTGATATGTCTGTTGCTTCCCCTTCCCTGTTTTGTTTGTTTGAATGGATGTTGTTTTGTTGAATCAAAAATCAAAAAAGTTGATCACAAAAAAAAAGAAATCAGTAGATTACTTGATTAATAAAATAATCATTAGTTACAGCCCTAGATTAGTTAAATATTTCTAAATACAACTGCATTGTATCCTTTCAAATGTTAAAGTTGCCTGCCACAGTCATTGCATGCTTTGCGTGTGCTGCCTCGGCCTGCCCCCAGAAAACTTTCAGGCTCAGGATTTTTTAGTTTTTTTTGCTTTAACCCCTGTATGCTAATACTAAATGCTTTGACACAATCTGTATTGTATAAAGCTATACAGTCGTGGCCAAAAGTTTTGAGAATTAAATAAATATTGGAAATTGGAAAAGTTGCTGCTTAAGTTTTTATAATAGCAATTTGCATATACTCCAGAATGTTATGAAGAGTGATCAGATGAATTGCATAGTCCTTTGCAATGAAAATTAACTTAATCCCAAAAAAACCTTTCTACTGCATTTCATTGCTGTCATTAAAGGACCTGCTGAGATCATTTCAGTAATCATCTTGTTAACTCAGGTGAGAATGTTGACGAGCACAAGGCTGGAGATCATTATGTCAGGCTGATTGGGTTAGAATGGCAGACTTGACATGTTAAAAGGAGAAATCATTGCTTGAAATCATTGTTCTTCCGTTGTTAACCATGGTGACCTGCAAAGAAATGCGTGCAGCCATCATCGCGTTGCATAAGAATGGCTTCACAGGCAAGGATATTGTGGCTGCTAAGATTGCACCTAAATCAACAATTTATAGGTTCATCAAGAACTTCAAGGAAAGAGGTTCAATTCTTGTAAAGAAGGCTTCAGGGTGTCCAAGAAAGTTCAGCAAGCGCCAGGATCGTCTCCTAAAGAGGATTCAGCTGCGGGATCGGAGTGCCACCAGTGCAGAGCTTGCTCAGGAATGGCAGCAGGCAGGTGTGAGCGCATCTGCACGCACATTGAGGCAAAGACTTTTGGAAGATGGCCTGGTGTCAAGAAGGGCAGCAAAGAAGCCACTTCTCTCCAAAAAAAAAACATCAGGGACAGATTGATCTTCTGCAGAAAGTATAGTGAATGGACTGCTGAGGACTGGGGCAAAGTCATATTCTCCGATGAAGCCCCTTTCCGATTGTTTGGGGCATCTGTAAAAAGGCTTGTCCGGAGAAGAAAAGGTGAGCGCTAACATCAGTCCTGTGTCATGCCAACAAAAAAGCATCCTGACACCATTCATGTGTGGGGTTGCTTCTCATCCAAGGGAGTGGGCTCACTCACAATTCTGCCCAAAAACACAGCCATGAATAAAGAATGGTACCAAAACACCCTATAACAGCAACTTCTTCCAACAGCCCAACAACAGTTTGGTGAAGAACAATGCATTTTCCAGCACGATGGAGCACCGTGCCATAAGGCAAAAGTGATAACTAAGTGGCTCGGGGACCAGAATGTTGAAATTTTGGGTCCATGGCCTGGAAAAACTCCCCAGATCTTAATCCCATTGAGAACTTGTGGTCAATCCTCAAGAGGCGGGTGGACAAACAAAAACCCACTAATTCTGACAAACTCCAAGAAGTTATTATGAAAGAATGGGTTGCTATCAGTCAGGATTTGGCCCAGAAGTTGATTGAGAGCATGCCCAGTCGAATTGCAGAGGTCCTGAAAAAGAAGGGCCAACACTGGCAAATACTGACTCTTTGCATAAATGTCATGTAATTGTCAATAAAAGCCTTTGAAACATATGAAGTGCTTGTAATTATATTTCAGTACATCACAGAAACAACTGAAACAAAGATCTAAAAGCAGTTTAGCAGCAAACTTTTTGAAAACGACTATTTATGTAATTCTCAAAACTTTTGGCCACGACTGTATATAAATAAAGGTGACTTACCTTGACTGTATAAAAATGTCTTATACAAGTTAGTAATGATTACTTGCATGATATATTTTGTCATTTGTTCTATTTCCATCTCTCTCAGATCGATGCATTCCAGCATATGCAGCACTTTGAGCAGGGAATGCAACAGCAAGCACAACATGCTATCGCAGCTGAAGACCAGCAGCACAAACTGGAGCTACACAAGCTAATGGCACGGTCAGTAACCATATGCCCACACTTTTAGTTGATTTTACTTGAAAACTGCATAAAACCATATTGAATTGGTACGTTACCATATCGAAGTGATACAAGCTAGCGTTGTTCACAACCCCATGCACATGAACATTATAATGTTTTAAACTGTGCACCAACAGAAGCACCCAAATTAAGTACTAATTCTGTGAACCAGCACAAAAAGCATAATTTTTTTTCTCAAACCATGTAAGCGCAAACCCTACCCACACAGACAATTCTAAAGATTTAATCTGTCGTGTCAGTCACAGTACACAGCAAAATTGCAAGTGTTAATTTAACTCTAGCAGAGTTAAAATCAACTCCGAAAAAGTGCGCATATTGTCCCAATCTTTTCAGAGTTACTTTAACACTCTTCAAAGAGTTACATGTTTAACACTATGAATGAGTTATATGTACATGGTATAGAGTTAAAAAACAACTCTGGTCCACACCACAGAGTGTTGATTTTTCCTTAACACCAGTGTTAAGAGTTACAATTTAACAGCTTTAAGATAGATTTTAACTCTTGATATTTTAACTCCAGTGTAGTTAGCATAACAATAACTCTCCTGCACAGCAAAAAAGCCAGTGAACAACTAACTCAATTCAAGTCAAATTTAACACTCCTGGAATGTATATATGACAATAAATAAATTAATCCACAAATCAATACATGTTTACATTTATTTATTTAAATTGAAACATTGTAACTTTATCCCTGCACCAAAATGTCTTCACATTCAGTGTTTTCAATAAATGTAACCAACATGTTCTTACAAAAATTAAAACAATGTTAAAGCAAATCAGTGTGAAGGCAAAAAATACGTATTCTTATTTGGTCCATATGTATTCTGAATTTCATTAGGTTTATCCACCTTTTTCCTGACATAAAAATGGGTGCCACCATTTGTAAATTCTATGGGTGTAGCTTCCGGTCTCATTTGCATCCAGCTATTTCTAGCTATACAAAACAGTTTGTTTTGCTGCTTGATACTGACAACTGATGTGTCCTATCATACTATTTTAATGTTATCTATATTAAGAACACACTTGTTTGTAATGCAAACAGTTTTACCGTTTACTGCACGTTGTTATTCTCCTCGTTATAGCAGCTAATGAAACGGAAGTCTCACCCATAGACTTACTTCCGCGTTGAGTAAAAAGGTGGAAAGTGCTTACATTTATCTGCTTAGACCACAGCATCTCATTCATTACCATCAACCATGAATTCCGGGCCGTACTTATCTGATGCGGGGCCCGGTGCAAAGTAGGGAGCGTTCCTGGGGTGGGGGGCTCATTCAGTCCATTTACCCCTCAAGTGCGGAGTCCGGTGCGACCGCACCAGTTGCACCCCCCTAAGGACGGCCCTGGCTGAATGTATGTTACTGATCACTGAACAAAGTCTGTGCCAATGGCGTTTGGACCTCCTTGGAGAGAGTAGTGTCTTTCTTTTTTTCAGGACGAAAAGACGTGGTTCTCTGCAGTTTTCAGCTAAGCAAGAAATCCACTCCCACTTGCAGCATCACAAAAGTGCTCCTGTAAAATTGGGGAGAAAAAAACAGAATCATTTCACATCCATTTATCAAAGCTATTATTAACAAGTAAAATATCAGAGACAATTATCAATTACAAAACAATAATAGTTTAATCAAAACATTTGCCCAAAAATTCTGTCATCATTTTTTTTTTATCTTCATGTGATTCCAAACCTGTATGACATACATGTCTTACATGGTGTCTGTGGAACGGCATGAGTATAAGTAAACAACAATTCAGGGGAACAATTTGTTTTAAGGGTTAATTCACCCCAAAAAATAAAAATGATGTCATCATTTATTTACCTGACTGTTGGTCTCTGTGCGTGAATGTGCGTTCATGAGACTCTATTAGCAAAGCAATTCAATCTAACGCAACCAGGAAAAGCACACAAGTTGTGAACAATCAAGATGAATAAAAACACAAAATAAAATAAAAAGGTAAATATATCTGCTGTGCTCATTGCAACAGGAAGTGATCCCGTTCATCTGTCAGCTTTCATTTTGACTGTCATGACAACCGAAGCTCCAGTCAGAGTCACATTTTTATCAATCTTGAATTTTTTTATTTTTTTTTCTTTCAGAACTTGTGTGCAATTCAGAGTGAACTGAACTAATAGAGTCTCATGAACACTCATGCACAGAGATCAACAAACAAGTCAGGATGTTTGTTAAATAATATGAAAAAGTTCAGTATGTTTCTCACCAAACCTTATTGTATACCTGCAGAAAACTTGGAATATACATCACATGATACATAAGACCACTCCATTATACTGTTGCTTCTATTTTAACAGCTTGATGTTATTCGCCATAGACTGACATTATATGGGCAAGCATATTCGGGACATTTTATTTTAATCTCCTTTTGTGGTCTGACGAAGAAACATATGACATAAGACAAATTAAAGGGTGAGTAAATGATTATTTAAATCTGAACTATCCCTTTAATTAAAAGCATTTAACTCACTGTAAATGTATAAATTTTTGTTGTAAAAAGAAAGTCCTTCTTACTGGAAAATACGTTGCGATTCCTGAATTCCATGCTGATCTCATTGCGCTGAGGCAGGGCTCTGTCTATCAAAATGAATGCACATAAACGGGACAGCAGATAAATAAATGACAGTACAAGCATACCAAAAAAATCATATCTAATCTGTAGTTCATGCTACCCATGTGTCATATTCCAATTCTTGTGAGGGCACAAATTCACTTTGAATTGTGAACAATTTAACTGATGAAGTATAGAGTTTGAGTATATTGAAAAGTTATTTACAAATATATACAAATGCATATACATAGGCACGCACAGCATACAAATATCATTACTAAATATTATTTTATGAAATGCATACAATAAATGATGTAAAACACTTACTTTCGGTGTTTTCCTTGATAAAACCAACTTCCCCATCTGCTCCGCTTCCAGTGAAAGAATCTAACGTTATCTCTCTGAGGAAAGTGTAGGAGCGCACAACATATGTCGCTATAAATCAATATGATGTTATAAAATAGATATTTTAAATGAGGTAAAATGCTTACTTCTGGTCTTACTTACTTACCCGCGTCTGCACTGCATAGCAATTCAAATCTGTGAGAGACGGTTAGGCTCATTTAGGCGCGCACAGCATTTAAATATCGTCTTAAGTAAAATCATCTTATAAAATATATGTAAACGAGGTAAAACACTTACTTATGGTGTTTTCATTTGATAAAACCAAATTCCCCGTCTTCTCCCCATCGTAAGTGAAAGAAAATATCTCTCTTGAGAAAAAGTTTTGGAGAGAACAGCACATAAATCGCTCAACAGCTCAACACACACAACACTCAACAGTGTTAATAAAGGTATCTCTGCGTATTTACACTGGCCAGAGGGGGCTGTTTACACTAGTTAGTGTTAATCCTTTAAAATTCAACACCACAACTTTAACACTTTACTCTAAAAGTACCCAACACTAGGATTTCAACACTGAAGATTTTGCTGTGTACTGATTGACTGCACAAACAAATACTAACCCCCAATCCTTACCTTCACCCTGACCTTAATCATTTGTAGAACATTCTGATAGATTAGTGACATTACTGCTTGTTACAATCCAATGAAAAATCCGAGGTAATTTTTTTCTGAACTCTGAGGTGAACCCATGAAACCCATGATAACTGCATGAATTAGTTAACCAATGAAATCAGGGTGGAGGTTGTTATTTCAGGCAATGTAGAAATCCTGGCCAGGATGTGTCCTGGGAAAATGGCACGTTTGATCACCCTAGTCATTATGTACTTAAAGACTGAAGACGTCTAAACTACATCAGTGGTTCTTAATCCCGTTTATGAGTACCCGCACTCTGCACATTTCGCATGTCTCCCTTAATTAACACACCTGATTCAGATAGTCAGCTTCATGAACTGAACTGAGTTAATGCTGAGTTCACATTGCACGATTTTCAAAGTCGTCGGAACACTGTTTTCACACTGCAAGACTATCTGGGGTAGCATTCAGTTGCTGCTGTGTTCACATTGCACGATGGATCAGCGACAGGAGGTTACACAATACACACTGCATGACTTTACAATAGGGAGAATCGCCGACAACTCTGTCTGGTCCGAAAACTACAGCCAAATGCACACGAGAAGTGATAAGGAAATGATAAAAACCCGAATTTTTCACAGACATCTGCGACAGTCTGCGGTTCTCTTAAATTGTGTCCTTGATTAGTCAGACTGCGTGATTGTCACTTGCGTGAACAAGCACCGAATTGCCTCTGATTTCCGGGCATCTGTCAGCCATTTCACGAAACCTGACGGCGAGTGAAAATCTGGGAAAAAAACATGCAATGTGAACTCAGCATAATGGAGACCTACAAAATGTGCAGAGTGGGTGGTGACCACTATCAGGTTTTGGAACCAACACCTACTGGCAACAGGAACCGTCATATTTTACACTGTGATTCACTCCACCTGTGCCAAAATGTGAAGCTGCCTGCTGCTCTAATTGTTAATTTTTTACTTATTTGAAAACATGTTTGCTGGTTATCTTGTTTCATTTATTGTAGAATGTTTTGTTATCATTACTGTATTGCATGTTAAAATTCTTTTAGAATTCTTTTTTCAGTAGTCATCAGATTTCAGTAGTCAGTATATCAGATTATGCTTCTTCATAAGCACTATGGGTAAATGTATCTAAAAGCATATGCAACTGCTTGGCCACATGTTTTATGATGTTCTTTAGCATTATCTTTGACAGTGTGCTGTTAACTCATTTGTGCATGCAACGTTCTCTTCCAAGGTTTTACGGTTTCCTCCCTTTTATTGGCCAGTTTTCCATTTAGTCTCCCTTCAAAATAACTTTCCATCGCTCTCTGACTCTTCTAGACCCAGTTGTTTTCTGAGGCCAGAGATTGTTCCACCTAAATTATGATTCAGGACATTTACTGGAACAAGGACAACAAAGACAAAGGGGATTTGTTTAACTGATCCATGAGATCATTAAAATGAAATTAGAAAATCTTGGAGATTGCAAAAAGTAATGAGTTTTTGATGTACTAGATGGACTGGTGTATTGACTTCACACAACGATGTGGCTCTTGTCTTGGAGTTTCTTTCAGATAAATTCTTAAAAGCTGCTCTTAGAATTTTTTGCAAACACATTTTGGCAAAAGATATTGTCCAGTATGTATGGCTGAGCTATATCTCTTTATGTATCTGCTTATCTCATTGACTGAGTGTCTCAGAACACCACTGCTTTTCTAATGAACACCAAGCATGAGAAAGTTTTATTTTTGAAAGTTTTATTTCTCTGTAACATTCTCTGAATAAGTTACTGAATGCCAAATGGTCATTGGTTCTTGCATTTGTTGTTACTAGTATAGATGCAAATGGCAGCTAGAAGAAAGTTTCACACAGTTTGTACAGTATTAATAGCTTTTATTTATTTATTGGAACCTGACAAATATGGTTACAATTAACTGTTTTTGTTTCAGAAAAAAATAACAAAAAATAACAGCTTAAGGCCTATAGAGCATTGCAGTATACCAGTATTAGAAACGGTAAGAGTTTGGACGAGGAGCTGCACAGCTTACTCTGACATTAAAGGGTCTCATTCTGATCACAAATTTACAAGACTGGTCATAACTTTTTTAATTCAGTTATGAAAAGATAGATTGGTCTTATTTCTATTGAAAAAGTAAGACTGATAACCAGTGTTGGGAAGGTAGCTTTGGAAATGTAATAAATTACAGATTACAAGTTACCCTACTTAAAATGTAATAGTAGTTTAACTTTTTCAATTACTTTATTTTTTGTGTATGTTTTTTTTTTTTTTTTTTTTTTTTTTTTTTTTATATTTTTATGGTGAATGTTTATTTTCAACTGTTAATCATTTTCAAACATTTACACCATGCAGGGGTTAACCTAACAGTAGTGCTCAACACTGTCAGACTTTCAAAATCCATCACTTGAAATAAGGTTATCAAATTTGAACACATCCACCACAAAATCAGACTTTAGTACCGCCTTTTACTTTGAGATTGATCTGAAGTTCAATGCAGATTTAAAATCATAAGAAGTTGTTTACTGATACTGTTTTTGAAACCAAATCTTTGCATAACTACAGGAAACACTGCACCTAACAATGGTCTGGGGAAAAATAGTTAATTTAAAAAGAATAGTAAATAAAAGCATATACATCAACTCAAATACGTTTATCTAATAAGCATACATCCTATTCTGTGTACTAAACTCTTGAAACATTGGTGTCTTTTTGAAACATGATGTCTCTCTGTATATGATATGACTATAGTTTTCTCAAAATAAGTAAAATGCTCATGAAGTGAGAGATTGTTTTAGTTCTAGAGATTATGTTTATGTGTTCATGTACTCATATACTGAGGCAGCAGAGGCTAAAAAAAAACACTGCTAGCTTCAGTAGGCCTATGTGTAGTAAATGAAACCGCATGTCTGTGCCATTAATTTCTACGAGGGGCAGACAGGGAAATAATTTCAGACCGGGAAATCTCATACAAAATACAAGCAAATTCTGAAACAAGGACAACCCTATTTTTTGTATGGAGCTGACATAAAAAAAGGTTTAAATCTTTTAGGTTGGGGACATGCAAAATAATTAAAAATTCTCTCCTGAACTGCACCTTCACTTCCATTTTTCTTTTCAGTCCCTTTATTTTGCCCTGATATCCATCTCTCTCATGACTTTAAAACTCAAGATTTAACAAAACTATACTTTCTAAATTGCCTACATGTCAGAATTAGTACATCACTACAATATCTTTATAGAAAAAATCCTAATACTGAACATGAGTCATGTTTTTCCCCTACAAAAATTAACCATGCTTTTATTATAGTAAAAGTACAGTAACCATGTTTTTTTTTTTTTTTTTTTTTTTTTTTTTTTTTTTTTTTTTGGCAAATGGATTACCAGTTGTATTTGTAATTTGTAAATTAATTTTTAATTTGTGGTTGCCATGGTTAAACAATAGTAACCATTGTCTTTGGATTTATAATAAAATCATAATTAATTTTCATAAGGGTTGTGGTGTTGTCTGCCCTAGCTCCCCCTAAACCTATTATAAAATATGATTATTTTTCTGCTAAATTACTACTGTAACATTACAATAAATAATAACGATGTCCTTTATACAGTATTTTGAGTGATGGTGAGCAATGGGCTGCTGCTGCTTTACTAAGTAAACAAAGACACAACTACAATAGCATATTTACAGATGAAACTGACCTGCACTTGAAACCCTGAACAGTAGTTTTGCTTCTCTGCTCCACCTGTGCACTTCCAAAGTCCACTCCATTCTCTCTCTCGCATTGATGACTCTGATCGTAGGCGCGGAGAGCGCACAAGCTGAAGTATTGACAGTCATGACTAACTGATTCATGATTTATTGGAGATTTAATTACTGAATGGCGGATTCGGAAATTATTGCTTTAGTACATTCAACAGGCAAATATACAATAATAATATTAAAATAGTGCACCAAAAAGGCTGCCAGGCCACCGGGAATTGTCCCGTTTCTCCTGATGGCCAGTCCGCGCCTGATTTCCACAGACACGTAGAACGTGCAGGATTAATTTATTGTCTTTTTGCGGCTTAATATTCACAGACACTACTTACTTTTGATTTATTCGTCCAAAATGTGGCATATTCCGTCCGCGTTAGGCTATAGGAATTCCGTTTTTATCACTGGATTCTACAAAACAGACTGTGTTTTCCACATCGCGGGAATTATATGGTAGTATGTCTCAGAACAGTCAGTGCAATTTGGGAAAGAAATCAATTAAATCTGTATGTGGATGTGTGTAAATATTCAAATGTAATCCCTTTTGTAATCGTTAACATTTTCATAAGTAACTGTAATTTAATTACTCATTTTTTCTGATTACAGTTTAATTTTTTTTTTATTTTGTATATGTTTACAGTTACATTTATTTTGTAATTAAATTATGTTTGGTGGTTACATATTTGTTTATTCTAGTTGGTCAAACTAGTTCTTAAGACACAATCTTAACATGCTGGCTAAGTTTATGCAACTGGCCCCTGACTGTTGTTAAAATATTGGTAGTGAAGCTAAGTTGGTCATCAAACAATATGCCCAGGTCTTTTTGCTTGGTTTTAGACCCCAGTTGAACAGTGATGTTGTTGTGACAGTTTGACAGGGAGTACTGTTCTGTGTAACTTAGATTATTTTTTTTCCACATACATCAAGCAAACATGAAATTTCACTGCAGATTACCAGGTCCAGATCTTTCCAGATTGATTTCCAGATAAAAAGGTTTTGTTATTTTTTTTATATTGGTGTTTATGGAACTTAGGTTCCCTTTCAGTCGGTCACGTTCTATGTTACGTCAGAAAGAGACTGACGAATGGAGTCTCGCCCGAGAGCCCAATCACCTTTGAGTGGTAACAAAATGAGCCAGTGGTACACAATGTACCTTGGTCTGCGGGATTTGCATCGCGAGCACCGCCCCGCATTGTGGGTATATAAGGAGCAGCACAAGCAACTCGCATTCAAGCTTTCGCTTCGGAGCCGAGCACCCCCTCTGCCACACCCCGTTCTAGCTCCTCTTCTTGCAAGAGTGCTACTTTGGCTGGTGGCCAGGGTGATCTGAGGGTTACCGTGTGGGCTTCCCCGATGAGCCAGCCTCCTCGGGCCACACCCCCCTTACAAACGCTGCAGCCGGTTGAGTTTCCGGATGAGTTTGCTGGACCCTCTCAGGCTCCTGACATCTCATTCGGGGCTCAGGAGGAAGACCTAATGTCAATCGCTGCATCACAAGATGGGCTTGAGTCCTCGGGAGATGAGGATTCGGCTGCATTGCCTCCCTCGGGAGTGCCAGTGTTGCCTGAGTCTGATCCTGAGTTGACGGCCGTGCTTTCCCAGGCACGAAGAGAGCATCGGGCTTGAGTGGAATCCTCCACTAGAGGCTGGATGATTGGTTCCTGGGGGCTGCTCGTGCTGATCACCAGCACCCCCCGCTGGTTCCTTTCTTCCCGGAAGTGCACCAGGAAGTAACCAGTTCATGGAAGGCACCTTTAACTGCCTGAAACCGTTCTGGTGCTTCCTCTGCCTTCACTGCCCTCGATGGGGGAGCGGCCAAGGGGTATGCTGGGATTCCCCCAGTGGAGCACTCTGTTGCTATGCAACTGTGTCCTCAGAGCACCTCCGCATGGCGTGGTGGTCCCAAGCTTCCCTCCAAGGCCTGTAAGGTCTCATCCACGCTTGTGGCCAAGGTTTACAGAGCTGCAGGTCAGGCCGCTTCTTCCCTGCACGCCATGGCCACCCTTCAGGTCTACCAGGCCAAGGTGCTCAAAGAGCTGCACGGGGGCAGTGCTGACCCAGGGGTTTTGCAGGTGGCGCGCACTGCTACCGACCTCACTCTCCGGGCAACGAAGGTTACTGCATGCTCCTTGGGTCAGGTGATGTCCACCTTGGTGGTCCAGGAGCACTACCTATGGCTAAACCTGGCAGACATGAGGGAGTCTGATCAGACTCAGCTCCTCAACTCCCCGGTCTCCCAGGCTAGCCTCTCCAGCGATGCGGTGGATAATTTTGCCCAGCAGTTCTCTGCCGCCTAGAAGCAGTCTTAGGCCATCAAACACACCCTGCCCCGGTGGCCCCCTGCTGCCTCTACACTGCCACTGGCGCAGCCACCTCAGCCTGCTCGTCATCGAGGGCGCCCCCCTGTGGTCTCCTCTACTCCCACTCGGCCACAGCAGCAGCCTTCACCCCGGCTGCAGCGAGGAGATGGCCGCAGAAGGGCAGTGCAGCCCGTTTCTGCCCCTAAACCTGCCAAGTGTCAGGCCAAGCGGCGTTCCTGAGAAGGGCGACCTGGAGTTGGGGATGTCAGCTCATCAGGAGGTGGTAGCAGGACCACTCCTTCCCCCGGAGGAGGGCCAGGGGAGAATCCTTTGTTCTCGTTTTCTTTTTGTTCCGCCACTGGCCCCTGGGAAAAGACCACAGGAAACAGATGATTCTTCTACACAATCTGACTTTGCTGCAGCCTGGAATTGAACTGCTGGTTTCGTCTGGTCAGAGGAGAACTGGCCCCCCGACTGAGCCTGGTTTCTCTCAAGGTTTTTTCTCCATTCTGTCACCGATGGAGTTTTGGTTCCTTGCTGCTGTCGCCTCTGGCTTGCTTAGTTAAGGACACTTCATTTACAGCGATATTGTTGAATTGATTGCAAATTATTGCACAGATACGATTTAAAAAGAACTGAGCTGCATGATGACATCACTGAATTCAATGATGAACTGCCTTTAACTGTCATTTTGCATTATTGAAACACTGTTTTCCTAATTAATGTTGTTCAGTTGCTTTGACGCAGTCTTTTTTGTTTAAAGCACTATATAAATAAAGGTGACTTGACTTGACGAGGAGCAGGTCTTCATGGTTGCGCCTTTTTGGCCCGACCGGACCTGGTTCCCCGAACTTGTACTCCTTGCGACAGCCCCTCCCTGGCCAATTCCTCTGAGGAAAGACCATCTTTCTCAGAGACGGGGCACCCTCTGGCACCCGCGTCCCGATCTTTGGAACCTACATGTGTGGGTTCTGGACGGGTCACTGAAGGTTTAGGTACCTTGCCACCTCAGGTGGTAGCTACCATCACCTCGGCTAGAGCAATGTCTACAAGACACGCCTATGCTTTGAAGTGGAACCTCTTTGTCACCTGGTGTTGTTCATGCCGTGAAGACCCCTGGAGATGCCCGATCGGGTCAGTGCTTTCCTTTCTTCAGGAAGGGTTGGAATGAAGGCTGTCTCCTTCCACCCTGAATGTCTATGTGGCCGCCATTTTGGCTCACCATGACCCTGTTGATGGTAAGTCTCTTGGGAAGCATGATCTGGTCATCAGGTTCCTGAGAGGGGCCAGGAGGCTCAATCCGCCTCGCCCTCATCAAGTTCCTTCTTGGGACCTCGCAGTTGTTCTATCGGTACTGCAGTGGGCTCCCTTCGAACCCTTGCTCTCAGCAGAGCTAAAGTTTTTATCATTGAAGACTGCGTTCCTGACGGCTTTGGCTTCAGTTAAGAGGGTCAGGGACCTGCAGGCATTTTCAGTTGACGAAGCGTGCCTGGAATTCGGGCAGGCCAACTCTCTCGTTATCTTGAGAACTCTCCCTGAATACGTGCCCAAAGTTACCACCAGTGCTTTTAGAGATCAGGTGGTGAACTTGCAAGCGGGTCACTGGAAGACAGCCATTTGGCGTTTTGTAAGAGACCCCATTCGTCAGTCTCTTTCTGACGTAATGTAGAACGTGACCGACTAAAAGAGAACGTCTAGGTTACGTATGTAAACCTCATTCCATGAAGGAGGGAACGGAGACGTTACGTCCCATTGCCACATCGCTGTTCCGCTGAACAGCCGTGTCACTGGGCTAGGCTCCTCAGCAAAGACTTGAATGCGAGTTGCTTGCGCTGCTCCTTATATACCTACACAGCAAGGTGGAGCTCGTGATGCAAATTCCGCAGACCAAGGTACATTGTGTACCATTGACTCGTTTTGTTACCACTCAAAGGTGATTGGGCTCTCGGGCGAGACCCCATTCGCCAGTCTCTTTCTGACGTAACGTCTCCGTTCTCTCCTTCAGGGAATGAGGGTTACATAAGTAAACTAGACGTGATTACAACACACTGAAAACATACACATACATGTTATTTTAATCAGAAGTACATCTCAAAGCATGGTGCAAGTCATTACAGCTCAGAACAACTAAATTGCTTAAATGACGATTGATGAGTTTTATTTGAAGAAGCTTCATGGCAGCATGAACATGGCCTATATAGCCATCAAATTCTGTCTAGTGAAAGCATTGCCAGGTCAAACACCCAACCACCAAAAAAACAAACAAAAAAAACTGTCAATTTGTGATGTATATAATTAGTGCAGTCTAATGAACAAAAGCCATTGACCTTCAGTCAGTTTCTGTCCGTTCTATGTTGCTTATTAAGGCAAGACTGTTTGTGCAGACGTAATTGGAAACAAAAAAACTTTTTTTTTTGTTTGTTTCTTCTCTGTGCAGGTGTTTTCTGAAGCTGGGGAGTGGCAGCTCAGCCTTCAGGGCAGGGAACTGTGGCACTGATTATTTTTGTACCTACCTTTTGTTTTGGCAATATGCTATGATTTATTATGAGCATTTATTAAAACAGAAATGTGTATTATAAGAATACGTTTTATAACGTGCTCTGAGCATTCAACACATCAAGTTGGCTTCAGCCCCGCAACCCCCCAGTGGCTCGAAGAATACCAGTGTGCAGGCGCGCAGATAGCACTAGAGACAGAGGGGACATGACCCCCCCAGATTCATAGTAACCCGATCCGTCCCCCTCACTGTCTCAATGAAAGGCTCTAATGGTAAACAGAGGATTAATCAACTTTGACTAATGTACTCAATGTACATTAGTCTAAGTAATGGCGAACCTGCCCGCCATTCCTTAAACGTGTATTAAGCGATTTTTGAAACACGCTTTTGACCGCAGTGTCTGACCGAGTCCCAAAACACGCTTGTAGCCAATCAGCAGTAAGGGGTCGTGTCTTGTCCTGATAGAGTGTAGAGAGCGCTCAATTTGCGTGCACAGGACGCATATTACATTACATTTACATTTAGTCATTTACCAGACGCTTTTATTCAAAATTAGCATATTAGCAGATCGACTGTAGATTGAGAAAGATGGCAGATAAAAAAAGAGGAAAATATCATAGAAACAAAACATAAAAAACAAGGGTTATAATCAGGCAAGAGGCAGGACCCGCATAAATATCGGAGCAGCTTTCCAGCGGTGGAGAGAAACTCAAGGAGTGGGAAGGGCTCGAATCAGACACTGAGGTTGCTTTGTTTCTTTTTGATAGGTGAGTAACGTTGATTTTGCTTTGTTTCACACAACGTATCATGTAACATGTAACATGTTGGCTTTTGTTTGAATATGCTTGTGTGTCATCTTCACTTGTTTCCGCGATCGTCGTTGCCATGGTTGCGTTTGTATGTGTGGGGCGAAGATTTCAAAATAGGGGCGAGGCACGGTGGCCGAGAGAGCTCAACGCGCTGCAACTTCACATTCAAATAGAAAAAGCACCAGCAAATTAAGAAAACATCTTCATCATTTTGACAGCACATTTGCTGCAAATACTCGCAACACAACGAAATATAAAAACAAGTTTCAAATGCTCACAACACAAACAAATACAGAAACGAGCTACAAATACTCAACACAAACAAAATTACCCCAACAAATGAAAATGAACGTATTGAATACCATTTGTATAACCACAGTTGTACAAATACCATGGTTAAACTATGGTTAGAGTAGTAAATCCATGGTTAATTTGTGCATGATTACAGTAATCATTTTTTGTTTGCTTTTTTATATAAAAAATGTATTTATTAATTCATTAATTTCAATAGGAAAACCACAGGCTATGGTTAGTTTTTGTAAGGTAAGTTGTAAAAGTAAGTTAGCCAGCTTACATAACCGTTCACAGTTACAGTAATTGTGTATTTAGTCATCTTATTTAGGCTAATAATAACCTCCGACAAAGACTGAATGGCTGGACATTGTAAACAGTGTCCAAAATATGGAGAGGATGACGTTCGCATTAAACTTAAGGATGGATAAATACTTACAGTATTGGGAAAAATGGATTGTGTTTATGAGTCTGACACAGTTATTGTCTGCTGTATCATCTGAGATATATCCATCAGTATGTTTATGTGGGAATGTTTTGGTGACCAAATAACTGTTCTGTTGTTTAGATGTGATTGTATGTTGTTGTTTTTAAAAAAAAAAAAAAAAAAAAAGTGACAAACAAAAAAAAGCTAAGGAATCATATGATCAGGATGTTAAAATAAACAAAGATCTTTTCAGAGCAAACATTGATAAATTATGTCCCAGCCATATTTGTCACTTTACGGTTCCCTTAAATATTTCAGATGTGGTCTGTGTTTTTGCAACACATTTCTTTATTTGTTTGTATTGTGAATATTTGCAGTGCGGTTGTCAAACTGATGAAGATGTTTTCTTAATTTGCAGGTGTTTTATCATTTGCAGTGCGTTTAGCTCCCTCGGCCACCGTAGCAGGTCCTGTTGGGTTATGGGTGTGTTTGTTTTGGTGCTAAAGAATCGGGTCAGGGCAGACGCAGGCTGAAGCACAATAATAATCTAACCATTACTTTGTACCCACCTTCTCACTACATGCTGTTCTGTTGTCTATAAACACACCTGACGATGGTGCTGCCACTGACGTTTACGTTCTCTGTATGTGTATGACTCCTGACCCCGGGGTCCTATGAGAAGCTGGTAGCTGCCTCAATTGTCCCTATAGCGGTAACCATAGTGATCATATACAGGTGCATCTCAAAAAATTTGAATATCATGGAAAATGTCTTTATTTTTTGTAATTTAATTTAAAAAAAGCAAACTTTCTTATATTCTAGATTCATTGCACAAAAACTGAAATATTTCAAGAGGTTTTTTTTTTTAATTCTGATGGTTACCAATTGCAGTTTAGAAAAATTAAAAATTCAGTATCTCAAAAAATTAAAATATTTTCAAAGATCAATCAAAAAAAAAAAGATTTACAAAACAGAAATGTTCAAAGATGTCCAAAGTAGGTTTAATTATGCACTCAATACTTGGTTGGGGCTCCTTTTGCAGGAATTACTGCTTCAATGAGGCGTGGCATGAAGGTGATCAGCCTGTGGCACTACTGAGGTGTTATTGAAGCCCAGGTTGCTTTGATACCTTCAGCTCCTCTGTATTGTTTTTCAGATGTTACTTATCTTCCTCTTCACAATACCCCATAGATTCTCTGTGAGGTTCAGGTCAGGCATGCTGTCTGGCCAATCAAGCACAGTAATATCATGGTCAGCAAACCACTTGGAATTGGTTTAGGCACTGTGGGCAGGTGCTAAAGTCCTGCTGCAAAAAGAAATCAGCATCTCCATAAAGCTTGTCAGCAGATGGAAGCATAAAGTGCTCCAAAATCTCCTGGTAGATGGCTGCATTGACTTTGCACTTGATAAAACACTCACACTCAAACTTCACACTGGACTTTGGATTCTGTGCCTCTCCAGTCTTCCTCCAGACCTTGATTTCCAAATGAAATGCAAAATTTACTTTAATCTGAAAAGAGGACTGTGGACCACTGAGCAACAGTCCAGTTCTTTTTCTCCTTACCCCAGGAGAAATGCTTCTGATGTTTTTTCTGGTTCAGGAGTGGCTTGGTTCTAGGAATGTGAAACCTGTAGTTCTTTTCCTGAAGACGTCAGAGCGTGGTGACTCTTGATGTGCTGACTCCGGCTTCAGTTCACTCCTTGTGAAGCTCTCCCAAGTTCTTGAATCGGCTTTTCATGACAATCTTCCCAAGGCTGTGGTCTTCCCTGCTGCTCTGTGCACCTTTTCCTGCATGTTCTAAACTAGCCCAAGAGGTACCCAGTATTTATACTCAAAATTAATCAAACTAATCAAGCTCAAAATGGAATATTCAAATTTTTTGAGAGACTGAATTTTTAATTTTCCTGAGCTGTAAGTTGTAACCATCGGAATTAAAACAAAAAAACTCTTGAAATATTTCAGTTTGTGTGCAATGAATGTAGAATATAAGAAAGTTGCTTTTTTGAATTAAATGACAAAAAATAAAGACCTTTTCTATGATATTGTAATTTTTTGAGCACCTGTACTATCATCTATGACTGATCTGTTGATTTTTCTGGACTGAAAAAATATGACTGCTGGACAGCTTGGTCCCCCCCAGTTAAAAAATTCTATCTGCGCCCCTGACTGTGTGTACTGTAAATTCTGTGGGCCTTCAATTGCAGGACTGTCCAAATTTGTAACTGCGTCAAAACAATTCAAACACGAATCATTGAAGCTTCACAATGACAGTATGAAGCACACGAAGTGTAGAGACAGGTACATATCCCGTGACGCAGCAGCAATCCCCACTGCATTTCGGTGTCAAGATTTAGCAAACCAAGCAAGTGAGGAATCTGAATTGATAATTAAGTTCACTGTAGCTTATAATATAGCCAAAGAGGAAATGCCTTTCACCAAATTTAAATCGCAAATTATTATTTTGAAGAAGAACGGGCTGGCCATTAATCCAACATACGCTAACCTATTCATGTGGCTAATGAATAGTGGGAAAGTACAGTGGACTATGTTACTTTTACAGCGGTAAAAGCAAAGCTATAGGAATCATTTATATTGCGGTGGTTTTTGACTAGTGCAAAAAAGGGTTAATGCGAATAATGGAAGATGGAAATGCATTTTGCGAATAAATTCCTCCCAAGCGCATCAAAAAAAAAAAGTCATGTGACTTTGTACTATGGGATGGCAAATCCTGACTAACCAGCAGAACGATCTTTTTCCACAGCATTTGAAATGTTGTTATATGGTCATTTGGAAATGCTCGAGCAAAGTCTATCATCAAAGTATTTCTGTATAATTGGTTTAAAAGATGTCAAGTAAAATAAAAAGCACATCTGTATGCAATACAGTTTCATTATTGTTCATTATTATCCAGAGCGGCTTAATATAAATAATTTGTGCAACCAAAACATGTTTTGCGCCAGTAACTGAAAAAGTTAGTAGCGCAAGTGCCACCAGTGGAAAAGGTTAGTGTAGTTCCATGCTTCAGGGTATCAATGAGAGTACCATACCTAAAGTGTTACAGTATTACAGTCACTCAACAGAGCATGATCACAACTGGTACAAGGTACGTAAACCTCACAAACTTTAAATATATGTGGATAAATCACATTAAACCCGTTAACAACGTTCATATTTTCACCTTAAAATCTCTTTCTCACTGATCCTCATTAGATCTTGATGATATCATGGTGCATAAATGTTTCAAATGTTAAATAATACAAGTTGAGGCCACACTGAAATACAGATCTCGGTTGCACTTTATTTTTAAGGTGTCCTTGTTACAAGGTAGTAATATTAATTAACTACATGTACTTACTATATGGTTAGGGTCGAGATTAGGATTTGGGTTAGGGTTATTTACATTTACATTTAGTCATTTAGCAGACACTTTTATTTATATACACGCATGCATATATACAACAAATTTGATGAGCAGTCTCATTTGCATCAAGCACAACTTTGGTGACCCAAAAGTAAAAAAAAAAGATTCACAATATCATAAAATGTTTTTGTGAGTAATGACTTTTGTCTAGCCACCCTACCCCACCATAGCTCAGTCATATAAAAAAAAAAAACAGGACATTGTTGTCATATGCAGCAATTGACCAGTGCTTGCTGAATATTCCAGCAGCCCCTTTATTGTCAATGTAAGTCTCTTGGCAGTCTCCTTGTCTCCGCTTGATTATGGCTTTGACACATGCACATCAAATGTTTTGGAAATATTTTATATATTCACTTTCACAATGAGATCCCAACATATCTTTAGAAAATTGTTTGTGAGTCATGGCTTCAGCAAAATGATGGAACCAAGATGATGCAAAGGAAATCCTACGGAAACAAAACTTTTTATTCAGGGTTGATCAGCATCACTTAAATTATGATAACATGATTATAATTACTTTACAGTAAAAATCTGAATGTAAAAAGTTAATTCCAAACAGTGCAAAGGGCTGCTCACACAGAATGCATTTTTCCATCGAATTGCACTACTTTACCATTGATTTTTTTTCCATATAAATGCTCTGTTACATTCAGTGACTTTCAGTTTCCTTATTTGGTCTGTTTCCTGTTCTTGTTTTGTTAATTGATTAATCCCCACCTGTCCCCATTTCCCTGATTACCTCCTGCATGCTTAAATAACCTGTCTGTTTAGTTCTTCCTGGTCCATGATTAATGTTGTCTCCTGATGTTGTAGTAATGTTGGAATAATGTTGTATCCTAATGTTGTAATATTGTTTATGTTGGATGTGCCCCTGTTCCTCTGCTATCAGTAAAAGAAACCCTTTGTAATTCGTCTTCCCCGTGCGCCTTCATTTCACACCAGCTAAACAGTAACAGAATCACGGACCAAACAGTTCAGCGGCATTTTTCTTTTTGGGTTTTTTTGTTTTCCCCCCTCTCGGAATGGATATCCCAGCAGTCCAACTCCTGTGCCTGGAGCAACTGGACCATTCGCTGGAGAACTATACCAGGGACTTTTTCGATCTGGCGTGTCTTACGGACTTCCCTGACCGCTGAGGGCCTGAGCGAGCGGTGTAAGGCACGCCTCCCAGCGAACGGTCCCAGAGAGGATTTCGCCGCTTTCGTGGAGTGGGTGCTGGAGAAAAATGGATCCCGATTTACATTTACATTTACATTTAGTCATTTAGCAGACGCTTTTATCCAAAGCGACTTACAAATGAGGACAATGGAAGCAATCAAAAACAACAAAAGAGCAATGATATATAAGTGCTATAACAAGTCTCAGTTAGCCTAAACACAGTATACGTAGCAAGGACTTTTAAATAATATAATAAAATAAAAAGAATTTCATAAGGAAATAATTTGATTGATTAGAAAAAGAATAGAGTAAGCTAGTGTTAGAGGTCTTTTTATAATAGTATAATAAATGAAAAGAAAATAGATAGAATACAAAAAGATTAAAGAGGTAGTTATTTTTTATTTTTTTTTATAGAATTAGAATAGTGAGTGAAAAAGTTAGAGGGTCAAATAAAGATGGAAGAGATGTGTTTTAAGCCGATTCTTAAAGATGGCTAAGGACTCAGCTGCTCGGATTGAGTTGGGCAGGTCATTCCACCAGGAGGGAACATTTAATTTAAAAGTCCGTAAAAGTGACTTTGTGCTTCTTTGGGATGGCACAATCAAGCGATGTTCACTTGCAGAAAGCAAGCTTCTAGAGGGCACATAAGTCTGAAGTAATGAATTTAGGTAAAGGGGTGCAGATCCAGTGGTGGTTTTGTATGCAAACATCAATGCCTTGAATTTTATGCGAGCAGCTATTGGTAGCCAGTGCAAATTGATAAATAGAGGTGTGACGTGTATTCTTTTCGGCTCATTAAAAATTAATCTTGCTGCCTCGTTCTGGATTAATTGTAAAGGCTTGATAGAATTGGCTGGAAGACCTGCCAAGAGAGCGTTGCAATAGTCTAGCCTGGACAGAACAAGAGCTTGAACAAGGAGTTGTGCCGCATGTTCGGAAAGAAAGGGCCTGATCTTCTTAATGTTGAATAAAGCAAATCTGCAGGAATGGACAGTTTTAGCAATGTGGTCTGAGAAAGTTAGCTGATCATCAATCATAACTCCAAGGTTTCTGGCTGTTTTTGAAGGAGTTATGGTTGATGTGCCTAACTTGTTGGTGAAATTGTGATGAAACGATGGGTTTGCTGGAACCACAAGCAGTTCTGTCTTGGCAAGGCTGAGTTGAAGGTGATGGTCCTTCATCCAGCAAGAAATGTCTGTTAGACAAGCTGAGATGCGAGCAGCTACCGATGGATCATCAGGATGGAATGAGAGGTAGAGTTGAGTGTCATCAGCATAGCAATGGTATGAAAAGCCATGTTTCTGAATGACAGAACCTAATGATGCAGGTAGACAGAGAAGAGAAGTGGTCCAAGAACTGAGCCCTGAGGCACCCCAGTAGTTAGATGTTGCGACTTGGACACCTTACCTCTCCAAGATACTTTGAAGGACCTATCTGATAGGTAAGACTCAAACCACTGGAGTGCAGTTCCTGAGATGCCCTTTGTCAGTAGGGTTGACAGGAGGATCTGGTGATTAACCGTGTCAAAAGCAGCAGATAGATCAAGCAAGATAAGTATTGAAGATTTGGATTCCGCTCTTGTCAGTCTTAGGGCTTCAACAACTGAGAGCAAGGCAGTCTCAGTTGAATGTCCACTTCTGAAGCCAGATCGGTTGCTGTCAAGGAGGTTGTTCTGTGTGAGAAAGGTAGAGACTTGGTTGAATACAGCTCATTCAAGTGTTTTTGCAATGAAAGGAAGAAGGGAAACTGGTCTGTAGTTCTCTAAAAGAGATGGGTTGAGGGTGGGTTTTTTAAGGAGTGGAGTTATACGAGCCTGTCTAAATGATGAGGGGAAAACACGTGTATGAAGGGATGTGTTAATGATGTGAGTGAGTGCAGGTACAACTGCAGGAGAAATGGCTTGAAGGACATGAGATGGAATAGGATCAAGTGGACAAGTAGTAGGATGATTAGAAAGGATGAGTTTGGAGACTTCTGCCTCAGAGAGTGAAGAGAAGGATGTGAATGAGTGTATGTTTGTTTTGTGAGATGTGCTTGATGGATTGTGGTGTGGAAAATTGTGCACTGATGTTTTTAATTTTATTAATGAAAAAAACGTGGCAAAGTCGTCAGCTATTAGAGATGAAGCAGGAGGGGGAGGAGGAGGCCAAAGGAGTGAGGAAAATGTTTTAAAAAGCATGCGAGAGTTAGACGAATTGTTAATTTTGTTATGGTAGTATGCCTTTTTAGCAGTGGAGACATTAGCAGAAAAGGAAGAGAGGAGTGACTGATATACATTAAGGTCAGTAGTATTTTTGGATTTGCGCCACAACCTTTCAGCAGCTCTAAGCTTAGAACGGTGTTCGCGTAGAACATCAGATAACCAAGGGGCTGAAGGGGTGGTACGGGCTGGCCTGGAAGACAAGGGGCAAACAGTGTCTAAACAAGATGTAAGAGTGGAGCAGAAAGTATCAGTAGCACTGTTAGCATCAAAAGATGCTAACAGTTTAGGGGAAGGAAGCGAAGATGAAAACCATTGCAGATAGCCGGGAGGGTGAGAGTGAGCGTAGGTAACGTCGAAAGATGACATGTGGAGGGGTAAATGATGTGTCAGGAACCCATGTTGAGGTTAAGAGTGAGGAGGAAGTGATCTGAGGTGTGCAGTGGAGTAACCAGTACATGATCAGTGGAGCAGTGTCGTGTGTAAATAAGGTCCAGTTGGTTGCCTGATTTGTGTGTAGCAGTAGTTGACACTCGGTTGAGATCAAAAGAGGCAAGCAGAGTGTGGAAGTCAGCAGATAGAGGTTTATCTAGGTGGATGTTGAAATCTCCAAGCATAACTAGGGGAGTACCATCCTCAGGAAAGGTTGAGAGCAGCACATCTAATTCATCCAAAAAGTTACCTAGTGGTCCTGGGGGTCGATAGACAACTACAAAATGTATTTTAAGAGGGTAGGTAACAGTAACGGAATGAGATTCAAAGGAACTGTTGATACCCAAAGATGGTAAAGGATTAAATTTCCAATCATTAGAGATGAGCAGACCAGTACCTCCACCTCTTCCAGTCAAACGGGGGGAGTGGGAAAATGAAAAATTATTGGAGAGGGCTGCAGGTGTAGCAGTGTCCTCTGGTTTGATCCAGGTCTCTGTCAGGGCCATGAGATTTAACTTTGAATGACTTATAATAGAAGTAATGAGATCGGCTTTGTTTACAGCAGACTGGCAATTCCAGAGACCAATAGAAAAAGATAGTGTATTAGCAGACATAGGCAGAGTGTGCGGGTTGTTAGGATTGCGCTGCCTACATTGTGTGATGCGTGGTTTGCGAGTGGTAGTGATAGTAGGGATCTGGAAACACATAGTAAGAATTAGTTATAAAAAATAGAACAGAAGTGAAACAAGTAGTAGGAAAAAGGATGAATCAAAACGATACTTATATCCCTTGCCGGTGTCCCTGCTCGGTGGAGTCGCACAGCAGAGTCGATGGTCTTTACACTCTTTGGTCTTCACACAAGGAGGGCTTAACAGGAGGGCTGCCGCGGTATAGTAATCTTTTTTGTATACCCGTCAGATAAAACGGAAATTGAATTCAGCTGAACACACTTTACTGTTTCTCACAACAAAGGTCTAAGCAAGCGCACGACACTGACAACGTATGCGATAGAGTACGAGACCAAACGCAGCACGTCTCAACACAGTAAACAAACAAGCGTTTCCTAGCAACGACATCTTCTAAACACTAATGAGACAAGAAATAAATACACTTACGATCTGCTTTTAACTTCCGCTGATTTAACTGCTTCTCTCAAAGGGGTATTTCTGTACACTGTCTTTTGCTAGCGCTTGAACACACTTTACTGTTTCTCACAACAAAGGTCTAAGCAAGCGCACGACACTGACAACGTATGCGATAGAGTACGAGACCAAACGTTCAATTTACCATCTGCACCGCCGAAGAGGATATCTCCAGCCCCACTCCCGAACCAGAGACCAGCCAGCCACCATCCCGCTGCACGGAGCTAGAGCCCACCGCAGCCGCAGAGCCCGAGCCTATCACCGACAGGGAGCAGAAACTCGAGAGCACGACTGACCAGGTGTGTGAGCCAGCAACACCGTGCGTCGTGGGACGATTGGTGGAGATTGAGGGCATGGAGGAAAGCCCTGCCCACACTCCTGCGACTGAGGGTGAGCTGCATTTGGTTTCTGGGAAATATAGAGAGGAGTTAATGGACCTTATAGACTGGTTTGGGGAGGCAATTCCTGACCCTCCTGTTTCCCCGCTGGTTCCGTCCAGCCCTGACCCTCCTGTTTCCCCGCTGGTTCCGTCCAGCCCTGACCCTCCTGTTTCCCCGCTGGTTCCGCCCAGCCCTGACCCTCCTGTGTTCCCTCCCAACCTCCCTCTTCCGCCGCCTCCTAGACCTGTCAGTTCCTCTGCTCCTCTTCCGCTGGTTTTGCCCAGCCCTGACCCTCCTGTTTCTCCGCTGGTTCCGCCCAGCCCTGACCCTCCTGTTTCTCCGCTGGTTCCGCCCAACCCTGATCCTCCTGTTTCTCCGCTGGTTCCGTCCAGCCCTGACCCTCCTGTGTTCCCTCCCAACCTCCCTCTCCCGCCTCTTAGACCTGTCAGTTCCTCTGCTCCTCTTCCGCTGGTTCCGCCCAGCCCTGACCCTCCTGTTTCTCCGCTGGTTCCGCCCAGCCCTGATCCTCCTGTTTCTCCGCTGGTTCCGTCCAGCCCTGATCCTCCTGTTTCTCCGCTGGTTCTGTCCAGCCCTGATCCTCCTGTTTCTCCACTGGTTCCGTCCAGCCCTGACCCTCCTGTGTTCCCTCCCATCCTCCCTCTCTCATCTCCTCCTAGACCAGCCAGCTCCTCGACCTCATCTCCGCTGGTGCCAGTCAGTCCCGCAGCTCACCCTCAGTCCACGCCATCTGGGCGCGATGGTTCGCCGCAGGACTTCCAGTCTCCAGCTCCGCCTTGGCGTGTGGATTCCCTGTCTCCGCCTCCAGCCTCCGAGCCCTGGACTCCTCCTCGGTCCTTTGACCCAGCGGCTCCGCCTTGGCTCTTAGCTCCCTCGTCTCCGCCGTGGCCCGGCATCCCACCTGCTCCACCGGGCTTCCATCGTCCCTCCGACTCCACCTTGGTCAGTCATCGACCATCCGCCGCCTCTGGACTCCATTCCTCTGGCTTCACCTCGTCACTCCATCCCTCCGGCTCTGTCAGGCTCCTCCTTCCCTCTGGTTTCGCCTCCATCCTCAGTCACTCCGGCTCTGCAGTGGTCTGCCAGGGCCCCGCCTCCGCCTTGGTCGCCTGAGCCTTCTGCTCCGCCTTGGCCCTCCGGATCCTCGGCTTCACCCTGGCTCTGCAGCTGCTCTGCTCCATCTTGGGCTCCTCACCCACCGGCGCTGTCTCCGTCTGTCGGCCCCCTGGTGTCGTCGGCTCCTCCTCCACCATGGCTCCTCCCACCATCGACTCCACCGTGGATCTCCATCCTGGCTGGTCTCTGGTGGACCATCTGGCTCCTCCTGCTCCGGGCTCCTCCCTGGCTCCTCCCTTCATCCACTGCGCCCTGGTCCCTACCTCCATGCTCCTCGCCTGCTTCCAGAACCCCCACCCTCCCTCCACTGGTATTCCTCTTGCGGTGGGAGGACGCACCGTTCCGGGAGGGGGCGAACTGTTACATTCAGTGACTTTCAGTTTCCTTATTTGGTCTGTTTCCTGTTCTTGTTTTGTTAATTGATTAATCCCCACCTGTCTCCATTTCCCTGATTACCTCCTGTATGCTTAAATACCCCGTCTGTTTAGTTCTTCCTGGTCCATGATTAATGTTGTCTCCTGATGTTGTAGTAATGTTGGAATAATGTTGTATCCTAATGTTGTAATATAGTTTATGTTGGATGTGCCCCTGTTCCTCCGCTATCAGTAAAAGAAACCCTTTGTAATTCGTCTTCCTCGTGCGCCTTCATTTCACACCAGCTAAACGGTAACATGCTCTAGATGAACATGTTTGACCATTGCATTCACGTCTTATAAATTAAAACCAGTTCACTTTTTTTTTTAAAAAGTCTTGCATTTTTGTTCTGTGTAAATCAAATAAAAACTTGTATTAGACTCAGTGATGACTGTGAGTTTAATCAGAAGCATTTAGCTGGAATTCCTCTGAAGATCTTTCATTCTGAGTTCTTTTTGAGAAAAGATTTTTCTTGGTCATAATCAAGCATTCATATTATTTGTCATGCTGCTGTTTCAATGCAGGTGCCAGTTTATTTACATTAAAGTGGTGTTGTTTTCAGTGTTGTCATAAAATGAGATAAAGCATATTTTCTCTGCAGGCCTGGCATGCTTGGGCAGTAATGAACTTTGAGGCTGTGCTTCACTACAAGCACCAGAACAAGGGCCATGATGAGAAGAAGAAACTACGACACGCAAGCGGTGCCAGTGCCAACAATGAAGCCAGTAACCGTGACAGTGAGGCCGACAGCACAGAACACAGTCCTGTACCCTCCCCCGAACAGAAGAAAATCAATGAAGTGAGCAACAAACCAAAGCCAGGCATCAACACTGAAGTGTTATTGGAAGCTTGTGTGTGAATCTTCACCAGCATTCACCTTTACTGCATTTTCAAACAACTTGTAAACAATTTTCTAAAACAAGTAAATAAGTCTAAAACAAGTAAACATGTTTAAAATAAATAAAATAGAGTTAGCATCTTTGATCTTCCGATGTGTTTACGCTGCTAAATGAACAAATCTGCAGACTGTTGAAGTCAAATAAAACATGGAGTTAACACAGGCAACATGCTTAAAAGTGTATGCGAAGGATATAATGTAAATTTAAGTATGAAATTATTTTTATTTATGTTGACAGTCATGCAATGTTTAGGGTTGAGTTCTATGTTGCAGGATTTGTCCAAGACGCTCCTTTTGTACAAAGTGTCTGCAGTGCAGGGATTTTTCAGATCTATCTCATTCTCACGTGGAAATAACTTACAGGACACACTGAGGTAAAAGAGCCCTAGTCATCTAGGCAAAAGTAATGCTGTATTTCTATATTTAATATCTATATTTCTAAGTCTGTTTAGAGCCTGTCATCTTGTATTAAAATGTGTTTGTCATGCTTCACAACATGCTTCACAATGCTCTCATGAATCCGCATGTGTCAGCTAGCCTGAAGCGATAGTTTACATTTTAATCTGTTCTGCAGCAATAAAGCGCTGAGTAATATCAGCATAACAAAAAAAAGATAATTTTGTTTTCTAATTATATCCTGGAGAATTTATGTTCAAGCAAAAAAATGGAGCCTTGTGGCACAAAAAAAGCATTCGTCGCTCTGACAGGAACAGTCAGGGTTCCTCAGTTAGTTTTCGCCGAGGGCCGAATTCTGCCAACAATACCATATATATATATATATATATATATATATATATATATATATATATATATATATATATATATATATATATATATATATATATATATATACACAATTATTATATTATTGTTGCTTTTGTTAAAATAATCACAGGATGGTCACAAAATGAATATTTAGATTTTTTCCCCTGTAGTCTGTTTTATTCAAACATTTATTAACATTTTTGAATTTAGATACAGTTAACTTTGCTTGTTGAATATTAAAAACAAATGAACAAACAAAAAATCTGGATCTCTATGTCTGCCATGCAAATAAACTTGTTCCTGCTCATCCCCAGACTGGATCTCTTCTCTCCACTTTCCCTAATTGCAGATTCAAATAATAGATTTGGCAGTATTAATATTTTTACGAGGGGGGGGGGGGTCTATGCAATTTCTGGCAACACTTTGCTTAAAGCCTTCATGTATAATGCATTATTAAAGTAGTTTTATTGCATTAATTATGCCTTGTAATACACTTTATAATGCATTGTACAATCTTATAAATAATTGTAACCACAGTTAATACATACGGAATGAGGCATAATCTAGTATTGATGGATTGTTTATAAATGTCTTCCAAACCACACTGCCAGACCTCCTCAGGGATCCCACTTCGCTCTTCCCTCTCGCTCCCATTCCTCCCTGATTACTTTTGTGGAGGGGGAAGTTGCTAAATGAAAGATACTGTTCTTTGTTTCCCCTAAACTTATGCATGGCTTGTGGCTTCAAACCAGGATCTGTGGAATATAATGTCAAATAGAATTCCTTAAAACGTTATATATACATTGTGTCCCTCATTTAGTGTTTATTTTATGATTGTTCTTTCACTTTTCATTTTTTGCAGTTTCCTGGCAAGTAATTTATAGGGCTTTTCCCCAACTCATAGTATTTTTGTCTAATGAATTGAAATTATTATTTATTTTAATAGAGACAGTTTGATTGTTTTTGAGCCTTAGCTCTATGATTTTCTTTATCTAGTGAAGGATTTACTGCATTTTCATTATCAAAATGATGAATTTGTTTCCCTAAATTTGTTAATTTCATTTAATATAATTTATTTCCCTTGATAGACCCTTTATATGAAATTGCAGAACCTCTTGTCATTTAAAAAAAAAAAAATAGTTTCCCAAAGTAATGCTGGGTTGTCTCTGCCCTGTCATTGTTCTCAAAGAATATTTTCAGTTGTGGATTCATGAAATCTTTGACATTTTTCATAAATTTTAGGGTCCATCCTTCATTTGGGGTGGAAAAGAGATATTTAATCAAGAGTAACTTTAAATGAAGTAGGGGTGTGATCCCAAAAATCAGTATGTCATGAATTTTAGAATTTAAGACATCAAAGATAAGATTGCCATCTACCAGATTAGCAGTGCAAGTATATACATTATGAACTTGAGAGTGAAATGTATGATCTCTTTCGGTTGGGTGCAGAAGTCTCCATATATCTACCACATTTGAATTATTAATGAATGCTTTCAAAACATTTCTTGAGTGAGATTTAGAGAGGATTTTGATTGATGATCTTTTTGAGATTGGTGTCAAGGACACAGTTAACATTTGTTTGAGACACATTGGAAATAAGAGAAAAGACCTTCCTAAAAAACAAACAAAAAAAAAATTGGGTCATCATAATTTGGACCATATACATTCATGAGTGTAAAGGGGAGACCATACAATGTGGAAGATTTTTATTGGTCAAAATATGAACTAATCAAGTATAATCAATGTGAATCTAGCCATTTATGTATCAAGTTATTATACTGTTATAATCATGCATTTGCCTGTGTGTAGAGGCCTGCATGAGAAGTATACGGTGTAGTATATGGTGGAGCTGCACACTCTATTTGGACATTCGACAAAATATATGATCAGACCTCCTTTGTGCAGACATTACAAAAATGCAGACATTACAAAAATACATTATATGTTAAAGTTGCATGTCCTGTTTTGACATTAGACAAAATATATGATTAGGCCTCCTCATTTCAAAAACAGGCTGGAGACAGCCAAAAGAGGTAAAAGAGCTGATAAACAATAACCATATGTATGAAATGTATTGAACATGGGCACGCCTTCAGGAAACACTGTATAAAAGAGAGTACAGACACAGAATCGATAGAGTGTTCTGCAGAGCTTTCTCAGTTGTATTGTCTCTTGATAATAAAATCTAAAGCAAAACCCCAAGACTCTGAGAATGATTCTTCACAGCAGCGGCAGAAGCCACTACAACATCTCTCCAGATAGAATAATATTTACTGTAACAAAGATATACAATAAAGACAAATTAAACCATAATAGAATCAAACTTTGAAGTTTCTTTGCAGCAACTCTAAAGTTTCAAAGTTGCTTTTAGCAAACCTAACAACTTTGTCCAGGTCAGTGAAAAAGTTCTCCTTGCTGTTGTAAGCTTCACTGAGAAATGTAGACCATATTTAACTCTACATTTAAAGGTGAACGTGGGCAAAAACAAATTATTGCATTTTGCCTCTTTTTTGCCTCTTATATCCTGTTTGCTGATCACCTGGCCTCTACATGTTCTACAGCAGATTTTGCTGGTTGTGTTTTGGACTATGTTGTATGACCTACAATTGCATCTCTCTTGTAGTGAAATATGTGACAAACATAAAATAAGAATATATTATAAAACTGACATTTCAGTCTGAAAAAAAAAAATAAAATAAAAAAATATATATATATTTATATATATATCATGGATAAAGGATGAATAGGAGCAATTAGTGAAGGAAAAGTAGTAACAAGTATCCAGCACAGATGTGAATTCTTCAAATACAGGTTTAAAAATCAAAAATAATCAGAATACCTCATGACTTTGACAGAATGAGTGTGTAGAGTTACAATCTGTAACCTAAAAAATATTATACCCATACGACCATTTGTGTAATTTCAGTTTCGATGACTTCACTATTATTCTAAAATATGATGACTAGTTATGACAAAAAATGACTAGGTGTGTCCATACTTGTGTCTGTGAATCATAACCTGTGTTTCCTTGATTTGTGTTTGCATTCTTAAAGGCTTTGATTTATCCTCTGACTGTGGCCTCCAAATCCACCACCACTGCCCGCCACAACACAGCCAACAAGATCTTGAAGAACATGTGTGAACACTGCAACACGCTAGTCCAGCAAGCCATTATGGTATGAGTAGACACTCAGTTTGACTGTCTGAAAAATAAATGTTTTATTAGGTACACACTGGCCATTTTAATTTATGGTCACTGAAGAAACTGACCCTTGACTAAGTTGCTTTTGCTCGCTCAGACATGCTTTACAGAACGTGCAATAAGAATAAACTGGAGATTTCCATAAACATTTTCTGTGAATGTGCTCATAATGATGGGTTAATGATGTTCATTGGGGAATAAAGTGAGATTTGTAAAAGAAAAAAGTAATGCATGTTTCCTCTCTGGGTACCTTGTGTAACTTTGAAACCTTATAAAACCTGACGTTTTTTTTTTGTTTTTTTTTATCTTTGTTTTTCTCAGGAAAGTGCATTATAGTGTAGGCTGACTGTTAAAACTGATTAAAGATGTCAAAAAAAAAAAAAAAGAATGCAGAAAAAACACATGGATTCTTATACATATCTTCTGTGTGTGTATATATATATATATATATATATATATATATATATATATATATATGTATATAAGGTAATAGTTCTTTTTACTGTGATCATGTTACACATATTATGGGCCCTATTTTAACAGTCTAAACGCAAAGTGTAAAGCACACGGCGCAGGTACACTCAGGGCATGTCCAGATCCACTTTTGCTATTTTAATGACGGAAAAACAGTTGCCACGCCCGGGCACATGGTCCAAACGGGTTGTCCATATTCTCTTAATGAGTAATGGGTGTTTTTTTGGGCGTAACGTGCAATTAACCAATCAGAGTCTCATCTTCCATTCCCTTTAAGAGCCAGTTGCGCTCGTGCCATGACAGATTTGCTATTTACACGGTGGAATTTGGCAAGAGCAAAGACAGAACGCATCTCCGAGATGAAACGGAGCTGCTCGTGTGTGAGCAAATAGATAGCCTATTTCTGATACATGCGATGACTATCCATTATGACATGTAGCCATTTTTATATTTAATTAGCCTACAAAAAAATTCTTATGCATTGCAATCCTTTACTTTTTAATATTTGGCATGTTTGTGTGCTGCTGTGCATCCCTGTGTTTAGTAAGCAGCGTGTACACGCGTTGTGGCCCTGCCTATACTAACACACTCTTTAAATAACAAAGAAAAAACATTGCGCTTTAGACCAGGTTTGAGTAGGTCTATGGCCCAGTCTATTTTCAGCTCCTTAAAAAAAGCAATGCGCCAGCAATGTGCCAGAACACACCTCTTTTTTAGACCAGCACGCCCATGGGCGCACAAATGGGCGCAAATGCATTTGCTAATTAAATGACGTGGCGCTGGACAGGAAAATGCAAACGGCGCCGGACTGAAACTAGCAAACACACTTGCACTGCGCCTTGCGTCGCATTGTGCCGGGTGTATGATAGGGCCCCATATGTCATAATAGCAATGAAGATGACCAAATAAGGACACACTGTAAAAACAGTTCATTAGGATTATTTAGGATGTACTTATGTAACATGAAGTCTAGAGATTGGCTGTTTTACCAAATGCCTGAAAAATACAGTTGCTTGCTAAAGATTTAATCTAACTGCTTAATGATTCTTAAGACAAGGAACAAAACAGGCTACAAAAATGCAAACAGTATGTACCAATAATTATTTTGACTTAATCTGCATTAATGTTCAGTGATAATTAGCCACTTTACATTTCCATTTTCTCAAGAAATGTTTTCATTGTCTATCAAAAAAAAAAAAAAAAAAATCCACAAGATAATAAAAAAGTAGTAGTTTAAGCCCAGTTCACACCAAGAACATAACGATATTAGCGTCCACACCAGTGAACGATATTGTCTGTTTATTCTAAGCGCACACTCATCTGCTGCATTAAATTCTCGAGCTCATGATAGCAGGATGGATTCTGATTGGGTGTCAATGTTTGTATCGTTCATCAGCTGGAAAAAATTGCTCTGGAAGTGATTCCAACGATATCGTTTATCTGTGCCTTTATCGTTAGAGCTGTGGTGTGGACTGCTATTCTTTAATATTGAGAACGATTTTAAGAACCATATCTTTATCATTAGCTTTATAGTTATCATCCTTGGTGTGAACAGGCCTTTACTCAAATGTCAAATATGTATTACTGTTGTTTCCCATGTTTATGGAAAACCAGGGAATTGTAAAATTCTGATCTCCAGGGAATGTAATTAAAAATAATAAAATCTTCATCCATGGAAATTATGGATAAATCATGGAATTTTTCATAGTTAATATATTTTTATTTATTATGCACTGTCCTAAAATATTTAATAAGTGTTACATTGCACTAAAATCTACATGTTAATACCTTTATTTGTTATTCTGGTCTACAAGCATTTCAACCTACAACTTGGTCACTCATCTGTAGTATTGTTCTTGCTTAAGGTCTTAAAACACTACAAATAAAAGCCTCAGTAAGCAGATTTTACCTTTCTTTTAATCGATTAGAGTTTTTTGTATTAATTAAAAATGTAAATGCAAATAAAACCATTAACGTATTAATGGTTAATGCTTAGATGTATTAAAGTATTAACTTCAATAATAAAAAAAATATTAACTTTAACTAACTTGAAGTATTCTCTAACACACAGGAAAAAAAAAATGTAATTGTCCATTGTTGTTGTTTTTTTTTTTTTTTTTTTAGAAAAATACGTTTTATTTTATACGACTTATTTGTCATATATTATTTATCTGTTTTTTTCTTGTTAAAACATAAGGGGATGGTCTTGTGCATGAAACTCCTGGGCTGAAAATATGCCTCACTCTGGCCCTGGTCATCTGAAGTGACAAACAGCTCATTTTATAGGCTACTCAGGATGTGTAAACATCTCCAGTATAGACGTTATGAGTCAGAGAAACAAGTGTGTGGCAATCTTTAGAATTTGGTGTATTCTGTTTTTGTGGTAGCTTTCTTTATTTCTATAGCCTAGCTGTTGAAGAGTAATTAGCTGATTAAATGGATTTAGTAACTTATTTATTTCAGTAGTGGAGGTTAAATGATCATTTGTTCATTTTTGGTAATCCTCAAGAATGTTGAATGTGGTATCATATTAAATATAGAAATACTTATTTTAAAACCATACCAGTGCCATTTTTAGAACAAATGGTTATGCAAGTTTTGCTTAAACAGCAGATTTTGCAATCCATGGTTGTGCACACAGTAAATATAGAAGTGGATAATGATTAGTCTATATGTTAGTCTGCAGCACTCCAAAACACATACAAAAGGGACGTTCATAGTGATTATGGCTATTGAAAAGATTCATGTTTCAAACACTGGACAGATAGCTACTCTTCCTTCCTACCTAATGCAGGTGTGCCATATCCCGATCTTCAAGCAGATGGAAGCAAAATTTTATTGAATAACATTAATTCACAAATGTGAAAACATTTCTGCTAAATAGAGCTAAATAATGACTCTTTGATAAAGTTGTTTTATAGTTTAATCTGATTTGTTCTTAATTTTGAGACATTTTGCAGCATCAACACTTATTGAACTTAACTAAATCAGTACTGAACTTACTGGAATGACTCTGTTGTCTTATTAGAGCTGCTTTACAGAAACAGAATTAGGATTTTCCTTATGTTTGATGAAGAGTCATTGATTCTGTTATTTTCCTGTGAAACTGCTTTGAAAATTTATTTTGTATAAAACGCTATATACATAATGGTGACTTAACCTAACTTTCCTTTTTATAACTGTGGCTGTGGTTTCAGGCTTATGGCCGAGATCTGATGGAGGCCCAGTACTGGTGCAGAAAGAACACGCAATCAGGTAACGTGAAGGACCTGACGCAGGCCTGGGACCTGTTCTACCATGTGTTCCGCAGGATCTCCAAACAACTGCCACAGGTCTGCCAGTAGAGTTTCTTGCTGTTGTATTCCTCAGAATAGTCTTTAGATCACTTACATCAGCCTGCAGCAATATCATGAATCATGATGTCCTAAATGTTGATGTTGTTTTAAAAATTGAAAAATGTAAATTTGGAATTGGAAACAGAAAATATGAGCACGTTTTTACAATGGTAAAAGCTATCAAACTTTTCATGTGTGGCATGTGTGATGATGTTAAACTCATAGCAAATAAAATTTCAGGATGAAGACTGACGTAAATATTACCTGATAATATTTTGTTGTTATACATTTCTGACAGTGTTGATATAATATCATCTGTGAAAAGAAGTGCACTGTTAAAAATAACTACTTGCTTCTGTCAGGATATAATTTAGAAATGTTTCATAAAATTATGTATTCATGCATATTCCTTTGTCCACAGCTCACTTCACTAGAACTTCAATATGTCTCACCTAAACTACTTATGTGTCATGATCTGGAGTTGGCCCTTCCCAGAACATATGATCCCAATCAGCCAATTATACGTATCCAGTCTATTGCTCCCTCATTGCAGGTCATCACCTCCAAACAGCGGCCACGCAAACTCACTATCATGGGTAAGAGCCAAGTGAAAATAAGCTGTTTTGCATAGGCTGTCATAAATATTAGGGACAAACAAAATGAACAACAGACACAAATAAACAGTTCTACATCTGATCAGGCTGATCAGGCTGATCAGGCTAGCTCTGAGCAGAGGACAATGTTGAGTGATTTTTTTTATTATTATTATTATTAAATTCACTTATTTTACATAAATTTCAATGCAAAAAAAAAATAAAAATGAGGTTATAGCATGTTTTTAATATTTTTTTTCCCGATCTTGTAATATACTGTATGACATGCAGTCCCCAGGTCCTGGTGAAGGCATCTCTGTTCTTGTGTGTGAAAAGGGTCGTTTTTATGAGGGCGACATTTCATTTTGTTGGCTTTTTTCCATACAAACACATTCTGTGATCTTGGTTGTAAATGCAAATGCATATGCATTTGTGACAGTTGATACAGTAAGACGAAGCTTTTTCTATTCTGTTCTGCGCCCTCCAGGTACCAACGGTCATGAGTTCATGTTCTTGCTGAAGGGTCATGAGGATCTATGGCAAGACGAGCGGGTCATGCAGCTTTTTGGCTTAGTGAACACTCTACTGGCTAATGACCCAGCCTCCTTGTGCAAGAATCTGAGGCTAGCATCTTGCATTCAAGCATCAGAATCTCTGAAAGTGTCATTCTTTAAAACAAATTACATCAGGCAAACATGACATAACTAAAGCAAATGATATATTGATACCTTTGTGTATTTTTTCTAAAATAAAAGATCATTTTGTTTTTCTGATCAGTGGAATCAATGCTATATACGTAGATTCAGAATGGTTGACACAAGTTGTAGTTGACCAATACACAGTATTACCATGGTGGGTATATCAGCGAGTATTTTGCATGTTTTCATTACTGGCACATATGCAAACGTCTGCTGCCCTTCAGGAGTCATATAAATATTACAACAGTTAGGCCTGATATTAAGTATACATTTTGGAACCATGAGATATTTACATATTTCTCAAAAGACAAAATAACTATTTACACAGATCATCATGACCATCAAAAGTGTATCTTAAACTAGTAGTGTCTTAAACGTAGTGTGTTGCCTGCTTGAACATCAGTGAGTGTTATTAACTTTTTGTAATAGTTGTGCCTAAGTTCCTCAGTTGTCCTTAATGTAAAAATATTAATATAATATTTTAATGACCCCTTTTATGTCTTAAAATGATAAACAGCTTGCAGATTCTGCAATAAATATGCAAACTTATGAGCATATTTTCACTAATACATTTTAATTCATAAAAAAAGTCACGCAGGGACTTCAGTGAACAATAAGTGCTGATACAAACTAAAAACTGAATAAACATTTTGAATCAATTCCTTGAAGTGGGTTGATTAAAAAGATTCCCAGAAATGAGCTGAACGCAGGGACTTCAGTGAACATTTTGAGTGATGATACAAACTAAAAATTGAATAAGCATTTTGAATCGATTCCTTGAAGTGGGTAGTTTAAAAAGATTCCCAGAAATGAGCTGAACTGAATTTGCCAACTTTAACGTTTTTGTTACTGAAGTTTACACCAGATGCAACTCGTGACACCCCAGTGCTGGGACACAGTAACACTCAATTTTATGAGAAATTTATGATCTCCAATCCACCTAAGCTGCAAGTCTTTGGATGGTGGAGTAAACCAGAGCATCCTGATAAAACATGCTAACACAGAGAGGAACATGCAAACTACACACAGATAGGCTTCCTTGCACAGCCAGAACTCAAACCAAGGACCTTCTAACTGTGAGGCAGCAGTGCTACCTGCTGAGCAGAACTGGTATTACAGTCGCCTCCTCAAATATTGGCATTTGTTTGATGTTCATGCTTTTGGTCTTTTAAAATAGTCACAAAAATCTAACTAATAATGTAAAATATTTTCAAACCCTTAAGTTTCTGACACCCCCCATACAATATACTTGATACATTTATTCATTTAGCAGAAAGTTTTATCCGAAGCAACCTACAAAGAGAAACATCACAAGCTCTGAATCTTCGCCTGTAAAAAGGTTGAACAACACATGGCAAGGGATTTAAGACTGATCTCACATCCAGAAACTTTCTAGATTCTTTTTTCATCTGTTTTGTTGAATTGATGTTGAGCTAATTTCTTATATAGCCATTTCCTCATGGCAGCTCAACCTTTTGTCTCACATAGAGTAATTATTCTGTTTTCAGGTCTATTTCGCAGTGATGGCTAAAGGAATCTGGCCTGATATTTATATCCCAGTAAAACATTTAATTTTTTTTAAGTTAAATTTAAGATTAGGTTTTTAATTGCTCAGAAGAACTTAAAAACATACAATATGGATGAAAAGATACTTCAGTTAGATTTTTACTCATAAGGATTTCTAGATGCTTTAGAGATTATTCATTGAAATTAATTCACAGGTTTGTTAGGTTTTTTTTTTTTTTTTTTTAACTAAAAAAGACCAATTTTCATAGCCCATTATTTACAAAGTGTTCTAATATTTGTGAAGGGTGCTATACAGTGCTAGTCTACTGATTCAAAATATTAGCCAGCTCTGTCGGTAGGTTTTGATACTCAAGTTTTTGTGGCTCATATTTTGAATTTTTTTCCTCTAATGAACATGTCTTTGAACAGTATTCAGCACTATGCTGTGATTCCACTCTCCACCAACTCTGGTCTGATCGGCTGGGTTCCTCACTGTGATACGTTGCATGCACTGATTCGAGACTACTGAGAAAAAAAAAGAAGATCCTACTCAACACTGAACATGGCATCATGCTTAGGGTAACATCATGTCTCAAACCCATCAAATACAGCTTTCTGTATGCCATCAAACTCAAAATTGACCATTTTTACTTTAGTTATACACTTTCCTGGTCTTACTATGAACAGTTCAGCAGCGCATTTTATTAGAAAGAAAGAAAATGTTTGTCTTTAATGTTTTTAACGTCTTTAAAAAAATACATTGCATGGGAAGGCACATGTTTTTTTTTTTTCGCTTCGTTTTGTTGTGACCAGGACATATTATATTGAGACATATTGTGTAAACAAACCTGTGTGACCTGTGTGACCATAGCAACATGGTATTATCGGAAATGGAGATATTATTTTTAAATTTGATTTTGGATTAAGAAGGACAAAGTCACTGTGGCATTTAAAGCATGGTTATATTATATAAGTATACTACATTGTTATATAGTAGTTATCTACTATGTGAATGTTCCCTTAACATCGGATCTCATGGCTAAGACATAAGAATATCATACCTCTTGGTCATATTATGTTCCCACAAGTTAATATGTCATGGGCACAACAAAACTAACTGCAGATGGTGTGGGAGGATGTGAAGAACTGAAGAAGTAAAATTGATTTCTGTTGGCTAAAACTGTGTCATTTATGGTAGATGGCACCTGACTATTTGAGCATGCAGTGAACAATACAGCAGGAGATGACCTGGCCAAACTGCTGTGGCTTAAGAGTTCCAGCTCAGAGGTTTGCAATCATCATTATCTTTCATTCTCATCAAAAATTGTGTATATTTAGCATATGGTCATATTTTCTGTCAACAAAGTCGATTCCAGTCACTTCACCTCAGTGCCCAAATAGATGTGGGTGAATTGTAAAATGTATTTAGGTGCACATGTGTAAATAAAACAAGTCCCTGCATGTCCTTAAAAAGTCCTAAATATCTTTAATTGTATAACAAACATTTTAATTATCATTTTGGGAGCTCTTAAATTTGGGGACGAAAATGCAGATACAGTAGCCGCAGGGCCACAGCGTTAATGGCAAGTCAGTCGCATGTTAAAGTCATTCACAAAACTACTGCCAGGTGGCACAAAGGGACAGATTGCAAACTGACTGTAATTATGAAATTTTGGTTTGTAAACAATGTTCAAATAATGCAATAAAACAACAGTAACATTATAATATAACATTATAACATCCTCAAATTTACAGTGAGGGTTAATTTCAAAACATGGGATCATTGTAGACTATAGCCTATGCATCAGAAATAAAAAAAAAAAATTAAAAAAGGGCTCTTTGCATTTTATCGTTATTAAACAGTCCAAAATCATTCAGTTTGCACAATTTCCTTATGTTGTAATATTATTATTAAGGAGCTTTCATTTCAATCTACAGGCTAATGAAAATTTTTTAATGAAAAATCCTGATCTTGGCCATTGGCTGCATGTTCATGAGACTATTTGAGTCGCAATTTACAGACTCACACCAAAAATAAATAAATAAATAAACTTGAACAAAATAAGATGTGAAAAATCAAGATTAATGGTTTAAAACTGTGACATGAAAAACCCCTAGAAATCCTACAAAAAGTAGGCTATTAACTTGGAATGTTTCGATTACATTTGAGAAGGTGTACATTATGCCATAACAAATTAATGATAAATAAGGTGGCTTATTGTTGAGTGTTATAGGCTACCTAGGCCTAGTTCCAACACATATTTTGGCACTCACATTAATGTCACAATGAAAGGCTTGAAACTTTTACATTTAATAATTCTCTGATGAATTTCAGCAGGTCACACATACTTATTCGTTATCTGGCCTTTTTTAACACATTTATTCCCGTATATAGAGCCCATGACATGCCGAAAATTATGGACATGAATTAAGAAATTTATCACTTTCTACGATTTGTTCCTTTGTATTAATAAAAGCATGTTTAAATAATAATTATATCATATTTAAAATAATAATAATAATAGGCCTTATAATAATAATTATAATATGGTTTTGTATTTCGGCATGCGTGAGATTGGGGGAATCCATAAAATGTAAAAAAAAAAAAAAAAAAAAAAAAAACTTTTCATTAATTAAACAACACAGTACAACTTAAGAATGTTGGCATTTAATTAAAAAACAACCCCTGATTCACAACATTCATTTGCAAATGCAGAAATTGGGTAGAGACTAGCAAATCTAGGCTCTAGCCTGGCCCAATTGGACGACAGCTTACCAGTATCCTCGGCCCGAGTCCGACTGGAGCCCGTGTCTTTTTTCTCTCTCTTGCTTCCTATTACACAACTGCTGTTGCAGCCATTAACATAAATAAGTTTTGTTTTTAATTGTTTCATTATTAATTAATTATTTAAGAAAAATATTTGGAACATTTTTGTTTGTTAAATTCAAGTTTTTTTGTTTTGTTTTTTTTAAATGAGGACAAAGCAGATAAGCGGCTGACAGCTGATCTGATCACATTTGATAAATTTAGCCACAAATCATCACGACTTGCTTAAAATAAAATCTATGGATTTAAACACTTCAGGTATATTACAATGTTAGTTTAAACATTGAGATTAAAAGTGCACTGTTAGGCGTAGAATCTAAGCGGAGAGTGGAAGCTGAAGCGCACATAATGCATGAAGGCCCCAGCATGTTCACTTGCATTTTGTTTTTCAGTAGAAACAACTTGAAGTACGCTTTAATTTTTGCTCATACAGATAAGACTAATACTTCATTCGGAACGTCTCGGTTACGTATGGTAACCCTCATTCCCTGAAGGAGGGAAGGGAGACGCCACATCGGTGACCAACGAAAATGGGATATCGTTTCGATAGACCAATCTACTTCGAGTGTAAACTAAACGAGCCAATGCACATTGGCATGCAATTATTGCATCCAGCTGCCGCTCATCACAGCGTGAGTATAATAAGGCAGCAGGTGCAATGCATACCACGTTTTCGCTGAGTAGCCGAGCCGGAGACCTGGCGGCTCAGCAGTGGTACAGCAACCATGGCGACGGGACGTGGCGTCTCGGTTCCCTCCTTCAGGGAACGAGGGTTACCATACGTAACCGAGACGTTCCCTTTCAGTCGGTCACTCTTGACGCCACGTCGGTGACTGACGAAAATGGAATCTCTACCAAAGCGCCATGGGTGCTGCCCCTTCCAGTGGCCTGTGCGAGCCGCCTGCGCCCCTATTAGGTGTAGGCCGGGGCTCGGAACAAGTAGTTCCACTCACCATTGTCAAAGCACTACCTCACCGGGTGAGATTGGATAACACTGGGAAAACGTACCCGTTCCGCTTGGAACAGGGACGCTGCGGATGCCCCATCCTTCCCGAAGGAGGTCTCAGGAGCAAATACACATATAGCATCCGTTTAGGTGTAAATGGAGAAATTTGAGGTGATTCAAACCTTCTTGGAAAGGCAGAAGTCTGCCGGGGAAACACGGGCTCTAAGGCTATACCGTGGACTATACGCAAACGAGTACCGCTTAGGTCTCAATATGGAACCCAGCCTTCCATGGTTCTCAAGGATTCATCATGAAGGCCTGGCGCCGGACATTCCGCCGCGTCCAGCTGCCTAGGGTGATGGAGGATCTCAACAGGGTCTATAGTACGGACACTCTGGAGCAGTTTTAGCAAGCCGACACTAACCGGGGCCTCTCAGTGCCACTACCCGTTTGAGGTGAGAACACAGGAGGATACTGGCTCTACACAAAGGCTATAGAACCCAGCAAACGTGTTAGGGGTCGCCCAGCCCACAGCTCTACAAATGTCTATCAGCGAGGCACCACGAGCCAGCGCCCAGGAGGATGCAACACTTCTAGTTGAGTGAGCTTGCAACCTGAACGGGCAGGGCACACCCTGTGCCTGATAAACCAGGGCAATGGCATCCACAATCCAGTGGGCCATCCTCTGCTTAGAGACAGCATTCCCCTTCTGCCGGCCTCCGTAACAGACAAAGAGCTGATCTGAGGTCCTGAAGCTTTGTGTCCGGTCTACATAGCACCTCAATGCTTGGACGGGACAGAGCAAAGCCAGGGCTGGGTCTGCCTCCTCCAGGGGCAGTGCTTGCAGGTTCACCACTTGGTCTTTGAAGGGTGTAGTGGGAACCTTGGGCACGTAGCCAGGCCAGGGCCTCAGGATTACCTGGGAGTCAGCCGGCCCAAACTCTAGGCACGAACCGTCGACCGAAAATGTGTGCAGTTCCCCTACCCTCTTGATGGAGGCCAGTGCAAGCAGGAGCAGAGTTTTCAAAGAAAGAAACTTGGGCTCGACTGAATGCAAAGGCTCAGATGGGCCCTGCTGTAGTGATTTCAGCACCAGAGTCAGGTCCCAAGAGGGTATGGAGGGGGGCCGGGAAGGATTTAACCTCCTGGCCCCTCTAAGGAACCTGATGATGAGCTCATGCTTACCTAAAGACTTCCCACTCACGGGGTCATGGTACGCAGCAATAGCAGCAAACTGGACTTTGAGGGTGGAGGGAAACAGCCTTCACTCCAGCCCTTGCTGCAGAAAGGAAAGCACGACCGCAATTGGGCATCTTCGGGGGTCTTCTCAGAGAGAACAACACCACTCGACAAACAGGTTCCACTTCAAGGCGTAAGCGTGTCTCGTAGACAGTGCTCTTGCCGATGTGATGGTGTTCACTACCTCCTGGGGTAGGTCACCTAGAACCTCCGCGTCCCACCAGAGACCAGACATGGGGTTTCCAAAGGTCTGGACGCGGGTGCCAAATGGTGCCCCGTCTCTGAGTCAGTAGATCCTTCCTCAGAGGAATCGGCCAAGGAAGGGCTGTTGCGAGGAGCACTAGTTCGGGGAACCATGTCCGAGTGGGCCAATATGGCGCCACTAGCAAGACTCGCTCCTCATCCTCCCGGACATTGCACAGTGTCTGTGCGAGAAGGCTCATTGGGGGAAACGCATATTTGCGTAGGCCCCGCAGCCAGCTGTGTGCCAGTGCGTCCGTGCCGAGAGTTCCCTCGGTCAGGGAGTAGAACAACTGGGAGTGAGCGGTCTCTGGAGAAGCAAACAGGTCTACCTGAGCGGCTCCGAACTGTCTCCAAATCAGCTGGACCGTAAGGGGATGGAGTCGCCATTCTCCCGGGAGCATTGCTCGAGACAGCTCGTTGGCTGTACGGTTGAGCAGGCCCGGAATGTGAATGGCACGAAGTGAGCTCAGAACCTTCCGACTCCAAAGGAGGAGGTGGCGGGCGAGTTGTGACAAGCGACGGGAGCGCAGACCACCTTGTCGGTTGATGTGCGCAATGGTCGCCGTATTGTCCGTTCGGACCAGCACATGCTTGCCTCGTATCTGACCTTTGAGATGGTTCAAGACAAGGTGCACTGCTAACAACTCTAGGCAATTGATGTGCCACTGCAGCTGCAATCCACTCGACGCTGGAACGACCACCGCTGAAGTGCCGTCTCGCCAACGCACGAAGCTTCCGAGAGCGTGCTGAACTCGTAGTTCACAGCAGACACAGTTGAGCAGAACGATACTAACGTTCGGCTCCGAAGCGAAAACCTGGTATGCATTGCACCTGCTGCCTTATTGTACTCACGCTGTGATCAGCGGCAGCTGGATGCAATAATTGCATGCCAATGTGCATTGGCTCGTTTAGTTTACACTCAAAGTAGATTGGTCTTTTGAAGTGATATCCCATTTTCATCGGTCACCGACGTGGCGTCGAGAGTGACCGACTGAAAGGGAACTATAAATGGTCACTCACAATATCAACAAAACTTTGTGATTTTGTAAAATAGAGAAAACAAACAAGAGACTCTTTTTTGCCATCTCTCTCTCTGAGTGAACAGGGGAGCTCATGCTGAAATGCAAGACTCTAAAATCAGGTGCAGTTTAGCTTTGCCGTGTCCGAAACTGATGGTTTATTTTCACAAAGAGCTACGGAATACATGTAAAACTGAATACATGAAGGGCTAATAAGGACAATTAGACCTTAATGTATGATCGTGTTTTGGTTCATGTTTAAGAAACTACTTTTAAAAAGTTGTTGTTATTATTATAAATCCGATTCCAAAAAAGTTGGGACGCTGTACAAATTGTGAGTAAAAAAGGAATGGAATAATTTACAAATCTCATAAACTTATATTTTATTCACAATAAAATATAGATAACATATCAAATGTTGAAAGTGAGACATTTTGAAATGTCATGCCAAATATTGGCTTTTTTTGGATTTCATGAGAGCTACACATTCCAAAAAAGTTGGGACAGGTAGCAATAAGAGGCCAGAAAAGTTAAATGTACATATAAGGAGCAGCTGGAGGACCAGTTTGCAACTTATTAGGTCAATTGGCAACATGATTGGGTATAAAAAGAGCCTCTCAGAGTGGCAGTGTTTCTCAAAAGTCAAGATGGGCAGAGGATCACCAATTCCCCCAATGCTGTGGCAAAAAAATAGTGGAGCAATATCAGAAAGGAGTTTCTCAGAGAAAAATTGCAAAGAGTTTGTAGTTATCATCATCTACAGTGCATAATATCATCCAAAGATTCAGAGAATCTGGAACAATCTCTGTGTGTAAGGGTCAAGGCCGGAAAACCATACTGGATGCCCATGATCTTCAGGCAATTAGATGGCACTGCATCACATACAGGAATGCTACTGTAATGGAAATCACAACATGGGCTCAGGAATACTTCCAGAAAACATTGTCGGTGAACACAATCCACCGTGCCATTCGCCGTTGCGGGCTAAAACACTATAGGTCAAAAAAGAGGCCATATCTAAACATGATCCAGAAGCGCAGGCATTTTCTCTGGGCCAAGGCTCATTTAAAATGGACTGTGGCAAAGTGAAAAACTGTTCTGTGGTCAGACGAATCAAAATTTGAAGTTCTTTTTGGAAAACTGGGACGCCATGTCATCCGGACTAAAGAGGACAAGGACAACCCAAGTTGTTATCAGCACTCAGTTCAGAAGCCTGCATCTCTGGTGTTATGGGGTTGCATGAGTGCGTGTGGCATGGGCAGCTTACACATCTGGAAAGGCACCATCAATGCTGAAAGGTACAGTATATCCAAGTTATAGAACAACATATGCTCCCATCCCGATGTCGTCTCTTTCAGGGAAGACCTTGCACTTTCCAACATGACAATGCCAGACCACATAGTGCATCAATTACAACATCATGGCTGCGTAGAAGAAGGATCCAGTACTGAAATGGCCAGCCTGCAGTCCAGATCTTTCACCCACAGAAAACATTTGGTGCATCATAAAGAGGAAGATGCGACAAAGAAGACCTAAGACAGTTGAGCAACTAGAAGCCTGTATTAGACAAGAATGGGACAACATTCCTATTGCTAAACTTGAGCAACTTGTCTCCTCAGTCCCCAGACGTTTGCAGACTGTTATAAACAGAAGAGGGGATGCCACACAGTGGTAAACATGGCCTTGTCCCAACTTTTTTCAGATGTGTTGATGCCATGAAATTTAAAATCAACTTATTATTCCCTTAAAATGATACATTTTCTCAGTTTAAACATTTGATATGTCATATATATATGTTGTATTCTGAATAAAATATTGAAATTTGAAACTTCTACATGATTGCATTCTGTTTTTATTCACAATTTGTACAGTGTCCCAACTTTTTTGGAATCGGGTTTGTACAGCAAAAATATGTTTTTGTTCCATTAATAAATTTATGTGAGGTTAAAAAATAAACGGTGCTTATCATTGGTGCTATAAGTCAGTTTTGCTGAAAGCTATTCATCAAAAGCAGTATCAAATAGCAGCATGCTCACTGGCAATCCAGTTAAATAAATATAGGCCTATATAAGATATTTGAATATCAATCGAGCTTCATTTGAATGCCACAGCCTTCCTGAGTACTGTTGCTGACCATGTCCATTCCTTTATGAATACAGTGATGGCTACTTCCAGCAGGATAATGCACCATGTCAGATGTTCAAATCATGTCATGTCAAAGCTCAAATCATCTCAGACTGGTTTCTTGAACATGACAATGAGTTCTGTTACTGAGACTTAGAAGGACTGTATATTGAGTTCTATTGCCGAGTCTTATTTTGTGTGGTAATCACTCTCGGGTGCCGGTCAGGACACAGGAACCAGACCAATTGCTGAATTGAGGTTATTTAATGAACAGTTGAGTAGGCATGGGCTAACAATCTTGCAGTTGGCTTTATAATATATGCGTGTGTGGTTCTGAAATAAATAACAAATATAAGTAACATCATATGAAATTAGTATCCATATACATTCATCCAATAACTAAAACAGAAACTAAACTGTAATGTGTGCGAATTAATTACAAACATCGTCAAAGAAATAATGACTGCCATGAAACACAGTCACATGTACGGAAACGTGACTAAATAAAAAGTGCGTCACAGATTATAATGAGTATTACTGATGAAACTTAAAAGTCAAAGATTTGGAAACTCAAAGTATCCAGCTATACAATACACAATATAGCAGAAAATGTCTTAATTCGACAGCCAAACATAATATACACTGTGTTTATAATAGTTAACGAGGAGATATTAAATGAATCTAGCATTGCGTCATCTAGAGGCTGGCCATAAATCACAATATAACACCCGAACACAATAATCTAAATGATTAAATAAGAAATGAGAATAGAAAACTTACTATATGGCATCAACGCACACAATAACTATATTATATCCCTGAATGGCATGAATACTCTCGTCTGCACAGCCCCACGTACTGCATTAGTTTTTTTTCTTGCGCAGTTCTGCCCATAACGGAGCGCTGCTCACTGCTTATTGCATGCACTCTGGTTGTGATTAAGCACATCAGTCTGCACCGGAGTTGCGCATATGTGATTGTTCAGTTATCTGCGCGGCCTTTCTTACAGCCGCCCCCAAATGTGTGGAGCACATTTGTTCCTGAATAAGTACTTAGTTCAGTAGCTGTGAACAGTTCTTATCTTCATTTTGAACCTCTGATAGAACAATCAGCCTGGCTACCGGTCTAGTGTAGGTTCTGTCATTGATCTTTACGTCCACTGTCCTTACATGTCCATCAGCACTGGGGGTAAACTTTGGTGACACGTCCTATAGGCCAGTGCGCTCTCGGCAGTTGAGGGTCCATCATCAGTACTACAGATCCTAGGGATATATCTGTAGAGGTGGAATACCATTTCTGGCGGGACTGTAGACTTGGGAGATAGTTCTTAATGAAACTAGACCAGAACTGGTCAGCCAGAATTTGGGAATGTCTCCATCGGCGTCTGCTCAGGAGTTCAGATTTGGGGTACACTGCTTGGGGCAGGGATCCATCCCGCCGCCCCATCAGAAGAAAATTTGGAGTCACCGGATCAAGGTCCTTAGGGTTAGAGGATACATATCCCAATGGTTTAGCATTCAACATGCCTTCTACTTCCAGGAGAACAGTATGGAGCACTTCCTCCGTGACAGCTTGACTTCCTACTACTCTGTAAAGTGCCGTTTTCACAGAGCGAATTTCCCTTTCCCACGTTCCGCCGAAGTGGGGTGCGCCAGGTGGGTTGAAGTGAAAATGTATCTTATGTTTGGCAAACTGGAGTTGGAGTTCTGGAGACAGTTCCGCAAGAGCCTCTCGTATCTCTCTTTCTCCTCCCCGGAAATTTGTTCCCTGGTCGGAGAACAACTCAGCTGGTGTCCCTCTTCTGGCGATGAACCTCCTCAAGGCCATTAAGAAGGAGTCGGCATTCATACTGGTGAGGATCTCTAGATGTACACATCTGGTTGTAAGGCATTTAAATATGATTCCCCACCTCTTCTCGGTCCGCCTGCCCACCTTAACTACAAAGGGCCCGAAACAGTCCATCCCCGTCGAGTAAAATGCTGGCTTATAAAGGCGTAGGCGTGCTATAGGTAAGTCTGCCATCTTAGGAATTTGAGGGTTTGATTTCCATCGTCTACAGTCTGTGCAGGTATGCTGATATCGTCGAATTGCCTCTCGACCTCGTAAGATCCAAAACTTGCGGCGGATCTCTGCAAAACACTCTCTCAGGGCCGGGGTGGCCGAGTCGAGAATCGTAGTCTTGGATCAAAAGCTTAGTGGTGGGATGGTGGTGATCCATAATAATGGGATGCACAGCAGCTGGGTCTAAGTCTTCAGATTGTCTCAATCTGCCACCAACCTTAATGAGTTCATCTGTCTTGTCCAGCTCTGGAGACAGCGTAAGTAGACGGCTATTACGTTGAACTGTTTTCCCATTTCGCAGTAGGCTGAACTCCTCTGTGAAGCTATCCTGTTGTGCCCTTCTTAGGATAAAAATCTCGGCTGTACTGTAGTCATCAGCGCTCAGAGCTCTGCTGTTACTTGCCGCCCCTTGAAGCTTCTGTACGGTTGCCTCCAAAAGTTCCCTCCAAGTGGTGTACTGATGCACATCTGGTAGGTAAGGCTCCTTGTCAGGTATGGTTGTAGTGACTCCACAGAATATAGACTTGCGAAGTTCTGTGTGACACTCGTCTATTACTGTTGTTGGTGGGGTCGGCCCATTTGTCTGGGCTTTGAAGAAGAAAGGGTGGCCCATGGCTCCATAGGTTAGGCTCAGCTAGTTCTTCTAGCTTCTTACCTCTGGTGAGGTCATCAGCAGGGTTTTTCGCTGAGTCAACATATCGCCATGAAAGTCGATCAGTGAGCTCCTGAATTTCTGCCACTCGAGTGCCAACGAAAACTTTAAATCGACATGACTCAGAGTGTAACCAGGACAAGACCGTGGTTGAATCGGTCCAGAGGGTAGTTCGGCTGATTGGCAGGGTAAGCTCTCGTTCTAACAATCTACTGAGTTGGGCTCCTGTGAGGGCAGCACAGAGCTCCAGTCTGGGCATTGAGTGCAGTCGTTTAGGTGCAATTCTTGAACGGGCTACAATGAAGGAGAGATAAGGCTGACCCTGAGTATCAACTGTCCTCAGGTAAGCGACAGCTCCATAGGATTGTTCCGAGGCATCAGAGAACACATGTATCTCATGAGTTATTCTTCTCTCATCCATGGCAGGAGGTACGTATGCTCGGGGGAACGTGATCCTCGGCAGGAATTTTAACTCTCCTTCCCAATCCCTCCAGGCCTGTAGCAAATCCTGCGGCAGCTGGGGGTCGTCCCAGTCTCTGTGTTTGTCCCATAGTTGTCTCACTAATATTTTGGCACGGGTGGTGTATGGCAGAATAAAGCCGAGAGGGTCATATTGGCTGGCTAAAACCTTGTAGATGTTCCGCATGGTAGGAGCATCATAATTCACAGGGCGATGTTTGTATCTCAGCTCATCTGTTGAACAGTGCCAGCTGAGGCCAAGAGCAGATTCAGGGTTATCTATTCGGTCATGAGCTAGCCAGAGTTCCAGATTGTCTGATCGAGCTTCTTCGGGTAGGTGACTGATGACATCCGGCTTATTGCTGGCCCACTGTCGGAGTTCAAATCCACCTGAGGCTAAAGTCTTCCTTAACTTATCTATCAGGGTTCTGGCCTGGTCAGGTGAGGAGAGGCTTTGCAGACAATTATCAACGTAGAAGCATTTCTCAATGGAAAACCTCACATCATCCTCTGGCTGGCTGTGACTGATTACATGGTGCTGCATGGCGTAAGTGGCACAGCACGGACTACACGTCGTACCAAAAGGTAAAAAAACCTGCCACTCATACACAGATGGAATTTGGTCTCTTTCCAGGTCTCTCCAGACAAATCTCAGAAGGGGGCGATCTTCAGGGAGCAGGCGGACCTGGTGGAACATGGCTTTCACGTCACCACTTATGGCTAAACTATGCTCTCGAAATCGTAACAGCACTCCTAGGAGTGAGGGTCCTAAGGTGGGTCCAGGTAACAGCCACTGATTTAGGTTCAGACCTCGGTACTGGTAAGAGCAGTTGAACACTATACGATTCTTGCTATTGTGGGTCACCATGTGGTGTGGAATATACCATGATTCAACTGATTGTGTCATCTCATGGTAGTTCAGCTTCCTAACTACTCCGGCCTGAGTCAGTTTCTGAATTTCAGCGTTGTATGCCTTCGCTCGTTCCGGGTCTTTAACGAGGCAACGTTCGGTGTTCCGGAGGCTGGGCATTACCATTTCCTTTTGTGGCTTGGAAAAGAGGCATATCTTTGTGCCTAAGCAGCGGGGTGGCATAACGTAAAACTCCATCCACTTTAACTCGATTGGTCTTTAATTCAAGCATGTTAATGGCCTCTTGATCTTGTCGTGACCTGGTAACCTCTTTCTCATTCTTGATAGGAAGTACGTCCACTTGCCACAGTTTCTCTACGTTCTTGAAAAGCTCTGCCACTAGGGGATTTGTTGAGGTCAATAAACACTGCTGTGGACTGCTCGACAAGCCGGGTGGGACCCTGTAATGTCCACCCTAATCGTGTCTTCAGGGCTGCCGGTCCTCCTGGGGGTCCTAACCTTACTGGCTTAACAGGAGTAATCAGGTGAGGGTGATCTGCTCCAATTAGCAGCAAGGGCTGTGCCTGTTCAAATGCCTGTATTGGGAGGCCTACAAGGTGCTTGTAACTTTTCTGTAATTTGTTCATGGGGTAAGAGTGAAGTGCAAGACCAAGATGATCTGCAGTGAAGGCATCGGTTATGAGAAAGCTGTGCTGAGGCTTATCGGCTGGGGAAACACGGAATGACACTTTGGACCCGTGGAGAACTTGAATATCTTGACGTATAGTCCGCAAGGCCAGGTCTTCTGGCTCTCCTTGGAGGTCCAGGTGGTGTGTTGCTGCTTGTAAGAGCATAGTCCGCTCTGAGCCATCGTCCAGGATAGCATAGGTGCTCAGAGTGCGCTTACCATGGTGGAGTAGTACTCTAATAACCTTTAATAGCACACGACTTCCATCTACTGGTTTGTCCACATACAGCACTTCAGAAGATGTATTCACTAGACAGCTCTCCTCTTTAGTTGACTTGACCACAGTCTTAGGTGTTTTGGAATTAACTTCATGCAGCACTGGTAGGTGTTTACCTTGACAAATGCTGCAAGGTTTCTGCAGATTGCACTGGGCTGCTTGGTGAGTTCTAGCACATCGCCAGCACCTTCTATTGGTACGGATCCATTCTGATAACTGGTCTGTGGTCAGTTTTACAACCTCTGTGCATTGGTTTAAGAAGTGCTCTGCATTGTTACAGAATGGACAGTAAGGTGCAGTTCTGTTCTTAGTGGATGGATTCACTTGTGTGGGTGAAACGTCTCTCTCCATCGCCTCTCTAGATCCATGTAGCACAGGTAGTGGTCCACCTCTTCTGCCGAGGCTCCTGTCTAGGCCATTGTCTCTCCTTAGTGATCTTCACTGTTGATGAACCGTCATATTCCTGGCACCACGACTCATATTGCAGCCACTCAGAGAGATCAGTGAGAGTATAGGTTGTTCCTGGATAATGGAACTTGCTGCGCCTGAACTCAGCTCTCATCTCTGTCGGTAACTTGCTCAGCAAGCGTGCTACGTGAGATCCGCACTGTAGCTCTATCTCTCCTGGGGGACCAAGGGATTTAAGCATGCCCACAAGTGCTTGGACCTGTAGGGCGAACTTCTCGAATGCAGCTTGATCACCGCGTCGAATATCAGGCGAGTCCATAACACTGGCTATTTTATTCAGAGCCATCTGATGAGGCTGGCCAAACTTTAGATTAAGAGCCGCCATGGTATCAGTGTAAGGTCTGGGGGAGTTCAGATATGAATCTGCTATCAACCTTGCCTCTTCCAACTTCAAGTGATCCACCAGGATTTGGTATTTAAAGAGCTCCGTCCCATCTGGGGGTAGTAGATTCTCTAAAGCTATTTTCATCCTAGCAAACTCACTGGGGTCTCTGCGACAGAAGTAGGGAATTGACGGCATCGGACCTCGGTATATCGGCTCAGAATGTAGAGGAATCTGGTGTCGAGGATCGATTACAGTTCTCGTGTGGGCCCTCATTGGCAGGTATGGCTGTGAGATCGCTACAGGCTCACCTTGAAGGTAACTCTTGTACTGTTCTGAGTTATATGCTGGAATGGCTCGAATAGGTGACTGAGGATGGAAGCCTTGTGGTTGACTCAAATGGCCTTGAAGCATCCTGCTTGTCTTTGCTGTCAGTGTACCATGTTTAACGATAGGAGGGCTTTGTGTATGTGCAACAAGAGGCTTACTCTTACTAACAGCTGCTTGTTTTAGAACTTGAAGCTCACTCATCATCTTGTCCACAAAGTCGACAATGGGCTCACTACTGGCAGGCTGAGGTTGTGGGTCTCCTGTCTCTGGCCATGGAGGGGGATCAGGCCAGTCTGCCTCATCATACTCATCAACCTGTACATTAGTGATCAGCTCTTCACAGGGCGGAGGCATAAACCCATGGTCTAAAGGGAGTGTGGGTAATTGATCAGACTTACGTGGATCCAATGTATTCGACTGAGAGCTCCCTGTAGCTGGTTGAGGAATCTGCTTTAGGCTGCGCACCGTTTCTGCTAGTAATCTTAACTCAGATCTGGTCTCTCTGATTTCAGCTAATGTGGCGTTCAGGTGCTCATCTCTACTTTGCAGAAGATCTTTCTGGGAGGCTGGAGGTGAATTGTACTGTACTGAAGACCAACTGCTTGGAGTGGATAATCTGCTTTTTTTTCAGCCTGTGCTCTCTCTGTGTACTGATGGGCTAACTGGAATTCAGAAACTGGTCTTTGGCTGTATTGACTCACTGCAATGTGCTGTTCCTCTGTACAGTCATCATCCCTTAATGACTGACGACGACTAAAAGTGTGGGGTGTGTTCTTGACAGCTCCTTTTTTTCTTGTGAACACAACTCCTCTTCTTGCCCATGCCTACTGATTCTTGGTTCAGATAACTGTCTTTGTGGTAGCACAAAACCCATTTCGTACTCATCATAATGATGTGGGGGGTGGGTCCGACGTTTAGGTCTGGTTGAGGCTCTATCATCCATCTTCTAGAGAGAAATGACACACATCCGGCTCGAAGGACCAATGTTACTGAGACTTAGAAGGACTGTATATTGAGTTCTATTGCCGAGTCTTATTTTGTGTGGTAATCACTCTCGGGTTCCGGTCAGGACACAGGAACCAGACCAATTGCTGAATTGAGGTTATTTAATGAACAGTTGAGTAGGCATGGGCTAACAATCTTGCAGTTGGCTTTATAATATATGCGTGTGTGGTTCTGAAATAAACAAATAACAAATATAAGTAACATCATATGAAATTAGTATCAATATACATTCATCCAATAACTAAAACAGAAACTAAACTGTAATGTGTGCAAATTAATTACAAACATCGTCAAAGAAATAATGACTGCCATGAAACACAGTCACATGTACGGAAACGTGACTAAATAAAAAGTGCGTCACAGATTATAATGAGTATTACTGATGAAACTTAAAAGTCAAAGATTTGGAAACTCAAAGTATCCAGCTATACAATACACAATATAGCAGAAAATGTCTTAATTCGACAGCCAAACATAATATACACTGTGTTTATAATAGTTAACGAGGAGATATTAAATGAATCTAGCATTGCGTCATCTAGAGGCTGGCCATAAATCACAATATAACACCCGAACACAATAATCTAAATGATTAAATAAGAAATGAGAATAGAAAACTTACTATATGGCATCAACGCACACAATAACTATATTATATCCCTGAATGGCATGAATACTATCGTCTGCACAGCCCCACGTACTGCATTAGTTTTTTCTTGCGCAGTTCTGCCCATAACGGAGCGCTGCTCACTGCTTATTGCATGCACTCTGGTTGTGATTAAGCACATCAGTCTGCACCGGAGTTGCGCATATGTGATTGTTCAGTTATCTGCGCGGCCTTTCTTACAAGTTCACTTAACTCAAATGGCCTCCACAGTCACCAGATCTCAATCCAATACAGCAGCTTTGGGATGTGGTGGAACGGGAGATTCACATCATGGATGTGCAGCCGACAATTCTGCAGATACTGCATGATGCTATCATGTCAGTATGGACCAAAATCTCTGAGGAATGTTTCCAACACCTTGTTGAATCTATACCACGAAGAATTAAGGCAGTTCTGAAGGCAAAAGGGGGTCCAACCCATACTAGCAAGGTGTACCTAATAAAGTGGCCAGTGAGTGTATACAATATAATATGCCATGTTGCTTGTGGCAATACAAATGTAAAAATATATTGCAGTAATAAGAAACTGTCCCAAGACTAATCATTTTTAGTTTCATTATTGGGCAATTTCAGTCTTATGGGCTGACATTCGCAGTCAAAACCTGAAATATAAATTCTCACAGAATGTATTCATTAACAATATATTGAACCATCTCTTTATGTTTTTCTAAACCCCTGAAAATAGAGTCCAGACATCAGAAAAAGTATCCATCTATGAACGTGTTTTAGGCCTATTTTAGATTTGGGAAATCTATGGGTTACGGACATTCAATTCAATTCAATTCAAGTTTATTTGTATAGCGCTTTTTACGATACAAATCATTGCAAAGCAACTTTACAGAAAATTAAGTTTCTACAATATTTAGTAGTAGCTTATCAGTGGTGACTGTCAGTTCATGTGCATATGGCAGAAATGTTCACAAAAATCAATAAAAGACGTAAACAAACAGACTGTTAACAGCAATTATGCAATCAAACTTATAGCAAAATGTGGTAGTTCAGCATGTTGTCTCTGGGTTAGCATCATCTGAGGTCCTCTGAGGGGTTGGCATCATCTCTTCTCAGGTGTTCTGGATCCAGACTGGAGCTTGTGTAAATCCTAGTTACCACGGGATGTAAATCCCGTGGCAAAACAGAGAAACAAATATAGACATAATTAGCGTAGCTGCTGTTCCAGCCAAGTAAAATTAATTAGTTAAACCCAAGCTAAAGAATAATAATGCACATTTGGTCAGATATAACTGCAGTCCAAAATTATGAGATGCATTATTTGAATGCTTGGCCAAAGAGGTGTGTTTTTAATCTAGATTTAAACAGAGGAAGTGTGTTTGAACCCCGAACATTATCAGGAAGGCTATTCCAGAGTTTTGGGAGCCAAATGCGAAAAAGCTCTACCTCCTTTAGTGGACTTTGCTATCCTAGGTACTATCAAAAGTCCAGCGTTTTGTGACCTTAGGGAGCGTGATGGGTTGTAGCGTGGTAGAAGACTAGTTAGGTACGCAGGAGCTAAGCCATTAAGGGCCTTAAGTAAGCAAGTAAGTAATAATATTTTGTAACTGATACGGAACTTAATAGGTAGCCAGTGCAGAGACTGTAAAATTGGGGTAATATGATCATATTTTCTTGACCTGGTAAGGACTCTAGCCGCTGCATTTTGGACTACCTGTAGCTTGTTTATTGAGGATGCAGGACAACCACCTAGCAGTGCATTACAATAGTCCAGTCTAGAGGTCATGAATGCATGAACTAGCTTTTCTGCATCAGGAACAGGTAACATGTTTCGTAGCTTGGCAATGTTTCTAAGATGGAAGAATGCTGTTTTTGTAACATGGGAAATATGATTTTCAAAAGACAAGTTACTGTCTAATATAACACCCAGATTTTTGACAGTAGAGGAAGTAACAGTACATCCGTCTAATTGCAAATTGTAATCTACGAGATTCTGTGTAATGTTTTCTGGTCCAATAAGTAATATCTCTGTCTTATCCAAATTTTATGGTAGAAAATTATTGGTCATCCAATCTTTTACATTTTTAACACACTCTGTTAGCTTAGATAATTTTGAAGTTTCACCTGGTCTTGTTGAGATATGCTGATGATACTCAACTATATAACAGTGGAAAGTAATCCCGTATTTTCGAATGATATTACCAAAGGGCAACATGTATATTGAAAATAGCAGAGGACCTAGGACAGATCCTTGTGGCACTCCATATTTTACTGGTGATAAATGAGATGACTCCCCATTTAGATAAACAAAGTGGTAGCGATCGGACAGGTAGGATCTAAACCATCTTAAAGCCTGCCCTTGGATACCTGTATAGTTTTGTAATCTATCTATGAGTATGTCGTGATCTATGGTGTCGAACACAGAACTAAGATCAAGTAAAACTAGCAATGAGATGCAGCCTTGGTCTGATGCAAGAAGCAAGTCATTTGTAATTTTAACAAGTGCAGTTTCTGTGCTATGATGGTGCCTGAAACCCGACTGAAATTCTTCATAGAGGTCATTTTTTTGCAGGTAGGAGCACAATTGAGCAGACACAACTTTTTCTAAAATTTTAGACATAAATGGAAGATTTGAAATGGGTCTGTAATTTGCCAGTTCACTAGGATCTAGTTGTGGTTTCTTAATAAGAGGCTTAATAACCGCCAGCTTTAATGGTTTTGGGACGTGACCTAAAGATAACGACGAGTTAATAATATTGAGAAGGTTTTTCTGCTACAGGTAACAACTCTTTCAGTAATTTAGTGGGTACAGGATCTAATAAACATGTTGTTGGTTTAGATGCAGTGATAAGTTTATTTAGCTCTTCCTGTCCTATAGTTGTAAAGCACTGCAGTTTATCTTTGGGTGCGATGGATAAAACTAAAGTATTAGACACTGTAGAATCTACATTTGTTATTGTATTTCTGATGTTATCTATTTTATCAGTGAAGAAATTCATAAAGTCATTACTATTTAACTGGGAGGGAATATTTAGATCGGGTGGCGTCTGGTTATTTGTTAATCTAGCCACTGTGCTAAATAAAAACCTTTGATTGTTTTGGTTGTTTTCTATGAGTTTGTGGATATGCTCGGCCCTGGCAGTTTTTAGAGCCTGTCTATAGCTGGACATACTGTTTTTTCCACGCAATTCTAAAAACTTCCAAGTTAGTTTTTTCTCCATTTGCGCTCAAGACTACGAGTTTCTTTCTTGAGAGAGTGGGTATTACTGTCGTACCATGGCACAGTACGTTTTTCTCTAACCTTTTTCAATTTGATGGGGGCAACAGCTTCTAATGTATTACAGAAGATAGTGCCCATATTGCCAGTCATTTTGTCTAGTTCATGTGTATTTATGGGTACACAGAGCAGTTGAGATAAATCAGGCAGGTTATTTGTGAATCTGTCTTTGGTGGCTGGAACAATAGTTCTGCCTGGACGATAACGCGAAGCTATATAGTTATTATCAATTAATACGCAAAATGCACGATACAAGGAAATGGTCAGTAACATCATCACTTTGAGGTACGATATCTATGTCAGTAGGATCGATTCCATGCGATATAATTAAATCTAGCGTATGATTAAAACGATGAGTGGGCCCGGTGACATTTTGCTTTACTCCAAAACAGTTTAATAAGTTAGTAAACGCAAGTCCTAATGCATCATTTGTATTATAAACATGAATGTTAAAATCTCCGAAAATTAGCGCTTTATCAGCGGTAACCAACAGGTCTGAGAGGAAATCTCCAAATTCTATTAGGAATTCTGTATATGGCCCTGGTGGTCTATACACAGTAGCCAGAGAAAGAGATACAAAAGATTTATTTTGCATATCTGACAGTGTAACATTAAGCATAAGTATTTTGAATGATTTAAACCTGTATCCTGTTTTCTGGGTAACATTGAGAATATCACTATTTATTATTGCAACACCTCCCCCACGACCAGTCTGACGGGGCTCATGTTTATAACAGTAGTTTGTTGGACTCATTTAGACCAATATAATCATTTGGTTTTAGCCAGGTTTCAGTCAAGCAGAGTACATCAAAACTATTATCTGTGATCATTTCATTTACAATAACTGCTTTGGGTGTGAGTGATCTAATGTTTATGAGCCCAAACTTTAAAAATAGTTTTTGTTCATTTATTTTACGTTTTTCTGGTTTAATCACAATAAGATTTTTTCTAGATCCTACATTAAATTTATATTTTGACCTCATTATCCGGGGAACAGACACAGTCTTAATAGATTGGACAGCGCAAGTACTTCTAACATTTAAGCGGTTAGAACAAAAGCCATCATAGCAGTTATTTGAGAATTGGCTTACTAGTCATATGGAGCGCAGCGTCCTGGAGATGTTGTCCGACAGGAGTTCTGCTCCGACTCTGCTGGGGTGCAGGCCATCAGCGCGAAAAAGCCTAGGACGCTCCCAGAAAAGATTCCAATTATTAACAAAGAGCAGTTTCTGTTCTTTACAGCACCATTTATAACGGGTCTATAGCTTATACTGAACCTCTGTTTTGTTAAGTTAAATGTATTATACTTACATTTCCTTGGCTTGGAATGAGTGTCTGGATGCAAATCTTAATGGTTTGGAGGTTCAGTGGTGTAGGAGTCGCGATCACGTTCTTCCGGTTTTGAAGAGTGATGAATTACAAAGATGTCCTGACTCGATGGTGATTGGGAGTTTCTTCCCAGTGAAAAGTGAAAAGAACTAAGAGAGATGTCAGCTGAGATCCTAAGATCTTTGGTGAATGGAAAGTCAAGGCACGAGGCCTGGTGCAGACTTAGCGGGTTCAAGAGAGTTCTAGCTCATCCTCCTCATCCCCTTAGGATCTAAAAGAAACGCAGACTGAAGGCGGGTCACTGATGTGAGGCCTTTATGGTCTGAGAAGGTTCACGCCTCTCAGGATGGGCTTGTCCAATGAGAAAGGCTGAAATTCCAAGCGGGAGGTTGGAACTAATGAAGAGTTTTACAACCTTTTTTGTGAAAGCATGGCAATTTGCAAAATGGAACATGAGTAGGGGTTCAAGAGAAGAATCTTCAAGATTCTTAGAATACTAATATATTGCTTACGTACCAACATATAATATACATTCTCGTTTAGATCATCAGAAGACTAATTCATAGATACTAAACTTGGTAAGATTACTTATAGGTAAAATTACATTAACGAGTAGTTCTATCACAAGAATGCATAAAACAGTATGCAAGACAAAAAGACAATACACAAGAACAGTAACAACATACACAATGACCTGAAGTATATGTGTGTTCATTCAAAGAAAGTTTTTTCTATGAATTAATTAGAAAAACGTCAATTTTTATTGCAGTATGTTTCAGAGAGAACTTAGTAGGAGGAAGATCCTCTCCACATACTTTTGGGTCGTAAAAGTTATCTGGTCTGGCTGAGGTGTCGTGGTTGCCATGGTAACCAGAGTTCTGGAGTCAGTCGCAGACATCCTGGCACCTAGTATATTTAGAGGGGTCTGTGATCATTTGTTAATCTAATGAATAATTGATTTGTTAAATCAAATGAAAAATGGTGTGTCTGATTGGTCCAAATGTTCCAATTCACAAAACATAAATATTAATTTTATTTAAATTTTCTTTTTTGTGTTTCAGAGGAAAATTTTATGGATGTGACATATCTCCGTTACGGATGTGACCAATCTGAAATGCAGAATTTTTTTGACTGGCATATATGCAAATGCGTACAAAATGCTTTTAAAAACTTTAACAGAGATGTCTAGAGGGTATTTTGGGTTGCCCCCCTTGTAAGATTTTTCTAGTTACTAGCAGTCGTTCATTTATGTCATTACTCAACTAATTGCACATTTATATTAAATTAAGTCTACTAAACCATAATGAGCCTTAATATATTCCGCGCGCAAGCACACTCATTAAGTTTGCCACAAAGTAAGGCAGAAGTATAGCCTAATAATTATGAAAAAGGAAACATTTTAATTATTTATTAATAAACTAATGTTTTCTTGTCGGCTGCAAGATGAAATTCACTGTACTGGCTCTCATCTCCACAGTACTGGATGCACCTTTAGAGAGAAATGTAACCTTCACAGATTACATAATCATGGAGTATTTGCTTTCATTTTGAATTGGTTCGTTTTAAAGTAGACATTTCAAGCTTTCTGTTGATAAATTTCTCATGTATGTGAGGCACCCCAATTATCGGTTATTTCATTATCAGGGAAAAAGTGTTCGGGAGGGTGCCTCCCTGTTATGCATGCGCATTAATAATTTTCTGCACAAATACTTGAATATGAATAGTAACAGAGCACATTTATTTCAGGTTATAGTATGGGATCTGCATTAAAATAAATCTTCACAAGTCTACAACAGACAGATGCAGTTATAACCTGTAAATTGAAGGCTATTTGATGTTTAAGTGATATAAGGGCCGATGCTGCTCCAATTCGTTGATCATTAGTTGTTCTTGATTAAGATTAAATGGATGACTCTCATAAACTTGTTTTGTTAAATTGCTTTTGCATTAAATAATAAAGATGCAAAGCAGGTTAGGTTACATGTGAATAGATTGCAGTTTCACATTTTGCATATGCATTACAAAGTGAATTATTTTTACATGCAATGATACAAAATGTATAATGATATACAATGTAATGTTGGTGTATTATTAGGATTGTGTAGGAATTATATATATATATATATATATATATATATATTCAGAAAATTCCTACACAATCCTAATAATACACCAACATTACATTGTTACCCATCACATTACCCTCACCCACACAACAATTTCAATCACTTATTCAATAATTTGACATATAGTGGAATTAGAGAAAATTTTATCTGTTCAGCTTACAGACTGGAACCCTATATCTCTTGCCCGAGGGAATTAGCTCATACTCCTTATGGAGAATATGGCTTGGGTCACCAATCATTTTAAGACTCTGCTTCCTAACAGACCTCTCAAAAATGTCCTGAAGAGAAAGTGGAGACAACATACCAATTATTTTTCCAGCTCTTCTAACCACAAGTTGTGACCTACGTTTAACAGTCAAATTGCCAAACCATATTGTAAAATCATAACATATTATAGATTCAGTAGCTGATTTGTAAAACAGTAACATGATAGTTTTATCCATCCCATAAACCCTGAGCCTTCTCAGAAAATGCAAGTGCTGACTAGCTCATGTACAAACATAGTCCACTTGATGACTCCATTGCAACTGAGAATCAAAGTAGATACCTAAATACTTATATGTTATATGTTGTTACCTGCTCAACTTCCTCCTTATTAACTAAAATTGGACTAAGATTACCCACCAACCTTGGGTCAAAGATCATTTCTTTAGTTTTTTTGACATTCAACATCAAGTTGTGTTCCTCACACCTCAACCCCTTCTATCTCTGATTTGTACATCTGAATTGTTTGTCAGCAAACTAAGTATAGCTGTATCATCTAAAAATTTTATAATGTAGTTGTTTATGTACCGATTCCTGCAATTTGCTTTTTCAAATCCATTTAAAACCTGTATTTATTTCTTATTTGAATTTATCATTCCTCTCACAACATCCCACAACTTTTTAGTATTTGAAGTTATATAGCTTCTCTAACACATAAATTGTGTTGCTCTCTTGCTTCCCTCAATTTTTTTCCTTAGTTCCCTTTGTATTTCTCTAAACTCCATATTATTATTGTTATTAAAAGCTTGATTTCTCCACCTAATATATTGCTTAATCTCGCAGGTAATATATTCCTTATCATTTGGATAAATCTTAATGGTCTTTTTTGGGACCACAGTATCAACAAAAAAATGAATATACCCTGTAATCACTTCCCCAATACTGTCAATATTGTCATCTTGATAAAAAAAATGTCCCAATTTGTAGCCAGAAATCAACCACTCAACTCCTCTTTTGTAGTATTCTGCCACACATTAACTATTCTTAAAAACGGTTTGCTCTTCCTAAAGGCAGACCTGTAAATAGAAATTAACTGGATGGTATTATGGTCCGAATTTGAAAGAGGAGGCCTAATCTTAGCTACATATGCTTCTTTGATGTTACCGTAACATCTGTCTAGTATTTTATTTTTCCGTGTACCATTACAAACATACTGCTGAAACCCTGGGAGAGCATAGTCCATCCTACAATGATTGAAATCTCCTAATACAATAATCGGTGCTTCAGGTTTGTTCTGTAATTGCTGGTGGACACAATCAGCTATTCTTGAGGCCGTTTTCGATGCATCCGCAAAATCTATACAGCGCAGATGAAAATATTCCCCATAGTCTCTGGGCAAATAATAGGGTCTTAGGCTTAAACATATAAATTCAAGATCAGGATGTCCTTTACTTTTTAATTTCTACACCAAGAGTCTTTGATGAAAACACCAATGCCACCTCCTCTCGTTTTCCCGGAGTTGTTATTCCTGTCCATGCAAACATTAAAGAACCCCTGCACATGAACAAGGGAATCTGGGAAATCACATTGAAGCCAGCTCTCTGTATAAATGAGGAGACATGACTCGCGATATTCATTACAACCTCTTACATTCAAACGCAGCTCATCCATCTTATTCCTCAGTGAGCGAGCATTGCTGAAGAGTATCGATGGCAGTGGTAAATTGTGACGTTTTCGACGAAGTCGATGTTGAATGCCGCCTCTTCTCCCTCGTTTTCATGGCTGACGACGATGATCCCCTACCCTATGTCACTGCAACAACATCTCTGGAACACCATCCAACAGGCTCCATTACCACTGGTTTCCGTAGAGACAGCAACCATTCCCTGCTGCAGACCCGCAACACCCGATTGTGTCCCCCTGATGCAGCGACGTCGGCGACATCGTGCAGCATACAAACACTGGATGTAATCGAGTGTCTGTGCGAGCAGGCTCACTGGGGGAAACGCATACTTGCGTAGAGCCCGAGGCCAGCTGTGTGCCAGTGCATCTGTGCCAAGGGGGGCCTCGGTCAGGGAATAGTACAACTGGCAGTGGGAAGCAAACAGGTCCACCTGAGCTTCCCTGAATCGACTCCAGATCAGCTGGACCATCTGGGGATGGAGTCGCCATCCTCTGAGGAAAGTGAGCTGTCGTGAAAGCGCGTCGGCTGCACAATTGAGCTCCCCCAGAATGTGGATGACATGCAGTGACTTGAGCCACGTCTGACCCTGAAGCTGCCTGCCCACTGCACGCAGTGCCCCAGCCCATGTTGGAGGCATCTGTCGTGACAACGACACACTTGTTCTTGCCCGTAGAAAAGCAAGGTCCGACCAGGGGCTGTATAGGCCGGGATACATCAGTGTGATAGTGACACGATGTGTGCCATGGCATCATGCCCATCTCGGGACTTGGTGGTGTAACCATTGCTGAAGTGGTCTCATGTAGCAATCCGAGCAGCGTGACTGCGGCTGCGGATGCCATATGCCCCAGGAGCCTTTGAAAATGTTTCAGTGGTACCACTGTCCTGCCTCTGAAGGAACTCAGGCTGTTCAGCACCGACTGGGCATGCTCGCTGATGTTGCGTCTCCAAACTGCGACCTCTGCTACATGGGTGAGAATGAGAAGGCAGTGCGTTGCTCACTGTCAAACCACAAACCTTGCAACTCGGAGGAAAGGGAAATTGTTCTTTTATTGAAAATGTGGGTACGGCCAGTGGCGGAACAAAAAGAAAAGAAAACTGACGATTCTCCACCCGGCCCTCCTCTGGGGGAAGGAGTGGCGCTGTCTCCGCCACCTCCTGAAGAGCAGTCTCCCACATCTCCAAGTTGCCCATGTCAGAGATGCTTCATCTTCTTCTTGGACGATTTCGTGGCCGGGGGGCACCGCTCTCCTGCGCGGGCCTCAATGCACCGGCCTTGATGTTGTCTCAGTGCAGGGCGTAGAGGATTGGAGGATGCAGGAGGGCATCCACGGCGACGAGCAGACTGAGGCATGGCCCATGATGGAATGGTGGCAGCTAGAGGATCACGTTGGGGCCATAGACTGTAAAAAAATATGGACGTAGTGTCCGTGACGTCACCCATAGACTCCTCAATAGCGGTTTTGAAGCTCAAAGTGTGCAAAGCGGGCCGTCGCCATCTTGGCAGCGCGTCACCGCGCGACTCTCCCGGAAAATCGAAAATGGGCAAAAAGTTGGGAGCTGGTTGCTGAAGCCACGCCCACCTAGCGCGACGGCATTGTCAGCAGCGGCAATCCACCTGTCACTCAAGTGGCCACTCCCTTAATTATGCAGAACTTTAAGGCTTAATATTATTTAAACAGATGAGTTATAAAAAAATTCACCCCCTTCACAGTTGTCATGAAGGGCAAAATTAGCTTTATAGACCAAAATCATTTTTTGCACCAGGCTGTAAACATGTTTTTTTCTGCTGTAAAGTTGGTCATTTTAACATGGGGAGTCTATGGGATTGACTCTCTTTTGCAGCCAGCCTCAAGCGGCCAGTCGATGAATTGCAGTTTTAGTCACTTCCTTGTTGGCTTCACGAGAGAGAGCGGGAGGTTGCCGCTCGGTTGGGGCAAGATGCGCTTTATGGCTTTAGTCTGCTGTTGTACTGCTGGGCGCAGCCTCCAACCTGATGCTCACAGCTGCCCGGGCAAACACAGCTGTCAACTCTGGGTCCGATTCGGCAGTGGCGACAACACGCGAGGGGGGCAGCCCCGCCGAATCTTCATCCACAGAGGTCAACAGCCCATCCCGCGATGCTGCAATCGACATCTGATCCCCCGGCGGCACACCGAATGACATGCTGGGACTGCCGTAAGATAAGAAAGGAGAGATGCGATCACAGCGTTGCCATGGTCACACATGCAGCGCGGGCATGAACCACCCACGAACGCATCTAAAGACATGGAAGACAACGCTCATGGCCGTTGTCAGAGGACAGGAAATGACTGCATCCAGAAGGACATGGACAAAACAGCTTCTTTAAAAAGATGCGAATCGTCCGTGATTTGCTCTTTTAGGAAATCTGATCTTTTAGTTGAAGCGCTCAGGAGAATCACTGAAAGGGACACCGCTATTCTGTAACAGATTTTCATACAACCACTAAAAATCTAATGAGTGGATGCACCTGTCGCCTATTTATACCCGTATGCACGACGAGTGGCTCAGGTATGCAAAATCCACTAGATTGGCCTCCTAAGTGAGACCCCATATGTCATTCGACATAACTCGTAGTGACCGACAGATAGGGAACTCTTTGATTTTGCCGTAAAATTTAACATGGATATTTCATCAAGAGATTTTGTATGAAAGTTACTTGTATCAAGTTACTTTTTCTGTTAGTGCTGAAATTTATATTCCATTTAATTTTACAGTTGTAGATATATTTACCATTTTATCTACAGAAATGTACAGTAGTTGTTTTAAAAACAAAATGAGATTCTATCAATTAGTTTTTTATTATTTTAATTTATAAAATAAATATGCCTACCTCTTTGTACAGGTTTGGTTTGATAGGAGGACCAACTACACCCGCTCACTAGCTGTCATGTCCATGGTTGGTTATATCTTAGGGCTTGGGGACAGGTACAGACTAAATTGGCATTATTGCTTTTTTATCAACACTTACAACTAGTTTATTCATTCATTATATATACCATACATAATCATTTTTTCCTCCAACCACAGGCATCCTTCTAATCTGATGTTGGACAGGCTCAGTGGAAAGATACTGCATACTGATTTTGGGGACTGTTTTGAGGTAATTTATTTAAACATGCAGTAGTTTTGTTTGTTTATGACTGTGTGTGTGTGTGTGTGTATATATATATATATATATATATATATATATATATATATATATATATATATATATATATATATATATATATATATATATATATATATATATAGGTGCTGTTCATAGAATTAGAATATCATCAAAAAAGTTGATTTATTTCACTAATTCCATTCAAAAAGTGAAACTTGTATATTATATTCATTAATTACACACAGACTGATATATTTCAAATGTTTATTTCTTTAAATTTTGATGATTATAACTGACAATTAAGGGAAATCCCAAATTAGAAAATTAGAATATTGTGAAAAGGTTCAATATTGAAGAGACCTGGTGCCACACTGTAATCAGCTAACTCAAAACACCTGCAAAGGCCTTTAAATGGTCTCTCAGTCTAGTTCTGTAGGCTACACAATCATGGGAAAGACTGCTGACTTCACAGTTGTCCAAAAGACAACCATTGACACCTTGCAAAAGGAGGGCAAGACACAAAAGGTCATTGCAAAAGAGGCTGGCTGTTCACAGAGCTCTGTGTCCAAGCATATTAATAGAGAGGCAAAGGGAAGGAAAAGATGTGGTAGAAAAAAGTGTACAAGCAATAGGGATAACTGCACCCTGGAGAGGATTGTAAAACAAATCCCATTCAAAAATGTGGGAAAATTTCACAAAGAGAGGAACTGCAGCTGGAGTCAGTGCTTCAAGAACCACTACGCACAGACGTATGCAAGACATGGGTTTCAGCTGTCGCATTCCTTGTGTCAAGCCACTCTTGAACAACAGACAGCGTCAGAAGTGTCTCACCTGGGCTAAAGACAAAAAGGACTGGACTGCTGGTGAGTGGTCCAAAGTTATGTTCTCTGATGAAAGTAAATTTTGCATTTCCTTTGGAAATCAGGGACCCATAGTCTGGAGGAAGACAGTAGAGGCACACAATCCATGTTGCTTGAGGTCCAGTGTAAAGTTTCCACAGTCAGTGATGGTTTGGGGTGCCATGTCATCTGCTGGTGTTGGTCCACTGTGTTTTACGAGGTCCAAGGTCAACGCAAACATATACCAGGAAGTTTTAGAGCACTTCATGCTTCCTGCTGCTGACCAACTTTATGGAGATGCAGATTTCATTTTCCAACAGGACTTGGCACCTGCACACAGTGCCAAAGCTACCAGTACCTGGTTTAAGGACCATGGTATCCCTGTTCTTAATTGGCCAGCAAACTCGCCTACCCCATAGAAAATCTATGGGGTATTGTGAAGAGGAAGATGCGATATGCCAGACCCAAGAATGCAGAAGAGCTGAAGGTCACTATCAGAGCAACCTGGGCTCTCATAACACCTGAGCAGTGCCACAGACTGATCGACTCCATGCCACGCCGCATTGCTGCAGTAATTCAGGCAAAAGGAGCCCCAACTAAGTAGTGAGTGCTGTACATGCTCATACTTTTCATGTTCATACTTTTCAGTTGGCCAAGATTTCTAAAAATCCTTTCTTTGTATTGGTCTTAAGTAATATTCTATTTTTTGAGATACTGAATTGGGGATTTTCCTTAGTTGTCAGTTATAATCATCAAAATTAAAAGAAATAAAAATTTTGAAATGTATCAGTCTGTGTGTAATGAATGAATATAATATACAAGTTTCACTTTTTGAAAAATTCCCTGAGTAAATACCTTTTAGATTAACCCAGATGTTAACCAATGCCATGGAGGTAAGATGATCTATTGCATGGGGGTGTATTTGGAGTGTTGAAGTGTAAAATGTTTTTTTCCACCTTGCCTTAACTAGTAACTCTTCTAGATACTGGGAAAAATAGGGATAACTATTAACTAGCATTCATATTAATAGCATATTGGCTGCCTAACAGATCATGTTAACTCTCAGGTGACCGGACTGGATGGTAACTACCGGATTACATGTCACACGGTGATGGAGGTACTTCGGGAACACAGGGACAGTGTCATGGCCGTGCTGGAGGCACGATCCATTACTCAACTGGAGGCTTATGGACAGTGAGCACACAACTTTTCCTTTTTATTCAAAAGACTTTAAAATAGCAGAGCCACACAATCCTGTTATGTCTTAAGATGGGCATACACTGTGCAAGGTCAGACACTGGGGAGGTTGTGAGACCTTTGTGAGCCTATGAGTCAGATAACCTTCTAATCTTGACAATGCAGTTAATACATGGCATGAGCCGGCGGCTGTTGCATAACCTTTTGTGCTAACCACAGAGATTAGAGTTTTCATTGTTGCTGCTATAGCAATAATGACTATGTATGTGTCAGCAAAAAATAGCATGGATGTATTTTTATTATTTATTAATGAATTTGCATTTTCATAGTCAGTGTCGACTAAAGCTGATGATGCTGTCTCGACATCTCCACAGTACAGTGGATGCACATTTAGAGAGAAATGCACCTTCCATATGCATCACATAATTAGAGATTTAATTATGTATTTGTTTTCAATTTGGAATTGGCTCATTTCAAAGTAAAAAAGCTTTTTATGTCGTTTGAGTGATGAATGGAGCTCAAACGTAGTTCAGGCAGACCATGACGTGACAGCCAGCATCAGCTAATGCTCAGCTGATTGTTACTCTTCCCACTACAATTAAATATGATATATGTTCATCTGAACCTTTCAAAGTAAAGCCTGCCACCAAAATAATGTCAGGACCTCTACAGTAATCTTATTTAAACAAAGTGGTGCAGAATGAAATAGGTATGTTTCTCCTGTCTGTGAGGCAAGTAACCTCTATGCTGATTTTCGGTTCATATTTGTGACACGCAATTGTGATATGGCAGAAAGAACAGTTTGTTTTTGTTTTTACTGTGCAAAAGCAAAATGTTTGATGGGCGAACATTTGAATGTCCTGCCCAATTATCACAAGGAATTGGGCAGTACTTAAGTACTGTTAATGATCTGTCTGTCACAGACTGTGTGACTTCACCACTGTTGGAGTTAGCTGGCAAACCAACTAACACAACTTTGGTTGACTCAGCCTCTTCTCGCCGAATTGCATTTAGTCGACTATTAAGGAGTTAGTTCACCCAAAAATGAAAATTAGCTCACGATTTACTCACCCTCAAAGGCAATCTTAGTGTATATGACTTATATACAAGTTATATTAAAAAATGTCCTGGCTCTTCCAAGCTTTATAATGGCAGTGGGCAGGTGTTTTCATTCGGTAGTCCAAAAGAAGTCCATGAAGCGCATCCATCCATAATGAAAAAAAGTGTCTCGCATGGCTCCAGGGGGTGAATAAAAGTAAATAAAGGCCTCCTGTAGTGAATCAATGCATTTTTTAAAGAAAAATATCTATGAGAATCCATTCCTAAAATATTAAAATAAAAAAAAATAAAAAATAAAAAATCCAGTGTAACATGGACTTGTATTTAAACAAATTGTGATATGGCAGAAAGAACAGTTTGTTTTTGTTTTTACTGTGCAAAAGCAAAATGTTTGATAGGCAAACATTTGAATGTCCTGCCCAATTATCACAAGGACCAGCTGTTAATGATCAGTCTGTCACAGACTGTGTGACTTCACCACTGTTGGAGTTAGCTGGCAAACCAACTAATACAACTTTGGTTGACTCAGCCTCTTCTCGCCGAATTGCATTTAGTCGACTATTAAGGGGTTAGTTCACCCAAAAATGAAAATTAGCTCACGATTTACTCACCCTCAAAGGCAATCTTAGTGTATATGACTTATATACAAGTTATATTAAAAAATGTCCTGGCTCTTCCAAGCTTTATAATGGCAGTGGGCGGGTGTTTTCATTCGGTAGTCCAAAAGAAGTCCATGAAGCGCATCCATCCAAAATGAAAAATGACTCGCATGGCTCCAGGGGGTGAATAAAAGTGAATAAAGGCCTCCTGTAGTGAATCAATGCATTTTTTAAAGAAAAATATCTATGAGAATCCATTCCTAAAATATTAAAATAAAATAATTTTTTTTTTAAAAATTCCAGTGTAACATGGACTTGTACTGATTTATAATTTAGAAATGGATCTGCTACCCGATTTTTTTTGTATGTTCTGCTGCAGCTGCTGGATGATATGCCTGAGATGTTTGATATGGACAGAATTTGTGTCCTCATGGAATTTTGGCAATAGAGGAGGTCCACATGTGGCATGATATGGTCGAAAAACAAATAGTGGAAAGCAGCAGCATGGAAAAAGGCTTCTGCCTCTCAAATAGTACGGTCGATGTGGATGAGGTAATGTTCTGTGTTTAGAAGACATGTCTGTGAAAGGTCCATGTAACGTTGCTTGATGTTGTTCTATGGGCCACTACTGTATTACAAAACACCTTTATGCTGTGGTCATCTGGAAAAAAAAGATGGCAAATCCACCAAGGTCCTAGAAGTGATAGTTGTGCCATATTTGTAACAGAGTATACAAAAATCAAGACAATGATCTGAGATGTCACCAATTTCATTGATTCTATGTGAAAATGTAAAATCAAAAGAATGATTACGACAATAAATGGGTCCTGACACATTTTGTCTAACAGTAGACAAATGTAGTTAATATATTTATAAATCCAGTGATGGGCTCATTACTCTTTTCAAAAGTAATATTATTACTTAACTATACGGTTCATCAGTAAGTAATAAGTAATTATATAATTATAATAACCAAAATCCATATTAGATCGCAATCATAAGTTATTATAAACAAGTTTAGTTTTAATCCAATAAATTGCCATGTGTGTCGATGTTAATTACAGCTAATGTACCGGTTACTCAGCATGTTTTGTGATGTATTTTAAATTCACGTAAGGTCATTAGAAAATGTGTTTTATAGAAAGACTTTTGATGCATTACTTGACAACACTGTGTCACACTTCTCTTGAGCAGGAAACGAGGAGACAAGGAATTCCTCAAATAACAGATTTTATTGCTCCAAACACATAGGGAATGTTGGAAACACAGAATGACATTAAAGACCGGACACCAAAGACAGGGAAACACAGGGCTTAAGTACTAGAACTAAACGAGGAGTAAACTAGATAATTAAAAACACACGGCTAGGGACTAATAATCTAATGATTAGAACTAAACAAGGACAGGAACAGGAAATCCAAATATGGTCACAAGAGGGAGGGAAACACAAGACAGAGTCTGACACACTGTTGGTGCCCTAGTGACCAATACCCAGACCAGTAGATACACTAGCTAATAGAAATGTCAAAAGGAATTTATTGTTTTTATTGTTTTTTTTGTTTTTTTTTTAACATTTATACCATTTAAGTTTATTAATTTTTAATTTATCGGAAAATATCAACCTAAAATATTGATGTTAGGTTGATAGTCAGCCTTTTGTTTGTGAAAAAAGTAAAGTTTGTCAAGTAACTGGATGTTTCTTTTCTCTCCTACAGCAAAGGAAACAAGCGCTCCAGGACCAGAACTGACTCCTACACGACAGGAAAGTCTGTTGGTGAGTCTTTGACTTTATCCCCATTCCAATGAATAGTGTTATCGTAAGGTAAATTCCCCTGTAAAATTGTTAAGCAGGGAGATTACAGAAAAAAAGTTGGGTAACACTTTCTATGAAGCCTATATTTATAATACATTTTAAGGGTATTCTTAAGACATTATAATGAATGCATAATGCATTATAAAAAACCTTATAATATGTTATATCATCTTATGAATATTCATAAGAACATAATAATATTTACTTATTTGTGGTTAAAGCTTTTAAGAGTATGATGATTTATAACAGAGGTCCCCAACCACCGGGTCGCAGCCCACTACCAGACCATGGAAGATTTGCTACAGGGTCGCAAGAACATTTTGGGAAAAATGTGTATACATATGACACTTGTCACGGAGTCACAACCTACACCCTCTCCACACGCCACGCCTACTTGTTCACAATCACCAGAATTCTGAGCACCTGTTCATCATCACCAGGCTCTCATATAAGGACTATCACTTCCCCTTACTCCTCGTCTGATCTTGCATCAACCTACATGTACTTACCTGAACTCTCGCTACCTGTGGTGTTCCCCTGGATACCCATTGTTCCTTCCTCGTCAGTTCCTCTGTGCCGTCTTCTGATTCAGTCATCTACATACCTCACAACCAGAAGTAAGTTACCACCTTCTTCGTGTCAAGATTATTCCTGTTGCTTCACCTGTGTCTGAAACCTCTGTTACAATAAATACTGCTAATACGTTCACCTACCTCTGTGTTCCTGTTTGTGTCTGACAGTTTGTCAGACCATATGCAGAGCTTTCCGGACACAGGCGGGGACCGCACCACGGATCCATTTGCTGCACTGGTTCACGCTGTACGGTCCTCACTACCACAACCCACGACGAGCCTAACCCATGTTCCTCCCGAGATAATCACGGCCGCACAGCAAGCACTCCAGCAGCCACCTGCAACAACGACTACTTCGTCAGCTGCCTCTGCCAGTCCCGTGGCCCGACCAGTGACATACAGCGGCGCGGTGGAGTATTGCAGTGGCTTTTTGCTTCAGTGCTTGCTGAACATCAAGGCCAACACTCACCTGTTCCAGAATGAACGCGGTCGCGTTGCATTCATCATCTCGCTTCTCTCTGGACGAGCACTACAATGGGCTCAACCCCTCTGGGAAACAAATGCACCGCTGCCAACAAATGCAAGCAACCTTTCCAAATCATTACTGATCATCGCAATCTCGAGTATCTCAGAGAAGCCAAATGCTTGAATCATCGCCAGGCCCAATGGGCTCTCTTCTTCACCCGATTTAATTTCAAGGTCACCTATAGATCAGGTGACAAGAACTGTAGAGCGGATGCCCTACCAAGCCGATCCTGAACCATCCGTTCCTGAACCCATTCTCCCTCCAGCCGTGCTTGTTAACCCGATTCAGTGGACCATCAACCAACAGATTACTAATGAGAACCTACAAAACCCAGCTCCACCGGGAGGTCCAGAGGGGCGTCTCTACGTTCCCCCAACCCATCGCCAGCCCCTCTTGGACTTAACCCATACCTCCCCGCGCTCTGGACACCCAGGCAGGAGAAGGACCCTCTCGCTCCTGAAACAACGCTACTGGTGGCCCTCCATGTCTCGGGACGTCTCTCGATATGTGCAAGGATGCTCCATCTGTGCCGTTGCTGACACCCCTAGAAAGCTACCAGAAGGGAAACTTGTGCCTCTGCCCATCCCCGAGCGACCCTGGACGCACATTGGAGTAGACTTTATGACCGATCTTCCTCCATCCCAAGGTTACACAAGCGTCCTGGTCGTGGTTGATCGATTCTCTAAATCCTGCAAACTCATTCCCATCAAGGGTCTGCCTACTGCTCTACAGACGGCAGAAGCACTCTTCCATCAAGTTTTCCACCACTTCGAACTCCCAGAAGACATTGTCTCGGATAGAGGCCCCCAATTCATCTCACACGTCTGGACTGCCTTCTTCCGTCTCCTATGGTTGTCCATCAGTCTCTCCTCCAGATACCATCCTCAAACCAACGGCCAGACTGAGCGTAAAATCCAGGAAGTCAGGAGATTCCTGAGACTGTATTGCCACCAGAACCAGGACAGCTGGAGCCAATACCTACCCTGGGTTGAATGCGCACAGAATTCACTCCGTCAAACCACCACTGGGCTCACCCCGTTCCAATGTGTCCTGGGCAATCAGCCACCTCTCTTCCCCTGGTCGGGTGAGCCCTCCGAGGTTCCAGCTGTCAACCACTGGTTCCAGCAAAGTGAGAGGGTCTGGGACTCGGCTCACGTGCATCTCCAACAGGCAGTCCGGAGACAAGGAACAAGCCGACACCCGAAGAGGTCCCACTCCGCAGTACCAACCGGGCCAGGAGGTTTGTTCATCCGTCTCCGGCTGCCTTGCCGTAAGCTGAGTCCCAGGTATATTGGTCCATTTACCATCGAGAGGCAGCTGAACGAAGTAACCTACAGACTCAACCTCCCTGCTAACTACTGTATCTCACCTTCATTCCATGTCTCGTTACTGAAACCTCACACTGACCCTTTATCTCCTCCCTCCACAGAGTCTGGTGATGATGCGGTACCTCCTCCTGCCATCGATGAGACTCAAAACATCTACTGGGTACGGGTCATCCTCGACTCCAGACGACGGGGTCCACAGCTGGAATACCTCGTGGACTGGGAAGACTACGGCCCCGAGGAACGATGCTGGGTTAACCGCAACGACATCCTGGACCCTACTCTACTCACCCAATTCCATCAGGAACACCCAGATCGTCCAGCTCCTCGGGGTCGTGGCAGACCCCATCGTCAACATCTCGTCCGGTCGTCGGGAGCCGCCCGTGGAGGAGGGGGTACTGTCATGTAGTCACAACCTACACCCTCTCCACACGCCACGCCTACTCGTTCACAATCACCAAAATTCTGAGTTCCCGTTTGTGTCTGACAACACTGTTATATATTGCGTGTTAATGATTGTTCTTATTAAATTGGCTTGAGAAAGCCAACTTACCCATCTACTATTTAAACTTATTATTATTATTATTATTATTATTATTATTATTCTGAGACTAAATTATCAACTCTAACTCCAACTAGACTCTACAGACTCCAAACTCAGCCCAGCTCTTCTTGAATTAAAGTCTTGGCTCAACTGAACATTCCGTCAAACTCCAACTGTCAAAATTCAAATTTAAACACACTGAAGCCCATTAGACTCAGACTTCCCTTCTATGTAATTTCTAACACATTCAAACTCATCTATCTATCATCTGACTATTTCTATCTATCTTCTGACTATTTCTATCTAGCTAGCTATCATCTGACTCTATCTATCATCTGACTTTTTCTATCATCTGACTATATCTATCTATCTTCTGACTAATAAATGCTCATAGTAAATCATAGCATATTGCCTAAAACATAAGGTAGGTACAAAAATAATCAGTGATACATTTGCGACCCCATAAAAATTAGGGTCGCAATGGCATTTCATTTTGGTCGCAGTGTAGTTCCCTGTGTCAATATATTTAGTCCATTATAAATGTAAAAGTAGATTTAATATGGAGTTCATTGTGTGTTATAAGTGATGTGACATACAGCCAAGTATGAATTTATGCTCTGCATTTAACCCATCAAAAGTGCACACACACACAGCAGTGAACACACACACACTGTGAACACACACCCGGAGCAGTGGGTAGCCATTTATGCTGTGGTGCCCGGGGAGCAGTTGGGGGTTCGGTGCCTTGCTCAAGGGCACCTCAGTCGTGGTATTGCGGGCCCGAGACTCGAACCCAAAACCTTAGGGTTAGGAGTCAAACTCTCTAACCATTAGGCCACAAATGGTAAATTAAATAATCATTATCTTATAACCACAAATGCTTAAGTATTATAATATATTATTGTTGTTATGATTATTTATAAGATGATATAACATATTATGCTTTTTTTATAATGAATTATGCATTCATTATAATGCCTTAATACCCTTATAATGTATTATAAATATGGGCTTCATAGAAAGTGTTACCAAAAGTTGTTCCCAAGATTTAGTTCACACTGCTTTACCATAAATGATGCTTTTATATACACACATTTCAGACAGTCACGTAAAGACAAACTGACATTATGGTGTGACTTCTAATGTACTCATCTGGAATTTCCACCTAAATTAATGCATGTTCTTAGTAATAGATACATTTTTGTGGTGTCTTTTTGGTATGTTTCATGTAGAAGCCATGGAGAGTATTGACCTGGGAGAAACAACCCACAAGAAGTCTGTGACTACAGTGCCTGAGTCAATTCACTCATTCAGTAAGTCCTTGAAGACAGTCTTTAAAGTCATTCTGATTTCAAGTCATCCTGGGTGGTTCTAATTTACAAGCTCAGAAGTCATGATTATTATATAAAGTTATTTTGGTCTGAATTAAGCATTTTTAAATACAGTGTTATGGAAGTGTAACCAAAGCGTTACCTTAACTAATGTGTCAAAATGTGTTTGTTTGTTTTTTTTCCAGCCGATGAACGATAAAAAAATCTCAAACAGAATCCATCCGGCTTTAAAAAACTATTGCTAGCACATAATAAACAAAAGGCAGAAACAAGCAATTACATATGTAAAGTAATGCGATCATCAAATAATAAACTATTTGAACAACTTTGCCTATCTTCTTCTTCATCATTGGACTCAAACAAAAGGAAGATGAATATTACTTTCCCCACTAGTTCCCGCCCATGAACCTCTTTTGCCTCTGGAAGTCCCATGCGCCACAGTCTGTTCTTCATCACCACTGGTCCCATGTTGCACAGAGTTGTCTTTGTTGCTACTGGTCACATCCAACACAGTCTGTTCTTCATTGCCACTTGATTGCCAGTGGTCCAGTATAACACCAAGCCTGTCTCCTAACCCAACAAGGTTCACACCGAACCTTGCTCTCCTGCCTGCTCCACCAAAGCCATCCATTCCTTTGGTCTTGCCATTCACTGGCTCCTTTCTGCGCTTTGGATCGGTCCCCATTCAACCCGGATTTGCCTTGGAGCTTCAAGGGACCAGCTCTGCCATGACATGGGGATTCTTCCCTGGCTCTGCCTGTTCCTTCTAAGCCCTCAGCTCCAACTTGGCCCATCAACCAGTCTGCTCCGCCTTGGTCTCTCAGCTCCACCAGGGAACATTGTCCTTCAGGCTCCATCAGTCTTATCTTGGTCAGTGTCGCCATGGACTTCATGACCTTTGGCTGCGCCTCATTCCTCCACCCCTGCAGCACCATCTGGCTCCTCCATTTCTCCCGCTTCACCTCTGTCCTCACACTGTTGTCGACTCCGGTTCCCTGGCTTCACCATGTCTCCGCTTTGGTTTCCTGGTCCATCTGTATAACCTAATCTCTCAGTCCATCAGACTCTGCTTGGGCCTCCACATCTGCCAATGTTACCTCTTGTCATTTGGGCTCAAAATTCCACCATGGCTTCTTTCTCGTCAGTACCACCATGGGTCATCCTCTTTCACCAGAAAATATATATTTTTAGATGCATTGCTGTGTGAAATCAACATGCATTTATCATTATTTCAATCACCATTTGATCATTTACGTTTACCTGAAACCAAATTCTTTTTCAATTATAGTCAACATTCAAATAACTAAAGTAAAACAAACCTTTTAATGCTTCAATAATTAAATAAAAACTAACCGAATAACATGCTATCATATGATTACAATTCATGTTGGAAATTAGGGAGAATTCTTTAGTTCAGAAACTGCATCTGAAACAATATTGGGTATAATAACAAGTCTTTTTCAGCCATTAGAATTGCATAAATAGTGCTGTGAAGTTGGTGGATTTTAAACAGCAGTTAATGGGTCTTAATAATTAAAAAATAAACACTTATTTACACTCTTTACTATGCTGATACTCACGAAAATGCACTTTGATATGTTTGCCTTGTAAATTTTGCCTTATGTGGTGAACATATCAAAGCGCATTTTTGTGAGTAGCAGTAAACCTTGCCTTGCCAATGGGCAAGATTTGGCATTCTCAAGCCAACATAATTAAGCCATAAATGTTTTAAAGGAATCATCAAGAAGAATCTGCTTAATGATTAGGTTTCAGGATGTGTGTTTTTCAGTATGTTCATAATTGAAAATGTTGCTTTATTATTTTCTTCATTCAGTTGGAGATGGCCTTGTGCAGCCTCAAGCCTTGAACAAGAAAGCATCCAAATTATCAACAGGGTGCGGGACAAGCTAACTGGTGAGCAAAATTCATTCACTCTCTGACCAGAGAGAACTAACACATACATTTCTAAGTGACATATTACACAATTCTAGCACTATCATTCATTATCAGAAATCAACAGCTAGTAAAACAAATTATAATGGATTTATGTGAATTTACTTCTTCTAGGACGAGACTTTTCACATGATGAGAATTTGGACGTACCAACTCAAGTGGAGCTGCTCGTCAAACAAGCAACTTAACATGAAAACCTGTGCCAGTGTTACATTGGATGGTATGCATTTTATTTTATTGCTGAAAAATTATAAGTTACACAAATATTTATTTGTATGCCTTCTTATACATGGCTCAGAATGTGTCATTTTATGCTGTGATATGTAGTGTTGTGTGTTTACAATATTTTTTTTTTCTCTTATTTTCTTTAGGTGCCCTTTTTGCTAGAGCTTCTTTTATTGTTCCTGTTTTCTTTTTATGTATTTTACTGTAAAATTCACTTGGGATGGTGACATAAACACAGTTTGAAAACTGAGGTTGATTTGGAAAAATGTGAGCATATGTGAAAATTAAAAGTTATGCTTGTCTTACTCGTACTCTAAGCAACCTCTGATTCTGAAGAATGTCATCTTGTGTTGTGTTATATGTGTGCAACATTATCACTGTTTTTTGTTGCTTGAAATGATTTGTACCAGTTAAGATATTTTTGCTCTGTTGATTGCTCACTTTCTCCTCCATTAGCAATATATGTCAGTGTTCCAGTTTTGCAGCTCCATGTGCTGGAGCTGTGCTCAATATTTGGAAAAATATGCTGAAAACATGCTTTAAAATGAAGTTTCACTTCTATTCTACACAGCTTTCCAACACGGGGGAAGTCGTGGTGTAATGGTTAGAGAGTTTGACTCCTAACCTTAAGGTTGTGGGTTTGAATCTCGGAATGGCAATACCAATACTTAGGTGCCCTTGAGCAAGGCACCGAACCCCTAACTGCTCCCCGGGCACCGCAGCATAAATGGCTGCCCACTGCTCCGGGTGTGTGTGTTCACTGCTGTGTTTGTGTGCACTTTTGATGGGTTAAATTCAGAGCATGAATTCTGAGTATGGGTCACGTCAATTTTTTTTTAACCTTTTTTTAGATTTTAAAGAATCAAATTTTCCTTAAGAAGAATAAGAAACTTCCTTAAGAACTTTTTCCCCCCAGGTGTCTGGAAAAATAAAAATATTTTGAAATAACTGATCTTTTTTCATATGAATTGCTTTGTCCATTTATCATTTAGTGAACTCTGATAATCTTAGAATACTGTATAATAGCCGTTGTTAGAATTACCAGGGCTTGGGGAAAAAAATTAGGTCTATAAGAAGATAGTAGCAGGGCCGCTCTCCCAGCTATCTCTTGCTGATGGTATCCTTGAGTAAGTGAATTATAAAAGGACTCAATACCTTCTTGTATTAAAGCAACAGTCGTAGTTATTGTTAATCATACTGAGCTGATAGGGTAAATAGGGTGAGCTGATGGAAAATACACATATAGCCAAAAACAAGTTGAATTAATTTTGTATATAGTTTAATATAGTGTAGCGTTCGTTCAAAAAATTCTGCAGGAGATCATATACTTTAGTTTTATTAGAGAAATATATGTTTGTAAAATAACCTGGATGCAAAACCAGGGAACTTTAGGCCTGTAAGCCTTTAGATCTCAGGTCACTATGACCCACACTTTTTCCACTTCAGCAGCTCTATGGTACAAAACACACACACACAGACACACACACACACACACACACACACACACACACACACACACACACACACACACACACACACACACACACACACATACACACATACATACACACACACACTCTTAGTATGATCATGCTCTGATCACTTTGTGGTATAATTGAAAATTATACAAATGTTTTGGCATTTTTAAAAATAGACCAACTAGAATGTAGGCCAAACTAGGGCATTGTAAGTTCACCATTCACTCAATAGCCGCATTTCCACTGTCGGGCCATTGCGAGCCAGGGCTTAAAACGGGCCGGGCGGGGCTAATAGCCTCGGGCCAGTAGCACCGAGGCCAGAATAGCGCAGCGTTTCCACAGTCGGGCCAGAAGCTCCGCTGCGCGTCACTAAAACCCGCCCTTTACACGCCTCTCAGGAACAACGTCATGCAACCCCATCGTTTGACCAACAAAGAGAAGTTATCAGAAAACTAAGAAATAAGTCACTGGAACTAGCGCGATCACAAAACGAACACGATAACAGCGGCCTTATGTTTGCATGCTTTGTTAAATATTCAAATTCAAAATCATCGATGTTTTACTATAAGTGATACATTGAGCATAATGAATCAATTCATCAGGACTCAAAATTAATCACACAGAAATAAATGTATTTCTATTTTATTTATTTCTAACGCTTATGAAAATAGCCTGCTTATTCAGTCGAGGCTGTTTCTGTTTATTTGTAGCCACAGTAGCCTATATACGTCACATTTAGAATGAATGATAATAACTATTTTTATAAAAGCTCCCGAACAAAAATCATTATTATATTTTGATGACATGCTACGCGGAGCTAAACTCTCGAGACGGGACTTATGACAGATAAAATATGTTACTAAATAAATACACAATTGTGGATAGAGAATAAGAAGCTGACGTCTGATTTCTCCAAGTGGTTGCATTTACCATTTATTATGGTAACGTTAATGTTTAGCGTGCATAGTCTTTTACATCACTTATAAATATTTTTGCCTTTTATGATGATTATAATCCACATCGGATCGCGTTATTTCAAACACTCGCTGCTGACTGAAAGTGAGTTTTCAGCTCAGCTTATTTTTTAAAAGTTTAAATTGTTGATGTTATAGCTGTCATCTTTCTGAAATGAACGGCGCTGACACTCTCCAGACGAGAAGAAGAAGAAGAAGAAGACAAAGAAGCTGGCAGAATGCCACAATTAGATACAAGTTAGTAGAGTAATGAAAAACAGTGTCAGGAACACTGGGGAAATTCTAAAAAGAATAAGCAGGGACACCTGTAGTGACATAATTGGTTAAAACTGTAAAGGTCTGAGTTGCGAGTGAGGTCAGATGTTCTGCAGGCATTTCTGCTTTATTGTCTTTACCAATTGTCTTAAGTTTTGGCATCCTGAACTTCTTGACTCACGAGTCTTTTTAAAAAGAAAAGAAGACTTTTTCAACAACAATCATAGCCAGTGGTAGAATGTGAGTGAGAGAGGAAATAAGTAGGAGCAAACTACATGATGGTGTCATGTGAATGCCATGGAGTAGAAAGTAGATGCCATTCCTCTTGGCATCTAAGTCAGGTGAAGTCCTGTGCTTTGACTTTCAATTGCTGAGACAAAAGCCAGGTTAAGATGCTGTATTCCCAAGTCAAGTCAAATCAAGTCACCTTTATTTATATAGCGCTTGAAAAACAAAAAACAAAAAAAAAACAAACGTGGGAATGAAGGATAGAAAGATCTCTAAAAAGATCTCCAGAGTTGAGCAGCTTATTCAAGGAGCTACAGGATCTGATCTTATGCTGCTGCAATTAAGATTAAGAGAAGACAAAGGCAATGCCCTCACTTCTTGCAGCTTCTGGGAGAACTTTGTGAGGAGAAAGATAATGAAGGTGCACAGCAAAACCCTAAAAACTCTTTAACTCTGTTAACTCTGTAATTGGTTCTGTTACAATAAATTTGGTCTGAGCTAGATATAAAATGTTTATGGTATTTCACAGCCAAGGTTGAACCACTGTTCTGAATGATTCTCATAGTTCACTTGTTCTTGTATATTTTACACCATACAATATTTAGGATGTATAGTATAAGTAACATTTAAATGGGTTATGACATGGGAATGAGAGAGTGGCATGAAAGGTCCTTGTACCATTAAAATTTCCCACAAGTTTAATACCTTAAAATCTCCACTTTGGGAAAAAGAGCACTCCAATCTCCCAAAACCATGACTGCGCCATTGGTAAAGTTAAACATGCAAATATATGCATGCAAGTACGATGAAAAGAATAGAAAAAGGAATGAAGGGGTCAAAATTAGGAAAAAAATTAATAATGAAAGCTTTATGTAAAACCCCATATGGAGAGAGTAAAAATGACTGTGGGAAAGTTAGTGAGAAATATACAAATATGATTGAAGGAGGAATACATAAACTACAGATACAATATCCCATTAATAAGAAAGGATGGGATGCACTGAAAGAAACAATTAAAGAATTGGAGGAACAAGGAATTATACGAGAAGTAAATGGAGCTATAACTAATAGTTTGATCCATTTAGTACCCAAACCAGATGGAATGTCTAGGTTAGTGACCAATTTTAAAGCCCTGAACAGAGTGACAAAACCATACAGAAGGTAACAGATCAACAGATAATGGGGTATGTACAAGATAAAATCCTGGGATACAGGCAAATGGCAAAACCAATATATGCTGCAATAAGAGGAGGAATTTTGAATTGGGGAAGTGAAGCTGGTGAGGCACTACAGAGAATGAAACGAGGAATATTAGACTAAGGACAGCTGGAAGGAAGAATAGATGAGAAAAATCTGAAAATTGATCTAGGAACAGATCCTAATTACAATAATTACAGGATCATGGGAAAATCCAGAGAAAAAGTTTGCACCAACTGAAAAGAAGTTAGCAGCTTTGAGTAAAATATATCCAGAATTAAAAGAGGAAAGACTATGTTTGTTAACACTGATGATCCAGGGATGGCACACTTGAGTAAGAATAAAGTGAAAGCCCAGACCACAAGATGGGAAAGATGGGGAGACATGCTTTTACCCAGATCAGAAAATTAGACACAGGGAGCAGAAAAAGTGTCAGAAGAAAAAAAAATAGGCTATGTAAAAAGTACAGTAGTCTATACAGATGATTCTAAAACTGTTAAAGATAAACAGGCACACTGGAGATAGCTAGTAAAAAAGAGAGGACAGGAGAAAGCTAGATATAAGGGAGAAATAAATGAAACAGCACAAACAGCAGAAGTTAAGGCTATGGCAGAAGCAATAAACAAATTAAGAGAATTAGGCATAAAACAGGCTATAATATTTACAGACAGTAAATATGTTGAAGCAGGAATAAATGAGTATTGGAACATCTGGAAAGAAAATGGTTATATAAATATATATATAAATATATATATATATAAACCCATGAAGCACACAAGATATCTGGAAGGAAATAGAGCAGGATATAATAGGAACAGACCTTACTGTTATACATTAAATGGGACATAGTGAAGATGGAAGTGAGATGGCAGCTGGAAATAATGAAATTGATAAATTAGTCAGAATGAGGAGAATAGTTGAAATTCGAGAAGTAGATAACAACATTAAAGGAAAAATTCATGACCAAGCGTAAACTAAAGGGGGAACTATTAAGTGCTAATAAAATACAGTACATATTCCAAATTAGAGGAAAAAATATCAGAATGTCACAAAACTGTATGAGAAAAGGCTACAGATAGACATTAAGAAATGATTATGGGTGTATAACACTACAAAGGGTTAATGAAGAATGGTCAATGGACATCGCAGGACCACTAAATCCTAAAACCAAATTAGGAAATAAATATATGCCAGGGATGGTTACACTGAAAAAAAAAAATTGATCTAAAGCTCTGAAAGAGTCAAGTGGAAAAATAATAATTAAGGCAGTTGAAGAATTATTAAAAGCTTGGGGAAGACTCTAATCGGTCAGAGTGGACAATGGATCTTAATTTTTTGGAGATGAATTAGGAAATTGGCTGACTGAGAAACACACTGGATTAAAGAAAGTATTACGTTATATTCCGGAGAGCAATGGAATTGACAAAAAGCGCAGTTGGAATAATAAAAGAATGGATGAGAGCTAACTGTAATAATAGAGATTGGGACAGACATATAGAAGAACTAAAATCATTAATTATCTTAATTTCACAGAAACTGAAAGAAGAAAGTAGGGCAGAAAAAAAATATAACAAGAAGATTTGTGAAATGTAGTAGATACAGTTTTGATAAAATTAATTATAATCAGTAATTATGTCCCCACTGGATGCAACAAATGACTCATTTTTAATGGGTTTTATTGGTTTTGTCTTGTCGTGCCAGGAGACAGCATCACACGCTTGAGGTATTCGGCCAATCACAAGACACTGGGTAGCTGGCCAATCAGAGCACACCTCAGAACGATGAGCTTTGTAAAAATCGACGCATTTCAGAAAGGCTGGTCATAGAGGAGCAGCAATAATGTACATTTTGTGGAAAATATTGTTTTTTTAAACTTGAATCGCATAAACACATTGAATTACACCAAATACACAACATAATGTTCTTTTTATCAACGTCATATGACCCCTTTAATAGGTTGTTAACAAAAAGGATTACAACAACCTTACCCGTATTTATGTATGTGGAATTTCAATGATCAGAAACAAGGAAGATGAATGCCACCGTACCCTTGGTATTGCATGGTTGTAAGATTCCAATAATGCTGAAAAGAATGCAGGATATAGGCAGTGGACTACTGAAGATTGGAAAGATTTAGGTGAAAGAATTACCCAAGGATAATTATCCTATTAGTGGGAAAAGGATTGGAAAAAAACAGTAACTACAGTGATAGATGTAGGACAAGAGTTATTGAATACAGTAATGAAAGCAATTAAATGGATAATTTACGATATGTATGTGTTACTGATAGTAGGAACAGTAATAGGAATATTATTAGTGGGAGAATTGACAGGTTTTAATGGAATACTCAGACACTGGCTAAAAATGTTTGCTGTTTATTTACTTAGAAAAACTTGTATGGGTTGGTGAGATAGCTTGGCATCATGTATAGTTAGTTATTACTTACCTGTAATATGGATGTATGCAATGATTACAGAAGAAGTAGTGCATAGTGGTAGTAGTGGTCTAAATAATAGTAGAAGTAGTTCAGATTACGAAAAACTTTACTAATAGCAGATGGAAAAAATGGAAAATGATAACTTTAAATGGATAAGTGTAGCAATCAATATTAGGAGTGGTTGCAACAACGAGTATTATACCTTTGGTTATAACATATATGATGTTTTTAGGAGCTCCAAAGAACCCTGGAAATAGAGGTTCTGGTACAGAAAAATATAAGGTGGCTAGAAATGGACAAGAAATGTCAGTTAGAATATGGAAAAAATGTATAAATTGATGTAATTTAAAGGGAAATGTGTGATTTTAATTATAGGAAATTTATACACTGGATGTGTTAAGCAATCGTGATGAAAGTAACTGAATATTGAAAAGGAAAAGTAGAAATTATTGAAATAAGTAAAAGCATTTGTTAAAAAACTGAAATGTAATATGATGGGGTAAAACAATGTACATTGAATAAGAAAAAGGGGAGAAACCAAGTTTTTGTATATGCTTTACACTGAAGGTACCATAAGAAGTTTTTAAGAATTTTAACATAAAATTGACCCCAACATGGTATTAAAAGAGATATGGTGCTTAGAGAAGATGTGTTGAGACCAAAAAAGGGGAAAATTTGGATTAAAGAGTACATGAACGTTATTGAGAAATGAAGATGACTATAAAATGTGATGTCTACATAGAATTACTGAAGTTTAACAAAAACACCAATACTTTTGAAATTTATATGCAAATGAAAATGAGAGAGTAATAAATGTGTTGGAACCAGAAAATAGCAAGAAGGGGGTGTTTTGGATATGGATAATAATATTGCTATTTACTTTTTTCAATGGTATTTTATTTTGCTTGCATTTGAGTTGATGCCATATATGCTTGAATATGAAAGTACCTAAAATGCATTAAATTATATTTATGCAGATCTTAGATAAATGCGCATGGCTTCCTGTGTTTATACTGTAAAAGAGGTGTGAAAACTGTGTGTAACTAATCACAAAGGTTACTAAGAGGGTGCAGGGTTGAAGAGAAGATTTAAAACCACAAGCAGAGGTACAACAAACAAGACAAAACAAGAGTGCTAAAAGAAGATCACACTGTAGGAGAAGAAGGAATGACATCCTGCAATCAGACATGATTCACAGAGACTGATATTGAAATGGAGTTTCCCAAAAAGTAGTATAAAAAGTCTGAGTAAGCCACTCTTCAGATACTGCCTGCATTAAGTGTGAAGGACACCTGACGTTGAGTAACTGTTCACAGAACAGTAACTGTTCACTAAACTAACCTTCTTGTGCTTAGAAGCTCTAACATACGTTCATGAGAATAAAACTCCTAACACATTAAAATCTGTCTTTCTGCATTTCAAATAACATTTCATTACACGTTATAAACATCTTTTTATGTGGGCAACCTTTAGTCTTAAAGGTGCATAAACCAGCTTTCTCTTAAACTGCATAGTTGCACTAACTGTTCACAGAATCAATAAACTAACATTCTTGTGCTTAGAAGCTCTAATATAAGTTCATGAGCATAAACGCCCAACACAATAAAATCTGTCTTTCTGCATTGCAAATTACATTTCAATACTCGTGTTAGAAACATCTTTCATGTGGAAAGGTTTTAGTATTAAAACTGCATAAACCAAATTTCTCTTACAGAGAAAGAAGGTTTTCAGCATATGTGGGCTTGCATTCTCTTCATTTGCTTAGTTGCACTAACATATGTGTAACTGTTCACAGAATCACTAAACTAACATTCTTGTGCTTAGAAGATCTAACATCAGTTCATGAGCATAAAACGCCTAACACATTGAAATCTGTCTTTCTGCTTTGCAAATGACATTTCAATACTCATGTTAGAAACATCTTTCATTTGGGAAAGCTTTAGTCTTAAAATTTCATGAACCATCTTTCTCTTAAAGAGAAAGAAGGTTTTCAGCATATGTGAGCTTGGATTCTCTTCATTTGCTTACTTGCACTAACATTGTGTAACTGTTCACAAAATCACTAAACTAACATTCTTGTGCTCAGAAGATCTAACATCAGTTCATGAGCATGAATCGCATAACACATTAAAATCTGTCTTTCTACATTGCAAATGACATTTCAATACTCATGTTAGAAACATTAATGTGGGAAAGCTTTAGTCTTAAAATTGCATGAAACAATTTTCTCTCTAAGAGAAAGAAGGTTTTCAGCATATGTGGGCTTAGATTCTCTTCATTTGCTTAGTTGCACTAACATAAAGATACCGTTCACAGAATCACTTAAACATTCTTGCGCTTAGAAGCTCTAATATAAGTTCATGGGCATTAAACACCTAACACATTAAAATCTGTCTTTCTGCATTGCAAATGACATTTCAATACTCATGCTAGAAACATTAATGTGGGAAAGCTTTAATCTTAGAATTGCATGAAACAATTTTCTCTTTAAGAGAAAGAAGGTTTTCGGCATATGTGGGCTTGGATTCTCTTCATTTGCTTAGTTGCACTAACATAAAGTTACTGTTAACAGAATCACTTAAACATTCTTGTGCTTAGAAGATCTAATATAAGTTCATGGGCATTAAACACCTAACACATTAAAATCTGTCTTTCTGCATAGCAAATGACATTTAATTTCACATGGAGAAACATCTTTCAGGTGGGCAACCTTTAGTCTTAACAGTGCATAAACCAGCTTTCTCTAACAGAGAAAGAAGGTTACTGTTCACAGAAGCGCAAAACTAAGCGTCTTATGGTTAGAAGCTCTAACACAAGTTCAGGAGCTTAAAATTGAGAACATATTAAAATCTTTATTTCTGCACTGCAAATGTCATTTCATTTCACATTGTAGAAACATCTTTCACGTGGGCAAGCTTAAGTCTTAACAGTGCTTAAACCAAATTTAGCTATAAAGATTAAGGTTGTCAGCATGCGTGGGCTTGCATTCTGTTCATTTGCTTAGTTGCACTAACAGAGTGTTACTGTTCACAGAAGTGCTAAACTAAACGTCTTATGCTTAGAAGCTCTAATATAAGTTAATGTTCATGTTTATAAAACTAGTAACTCACTGAAATCTGTTTTCTGCATTGCAAAAACATTTCAAGATGTTAGAAACATCTTTAATGTGGGCAACCTTTAGGCTTAAAAGTGCATAAACCAACTTTCCAAAACAGATAAAGAAGGTTTTCAGCACTTGTGGGCTTTCCTTCTATTCATTTGCTTAGTTGCACTAAAAGAGTGTTAACGTTCACAGAAGCGCTAAACTAAGCGTCTAATGCTTAGTAGCGCTAACATAAGTTCATGATCATAAAACTAGTAACTCACTGAAATGTTTTCTGCATTGCAAAAACATTTCATTTAAGATGTTAGAAACATCTTTAATGTGGGCAAGCTTTATGCTTAAAAGTAAATTAAACCATCTTTCTAAAACAATTTAAGAAGGTTGTCAGCATGTGTGGGCTTGCATTCTGTTAATTTGCTTAGTTGCACTAACAGAGTGTGACTGTTCACAGAAAAGCTCAACAAAGCATCTTATGCTTAGAAGCTATAATATAAGTTCATGATCATAAAATTAGTAACTCGCTGAAATCCGTTTTTCTTCATTGCAAAAACATTTCATTTTTAAAACAACTTTATAAAACATAAAGAAGGTGTTCAGCACTTTTTGGCTTTCCTTCTGTTAATTTGCTTAGTTGCACTAACAGAGTGTTCCTGTTCACAGAAGCGCTAAACTAAGCGTCTAATGCTTAATGTTTTTCTTCATTGCAAAAACATTTCATTTAAGATGTTAGAAACATCTTTAATGTGGGAAGGTTTTAGATTTAAATTTGTACAAACCATCATTCTCTAACAGAGATAGAAGGTTTTCAGCACATTTGGGCTTTCTTTCTGTGCATTTGCTTAGTTGCAAAAACAGTGTTACTGTTCACAGAAGCGCTAAACTAAGAGGCTTATGCTCAGTAGCTCTAACATAAGTTCATGAGCATGAAACTGCATTGCAAATGACATATCATTTCACATGGTAGAAACCTCTTTCACGTGGGCAAGCTTTAGTTTTAGTGCATAAACCAACTTTCTCTAACAGAGAAAGAACGTTTTCAGCAATTGTGGGCTTACTTTCTGTTCATTTGCTTAGTTGCACTAACAGAGTGTTTCTGTTCACAGAAGCGCTAAATTGAGCGTTTTATGCTTAGAAGCTCAAACATAAGTTCATGATCATAAAACTAGTAACTCACTGAAATCTGTTTTGTGCATTGCAAAAACATATAATTTAAGATGTTAGAAACACATTTTTTGTGGGCAAGCTTTAGTCTTAACTTTGTACAAACCGTCATACTATAACAGAGAAAGAAGGTTTTCAGCAATTGTGGGCTTTGTTTCTGTTCATTTCCTTAGTTGCACTAACAGAGTGTTTTTGTTCACAGAAGCGCTAAACTGAGCGTTTTACGCTTAGAAGCTCAAACATAAGTTCATGATCATAAAACTAGTAACTCACTAGAATCTGTGTTCTGCATTGCAAAAACATTTTATTTATGGTGTTAGAAACACCTATAATGTGGACAAGGTTTAGTCTTAACTTTGTACAAACCATCATGCTATAACAGAGAAAGAAGGTTTTCAGCACTTGTGGGCTTTGTTTCTTTTCATTTGCTTAGTTGCACTAAGAGAGTGTTTCTGTTCACAGAAGCGCTAAACTGAGCGTTTTACGCTTAGAAGCTCAAACATAAATTCATGATCCTAAAACTAGTAACTCACTGAAATCTGTTTTCTGCATTTCAAAAACATTTCATTTAAGACGTTATAAACACCTATAATGTGGGCAAGCTTTAGTCTTAACTTTGTACAAACCATCATACTCTAACAGAGAAAGAAGGTTTTCAGCAATTGTGGGCTTTGTTTCTGTTCATTTTCTTAGTTGCACTAACAGAGTGTTTTTGTTCACAGAAGCGCTAAACTGAGCGTTTTATGCTTAGAAGCTCAAACATAAGTTCATGATCATAAAACTAGTAACTCACTGAAATATGTTTTCTGCATTGCAAAAACATTTCATTTAAGAAGTTAGAAACACCTATAATGTGGGCAAGCTTTAGTCTTAACTTTGTACAAAACAATCATACTCTAACTATAGAAAGAAGGTTTTCAGCACTTGTGGGCTTTGTTTCAGTTCATTTGCTTAGTTGCACTAACAGAGTGTTTCTGTACACAGAAGCTCTAATCTGAGCGTTTTACGCTTAGAACCTCAAACATAAGTTCATGATCATAAAACTAGTAACTCACTGAAATCTGTTTTCTGCATTGCAAAAACATTTCATTTAAGATGTTAGGAAACACCTATAATGTGGGCAAGCTTTAGTCTTAACTTTGTACAAACCATCATACTCTAACAGAGAAAGAAGGTTTTCAGCACTTGTGGGCTTTGTTTCTGTTCATTTGCTTAGTTGCACTAACAGAGTGTTTCTGTTCACAGAAGCGCTAAACTGAGAGTTTTACGCTTAGAAGCTCAAACATAAGTTCATGATCCTAAAACTAGTAACTCACTGAAATCTGTTTTCTGCATTGCAAAAACATTTCATTTAAGAAGTTATAAACACCTATAATGTGGGCAAGCTTTAGTCTTAACTTTGTACAAACCATCATACTCTAACAGAGAAAGATGGTTTTCAGCACTTGTGTGCTTTGTTTCTGTTCATTTGTTAAGTTGCACAAACAGAGTGTTTCTGTTCACAGAAGCGCTAAACTGAGCGTTTTACGCTTAGAAGCTCAAACATAAGTTCATGATCATAAAACTAGTAACTCACTGAAATCTGTTTTTCTGCATTGCAAAAACATTTCATTTAAGATGTTAGAAACACCTATAATGTGGGCAAGCTTTAGCCTTAACTTTGTATAAACAATCATACTCGAACAGAGAAAGAAGGTTTTCAGCACTTGTGGGCTTTGTTTCTGTTCATTTGCTTAGTTGCACTAACAGAGTGTTTTTGTTCACAGAAGCGCTAAAATGAGAGTTTTACGCTTAGAAGCTCAAACATAAGTTCATGATCCTAAAACTAGTAACTCACTGAAATCTGTTTTCTGCATTGCAAAAACATTTCATTTAAGATTTTTAGAAACACTTATAATGTGGGCAAGCTTTAGTCTTAACTTTGTACAAACCATCATACTCTAACAGAGAAAGATGGTTTTCAGCACTGGTGGGCTTTGTTTCTGTTCATTTGCTTAGTTGCACTAACAGAGTGTTTCTATTCACAGAAGATCTAAACTGAGAGTTTTACGCTTAGAAGCTCAAACATAAGTTCATGATCATAAAACTAGTAACTCACTGAAATCTGTTTTCTGCATTGCAAAAAACATTTCATTTAAGATGTTAGAAAATACCTGTAATGTGGGCAAGCTTTAGTCTTAACTTATGTATAAACAATCATACTCTAACAGAGAAAGAAGGTTTTCAGCACTTGTGGGCTTTGTTTCTGTTCATTTGCTTAGTTGCACTAACAGAGTGTTTCTGTTCACAGAAGCGCTAAACTGAGCGTTTTACGCTTAGAACCTCAAACATAAGTTCATGATCATAAAACTAGTAACTCACTGAAATCTGTTTTTTGCATTGCAAAAACATTTCATTTAAGATGTTAGTAAGCACCTATAATGTGGGCAAGCTTTAGTCTTAACTTTGTTCAAACCATCATACTCTAACAGAGAAAGTAGGTTTTCAGCACTTGTGGGCTTTGTTTCTGTTCATTTGCTTAGTTGCACTAACAGAGTGTTTCTGTTCATAGAAGCGCTAAACTGAGCGTTTTATGCTTAGAAGCTCAAACGCAAAGTTCATGATCATAAAACTAGTAACTCACTGAAATCTGTTTTCTGCATTGCAAAAAAACATTTCATTTAAGATGTTAGAAATACCTGTAATGTGGGCAAGCTTTAGTCTTAACTTTGTACAAACCATCATACTCTAACAGAGAAAAGAAGGTTTTCAGCACTTGTGGGCTTTGTTTCTTTTCATTTGCTTAGTTGCACTAACAGAGTGTTTTTCTGTTCTCAGAAGCGCTAAACTGAGCGTTTTATGCTTAGAAGCACAAACATAAGTTCATGATCATAAAACTAGTAACTCACTGAAATCTGTTTTCTGCATTGCAAAAACATTTCATTTAAGATATTAGAAACACCTATAATGTGGGCAAGCTTTAGTCTTAACTTTGTACAAACCATCATTCTCTGACAGAGAAAGGAGGTTTTCAGCACTTGTGGGCTTTGTTTCTGTTCATTTGCTTAGTTGCACTAACAGAGTGTTTCTGTTCACAAAAGCGCTAAACTGAGCGTTTTATGCTTAGAAGTTCAAACATAAGTTCATGATCATAAAACTAGTAACTCACTGAAATCTGTTTTCTACATTGCAAAAACACTTCATTTAAGATGTTAGAAACACCTATAATGTGGGCAAGCTTTAGTCTTAACTTTGTACAAACCATCATACTCTAACAGAGAAAGAAGGTTTTCAGCACTTGTGGCTTTGTTTCTGTTCATTTGTTTTGTTGCACTAACAGAGTGTTTCTGTTCACAGAAGCGCTAAACTGAGCGTTTTTATGCTTAGAAGGTCAAACATAAGTTCATGATCATAAAACTAGTAACTCAGTGAAATCTTGTTTTCTGCATTGCAAAAACATTTCATTTAAGATGTTAGAAACACCTTTAATGTGGGCAAGCTTTAGTCTTAACTTTGTACAAACCTATCATACTCTAACAGAGAAAGAAGGTTTTCAGCACTTGTGGGCTTTCTTTCTGTTCATTTGCTTAGTTGCACTAACAGAGTGTTTCTGTTCATAGAAGCGCTAAAACTGAGCGTTTTATGCCTAGATTGCTCAAACATAAGTTCATGATCATAAAACTAGTAACTCACTGAAATCTGTTTTCTGCATTGCAAAAACATTTCATTTAAGATGTTAGAAACACCTTTAATGTGGGCAAGCTTTAGTCTTAACTTTGTACAAACCATCATACTCTAACAGAGAAAGTAGGTTTTCAGCACTTGTGGGCTTTGTTTTCTGTTCATTTGCTTAGTTGCATTAACAGAGTGTTACTTTTCACATAAGCGTTAAACTAAGCGTTTATGCTTAGAAGCTCTGCTCATAAGTTCATGATCATAAAACTAGTAACTCACTGAAATCTGTTTTTCTGCATTGCTAAAAACACTTCATTTAAGATGTTAGAAACATCTTTAATGTGGGCAAGCTTTAGTCTTTATCTTTCTACAAACCATCATTCTCTAAAAGAGAAAGAAGGTTTTCAGCACTTTTGTGCTTTCTTTCTGTTCATTTGCCTAGTTGGACTAACAGAGTGTTCCTGTTCACAGAATCGCTAAACTAAGCGTCTAATGCTGAGATGTTCAAATATGTTCATGATCATAAAACTAGTAACTCACTGAAATCTGTTTTCTGCATTGCAAAAACACTTCATTTTAGATGTTAGAAACATCTTTAATGTGGGCAAGAGTTTAGTCTTACAAATGCATCAACCAACTTTCTATAACAGATAAAAAAGGTGTTCAGCACTTGTGGGCTTTCCTTCTGTTCATTTACTTAGTTGCACTAACAGAGTGTTACTGTTCACAGAATCGCTAAACTAAGCGACTTGTGCTTTGAAGCTCTAACATATGTTCATGATCATAAAACTATTAACTCACTGAAAGCTGATTTCTGCATTGAAAAACACTTCACTTTAGATATTAGAAACATCTTTAATGTGAGCTAGCTTTAGTTTTATCTTTCTACAAACCATCATTCTCTAACAGAGAAATAATATTTTCAGCACTTGTGTGCTTTCTTTCTGTGCAATTGCCTAGTTGGACTAACAGAGAGTTCCTGTTCACAGAATCGCTAAACTAAGCGTCTAAAGCTGAGATGTTCAAATATAAGTTCATGATCATAAAACTAGTAACTCACTGAAATCGGTTTTCTGCATTGCAAAAACACTTCATTTTAGATGTTAGAAACATCTTTAGTGTGGGCAAGCTTTAGTTTTATTTGTCAACAAACTATCATTCTCTAACAGAGAAAATGAGGTTTTCAGCATTTGTGGGCTTTTTTTTCTGTTCATTTGCTTAGATGCACTAACAGAGTGTTACTGTTCACAGAATCGCTAAACTAAGCGTCTAATGCTGAGATGTTCATATATAAGTTCATGATCATAAAACTAGTAACTCACTGAAATCTGATTTCTGCATTGCAAAAAAAACACTTCATTTTAGATGTTAGAAACATGTTTAATGTGGGCAAGAGTTTAGTCTTACAAGTGCATCAACCAACTTTCTATAACAGATAAAAAAGTTGTTCAGCACTTGTGGGCTTTCCTTCTGTTCATTTACTTAGTTGCATTAACAGAGTCTTACTGGTCACAGAATCGCTAAACTAAGCGACTTGTGCTTTGAACCTCTAAACATATGTTCATGATCATAAAACTAGTAACTCACTGAAAGCTGATTTCTGCATTGAAAAACACTTCACTTTAGATATTAGAAACATCTTTAATGTGAGCTAGCTTTAGTTTTATTTTTCAACAAACTATCTTTCTCTAACAGAGAAATGACATTTTCAGCACTTGTGTGCTTTCTTTCTGTGCAATTGCCTAGTTGGACTAACAGAGTGTTCCTGTTCACAGAATCGCTAAACTAAGCGTCTAATGCTGAGATGTTCAAATATAAGTTCATGATCATAAAACTAGTAACTCACTGAAATCGGTTTTCTGCATTGCTAAAACACTTCATTTTAGATGTTAGAAACATCTTTAGTGTGGGCAAGTTTTAGTTTTATTTTTCAACAAACTATCATTCTCTAACAGAGAAAATGAGGTTTTCAGCATTTGTGGGCTTTTTCTCTGTTCATTTGCTTAGATGCACTTATAGTGTGTTACTGTTCACAGAATCGCTAAACTAAGCGTCTAATGCTGAGATGTTCAAATATAAGTTCATGATCATAAAACTAGTAACTCACTGAAATCTGATTTCTGCATTGCAAAAACACTTCATTTTAGATGTTAGAAACTTCTTTAATGTGGGCAAGAGTTTAGATATACAAGTGCATCAACCAACTTTCTATAACAGATAAAAAAAGGTGTTCAGCACTTGTGGGCTTTCCTTCTGTTCATTTACTTAGTTGCACTAACAGAGTGTTACTGTTCACAGAATCGCTAAACTAAGCGACTTGTGCTTTGAAGCTCTAACATATGTTCATGGTCATAAAACTAGTAACTCACTGAAAGCTGATTTCTGCATTGAAAAACACTTCACTTTAGATATTAGAAACATCTTTAATGTGAGCTAGCTTTAGTTTTATCTTTCTACAAACCATCATTCTCTAATAGAGAAAGAAGATTTTCAGCACTTGTGTGCTTTCTTTCTGTGCTATTGCCTAGTTGGACTAACAGAGTGTTCCTGTTGACAGAATTGCTAAACTAAGCGTCTAATGCTGAGATGTTCAAATATAAGTTCATGATCATAAAACTAGTAACTCACTGAAATCTGTTTTCTGCATTGCAAAAACACTTCATTTTAGATGTTAGAAACATCTTTAATGTGGGCAAGAGTTTAGTCTTACAAGTGCATCAACCAACTTTTCTATAACAGATAAAAAAGGTGTTCAGCACTTGTGGGCTTTCCTTCTGTTCATTTACTTAGTTGCACTAACAGAGTGTTACTGTTCACAGAATCGCTAAACTAAGCGACTTGTGCTTTGAAGCTCTAACATATGTTCATGATCATAAAACTAGTAACTCACTGAAAGCTGATTTCTGCATTGAAAAACACTTCACTTTAGATATTAGAAACATCTTTAATGTGAGCTAGCTTTAGTTTTATCTTTCTACAAACCATCATTCTCTAACAGAGAAATAACATTTTCAGCACTTGTGTGCTTTCTTTCTGTGCAATTGCCTAGTTGGACTAAAAGAGTGTTCCTGTTCACAGAATCGCTAAACTAAGCGTCTAATGCTGAGATGTTCAAATATAAGTTCATGATCATAAAACTAATAACTCACTGAAATCGGTTTTCTGCATTGCAAAAACACTTCATTTTAGATGTTAGAAACATGTTTAGTGTGGGCAAGCTTTAGTTTTATTTTTCAACAAACTATCATTCTCTAACAGAGAAAATGAGGTTTTCAGCATTTGTGGGCTTTTTTTCTGTTCATTTGCTTAGATGCACTAACAGAATGTTACTGTTCACAGAATCGCTAAACTAAGCGTCTAATGCCGAGTTGTTCAAATATAAGTTCATGATCATAAAACTAGTAACTCACTGAAATCTGATTTCTGCATTGCAAAAACACATCATTTTAGATGTTAGAAATTTCTTTAATGTGGGCAAGAGTTTAGTCTTACAAGTGCATCAAACAACTTTCTATAACAGATAAGAAAGGTGTTCAGCACTTGTTGGCTTTCCTTCTGTTCATTTGCTTAGTTGCATTAACAGAGTCTTACTGTTCACAGAATCGCTAAACTAAGCGACTTGTGCTTTGATTCTCTAACATATGTTCATGATCATAAAACTAGTAACTCACTGAAATCTGATTTCTGCATTGCAAAACACTTCATTTTAGATGTTAGAAACATGTTTAATGTGGGCAAGAGTTTAGTCTTACAAGTGCATCAACCAACTTTCTATAACAGATAAAAAAGGTTTTCAGCACTTGTGGGCTTTCCTTCTGTTCATTTGCTTAGTTGCATTAACAGAGTCTTACTGTTCACAGAATCGCTAAACTAAGCGACTTGTGCTTTGAACGTCTAAACATATGTTCATGATCATAAAACTAGTAACTCACTGAAATCTGATTTCTGCATTGCAAGAAACACTTCATTTTAGATGTCAGAAACATCTTTAGTGTGGGCAAGCTTTAGTTTTTTCTTTCTACAAAACATCACTCTCTAACAGAGAAATAACATTTTCAGCACTTGTGTGCTTTCTTTCTGTGCAATTGCCTAGTTGGACTAACAGAGTGTTCCTGTTCACAGAATCGCTAAACTAAGCGTCTAATGCTGAGATGTTCAAATATAAGTTCATGATCATAAAACTAGTAACTCACTGAAATCGGTTTTCTGCATTGCAAAAAAACACTTTATTTTAGATGTTAGAAACATCTTTAGTGTGGGCAAGCTTTAGTTTTATTTTTCAACAAACTATCATTCTCTAACAGAGAAAATGAGGTTTTCAGCATTTTGTGGGCTTTTTTTCTGTTCATTTGCTTAGATGCACTAACAGAGTGTTACTGTTCACAGAAGCGCTTAACTAAGCGTCTAATGCTGAGATGTTCAAATATAAGTTCATGATCATAAAACTAGTAACTCACTGAAATCTGATTTCTGCATTGCAAAAACACTTCATTTTAGATGTTAGAAACTTCTTTAATGTGGGCAAGAGTTTAGTCTTTCAAGTGCATCAAACAACTTTCTCTTTAACAGATAAAAAAGGGTGTTCAGCACTTGTGGGCTTTCCTTCTGTTCATTTACTTAGATGCATTAACAGAGTGTTACTGGTCACAGAATCGCTAAACTAAGTGACTTGTGCTTTGAAGCTCTAACATATGTTCATGATCATAAAACTAGTAACTCACTGAATTCTGATTTCTGCATTGCAAAAACACTTCATATTAGATGTTAGAAACATCTTTAATGTGGGCAAGAGTTTAGTCTTACAAGTGCATCAACCAACTTTCTATAACAGATAAAAAAGGTGTTCAGCACTTGTGTGCTTTCTTTCTGTGCAATTGCCTAGTTGCACTAACAGAGTCTTACTGTTCACAGAATCGCTAAACTAAGCGACTTGTGCTTTGAAGCTCTAACATATGTTCATGATCATAAAACTAGTAACTCACTGAAATCTGATTTCTGCATTGCAAAATCACTTCATATTAGATGTTAGAAACATCTATAATGGGAGCTAGCTTTAGTTTTATCTTTCTACAAACCATCATTCTCTAACAGAGAAATAACATTTTCAGCACTTGTGTGCTTTCTTTCTGTGCAATTGCCTAGTTGGACTAACAGAGTGTTCCTGTTCACGGAATCGCTAAACTAAGCGTCTAATGCTGAGATGTTCAAATATAAGTTCATGATCATAAAACTAGTAACTCACTGGAATCGGTTTTCTGCATTGCAAAAACACTTCATTTTAGATGTTAGAAACATCTTTAGTGTGGGCAAGCTTTAGTTTTTCTTTTTCAACAAACTATCATTCTCTAACAGAGAAAATTAGGTTTTCAGCATTTGTGGGCTTTTTTTCTGTTCATTTGCTTAGATGCACTAACTATATGTTACTGTTCACAGAATCGATAAAATAAGCGTCTAATGCTGAGATGTTTAAATATAAGTTCATGATCATAAAACTAGTAACTCACTGAAATCTGATTTCTGCATTGCAAAAACACTTCATTTTAAAAGTTAGAAATTTCTTTAATGTGGGCAAGAGTTTAGTCGTACAAGTGCATCATCCAACTTTCTATAACAGATAAAAAAGGTGTTCCGCACTTGTGGGCTTTCCTTCTGTTCATTTGCTTAGTTGCATTAACAGAGTCTTACTGTTCACAGAATCGCTAAACTAAGCGACTTGTGCTTTGAAGCTCTAACATATGTTCATGATCATAAAACTATTAACTCACTGAAAGCTGATTTCTGCATTGCAAAAACACTTCACTTTAGATATTAGAAACATCTTTAATGTGGAGCTAGCTTTAGTTTTATCTTTCTACAAACCATCATTCTCTAACAGAGAAATAACATTTTCAGTACTTGTGTGCTTTCTTTCTGTGCAATTGCCTAGTTGGACTAACAGAGTGTTCCTGTTCACGGAATCGCTAAACTAAGCGTCTAATGCTGAGATGTTCAAATATAAGTTCATGATCATAAAACTAGTAACTCACTTAAATCTGGTTTTCTGCATTGCAAAAACACTTCATTTAAGATGTTAGAAAATCATCTTTAGTGTGGGCAAGCTTTAGTTTTATTTTTCAACAAACTATCATTCTCTAACAGAGAAAATGAGGTTTTCAGCATTTGTGGGCTTTTTATTATGAGCTCTCGCTTAGATGCACTAACAGAATGTTCCTGTTCACAGAATTGCTAAACTAAGCGTCTAATGCTGAGTTGTTCAAATATAAGTTCATGATCATAAAACTAGTAACTCACCGAAATCTGATTTCTGCATTGCAAAAACACTTCATTTTAGATGTTAGAAACTTCTTTAATGTGGGCAAGAGTTTAGATATACAAGTGCATCAACCAACTTTCTATTACAGATAAAAAAGCTGTTCAGCACTTGTGGGCTTTCCTTCTGTTCATTTGCTTAGTTGCATTAACAGAGTCTTACTGGTCACAGAATCGCTAAACTAAGCGACTTGTGTTTTGAACCTCTAAACATATGTTCATGATCATAAAACTAGTAACTCACTGAAATCTGTTTTCTGCATTGCAAAAAACACTTCATTTTAGATGTTTAGAAACATCTTTAATGTGAGCTAGCTTTAGTTTTATCTTTCTACAAACCATCATTCTCTAACAGAGAAATGAACATTTTCAGCACTTGTGTGCTTTCTTTCTGTGCAATTGCCTAGTTGGACTAACAGAGTGTTCCTGTTCACAGAATCGCTAAACTAAGCGTCTAAGGCTGAGATGTTCAAATATAAGTTCATGATCATAAAACTAGTAACTCACTGAAATCTGTTTTCTGCATTGCAAAAAAAACACTTCATTTTAGATTTTAGAAACATCTTTAGTGTGGGCAAGCTTTAGTCTTATTTTTCAACAAACTATCATTCTCTAACAGAGAAAATGAGGTTTTCAGCATTTGTGGGCTTTCTTTCTGTTCATTTGCTTACATGCACTAACAGAGTGTTAATGTTCACATAATCGCTATACTAAGCGTCTAATGCTGAGATGTTCAAATATAAGTTCATGATCATAAAACTAGTAACTCACTGAAATCTGATTTCTGCATTGCAAAAACCCCTTCATTTTAAATGTTAGAAATTTCTTTAATGTGGGCAAGAGTTTAGTCTTACAAGTGCATCAACCAACTTTCTATAACAGATAAAAAAGTTTTCAGCACTTGTGGGGTTTCCTTCTGTTCATTTACTTAGTTGCACTAACAGAGTGTTACTGTTCACAGAATCGCTAAACTAAGCGACTTGTGCTTTGAAGCTCTAACATAAGTTCATGATCATAAAACTAGTAACTCACTGAAATCTGATTTCTGCATTGCAAAACACTTCACTTTAGATATTAGAAACATCTATAATGTGAGCTAGCTTTAGTTTTATCTTTCTACAAACCATCATTCTCTAACAGAGATAACATAACATTTTCAGCACTTGTGTGCTTTCTTTCTGTGCAGTTGCCTAGTTGGACTAACAGAGTGTTACTGTTCACAGAATCGCTAAACTAAGCGTCTAATGCTGAGATGTTCAAATATAAGTTCATGATCATAAAACTAGTAACTCACTGAAATCTGTTTTCTGCATTGCAAAAACACTTCATTTTAAATGTTAGAAATTTCTTTAATGTGGGCAAGAGTTTAGTCTTACAAGTGCATCAATCAACTTTCTATAACAGATAAAAAAGGTTTTCAGCACTTGTGGGCTTTCATTCTGTTCATTTGCTTAGTTGCACTAACAGAGTATTACTGTTCACAGAATCGCTAAACTAAGCGACTTGTGCTTTGAAGCTCAAACATATGTTCATGATCATAAAACTAGTAACTCACTGAAATCTGATTTCTGGATTGCAAAAAACACTTCATTTTAGATGTTAGAAACATCTTTAATGTGAGCTAGCTTTAGTTTTATCTTTCTACAAACCATCATTCTCTAACAGAGAAAGAAGGTTTTCAGCACTTGTGTGATTTCTTTCTGTTCATTTGCTTAGTTTCACTAACAGAGTGTTACTGTTCACATAATCGCTAAACTAAGAGTCTAATGCTTAGATGTTCAAATATAAGTTCATGATCATAAATCTAGTAACTCACTTAAATCTGTTTTCTGCATTGCAAAAACACTTCATTTTAGATGTTAGAAACATCTTTAATGTGGGCAAGAGTTTAGTCTTACAAGTGCATCAACCAACTTTCTATAACAGATAAAAAAGGTGTTCAGCACTTGTGCGCTTTCCTTCTGTTCATTTACTTAGTTGCACTAACAGAGTGTTACAGTTCACAGAATCGCTAAACTAAGCGACTTGTGCTTTGAAGCTCTAACATATGTTCATGATCATAAAACTAGTAACTCACTGAAAGCTGATTTCTGCATTGAAAAACACTTCACTTTAGATATTAGAAACATCTATAATGGGAGCTAGCTTTAGTTTTATCTTTCTACAAACCATCATTCTCTAACATAGAAATAACATTTTCAGCACTTGTGTGCTTTCTTTCTGTGCAATTGCCTAGTTGGACTAACAGAGTGTTCCTGTTCACAGAATCGCTAAACTAAGCGTCTAATGCTGAGATGTTAAAATATAAGTTCATGATCATAAAACTAGTAACTCACTGAAATCTGTTTTTCTGCATTGCAAAAACACTTCATTTTAGATGTTAGAAACATCTTTAGTGTGGGCAAGCTTTAGTTTTATTTTTCAACAAACTATCATTCTCTAACAGAGAAAATGAGGTTTTCAGCATTTGTGGGCTTTTTTACTGTTCATTTGCTTAGATGCACTAACAGAATGTTACTGTTCACAGAATCGCTAAACTAAGCGTCTAATGCTGAGATGTTCAAATAAAAGTTCATGATCATAAAACTAGTAACTCACTGAAATCTGATTTCTGCATTGCAAAAACACTTCATTTTAAATGTTAGAAATTTCTTTAATGTGGGCAAGAGTTTAGTCTTACAAGTGCATCAATCAACTTTCTATAACAGATAGAAAAGGTGTTCCGCACTTGTGGGCTTTCCTTCTGTTCATTTACTTAGTTGCATTAACAGATTCTTACTGTTCACAGAATCGCTAAACTAAGCGACTTGTGCTTTGATTCTCTAACATATGTTCATGATCATAAAAGTAGGTAACTCACTGAAAGCTGATTTCTGCATTGCAAAACACTTCACTTTAGATATTAGAAACATCTATAATGTGAGCTAGCTTTAGTTTTATCTTTCTACAAACCATCATTCTCTAATAGAGAAATAACATTTTCAGCACTTGTGTGCTTTCTTTCTGTGCTATTGCCTAGTTGGACTAACAGAGTGTTCCTGTTCACAGAATCTCTAAACTAAGCGTCTAATGCTGAGATGTTCAAATATGTAAGTTCATGATCATAAAACTAGTAACTCACTGAAATCGGTTTTCTGCATTGCAAAAACACTTCATTTTAGATGTTAGAAACATCTTTAGTGTGGGCAAGCTTTAGTTTTATTTTTCAACAAACTATCATTCTCTAACAGAGAAAATGAGGTTTTCAGCATTTGTGGGCTTTTTTACTGTTCATTTTCTTAGATGCATTAACAGAGTGTTACTGTTCACAGAATCGCTAAACTAAGCGTCTAATGCTGAGATGTTCAAATATAAGTTCATGATCATAAAACTAGTAACTCACTGAAATCTGATTTCTGCATTGCAAGAACACTTCATTTTAAATGTTAGAAACTTCTTTAATGTGGGCAAGAGTTTAGTCTTACAAGTGCATCAACCAACTTTCTATAACAGATAAAAAAGGTGTTCAGCACTTGTGGGCTTTCCTTCTGTTCATTTACTTTGTTGCACTAACAGAGTGTTACTGTTCACAGAATCGCTAAACTAAGCGACTTGTGCTTTGAAGTCTCAAATATATGTTGATGATCATAAAACTAGTAACTCACTGAAATCTGATTTCTGCATTGCAAAAAACACTTCATTTTAGATGTTAGAAACATCTTTAGTGTGGGCAAGCTTTAGTTTTATTTTTCAACAGACTATCATTCTCTAACAGAGAAAATGAGGTGTTTAGCACTTGTGTGCTTTCTTTCTGTGGTTGGACTAACAGAGTTGTTCCTGTTCACAGAATCGCTAAACTAAGCGTCTAATGCTGAGATGTTCAAATATAAGTTCATGATCATAAAACTAGTAACTCACTGAAATCTGTTTTCTGCATTGCAAAAACACTTCATTTTAGATGTTAGAAACATCTTTAATGTGGGCAAGAGTTTAGTCTTACAAGTGCATCAAACCAACTTTCTATAACAGAGAAAAAAAGGTAACAAGCACTTGTGGGCTTTCCTTCTGTTCATTTACTTAGTTGCACTAACAGAGTGTTACTGTTCACAGAATCACTAAACTAAGCGACTTGTGCTTTGAAGCTCTAACATATGTTCATGATCATAAAACTAGTAACTCACTGAAAGCTGATTTCTGCATTGCAAAAACACTTCATATTAGATGTTAGAAACATCTATAATGTGAGCTAGCTTTAGTTTTATCTTTCTACAAACCATCATTCTCTAAAAGAGAAAGAAGATTTTCAGCACTTGTGTGCTTTCTTTCTGTGCAATTGCCTAGTTGGACTAACAGAGTGTTCCTGTTCACAGAATCGCTAAACTAAGCGTCTAATGCTGAGATGTTCAAATATAAGTTCATGATCATAAAACTAGTAACTCACTGAAATCTGTTTTCTGCATTGCAAAAACACTTCATTTTAAATGTTAGAAATTTCTTTAATGTGGGCAAGAGTTTAGTCTTACAAGTGCATCAATCAACTTTCTATAACAGAGAAAAAAAGGTGTTCAGCACTTGTGGGCTTTCCTTCTGTTCATTTACTTAGTTGCACTAACAGAGTGTTACTGGTCACAGAATCGCTAAACTAAGCGACTTGTGTTTTGAACCTCTAAACATATGTTCATGATCATAAAACTAGTAACTCACTGAAAGCTGATTTCTGCACTGAAAAACAACACTTCATTTTAGATGTCAGAAACATCTTTAGTGTGGGCAAGCTTTAGTTTTTTCTTTCTACAAACCATCACTCTCTAACAGAGAAATAACATTTTCAGCACTTGTGTGCTTTCTTTCTGTGCAATTGCCTAGTTGGACTAACAGAGTGTTCCTGTTCACGGAATCGCTAAACTAAGCGTCTAATGCTGAGATGTTCAAATATAAGTTCATGATCATAAAACTAGTAACTCACTGAAATCGGTTTTCTGCATTGCAAAAACACTTCATTTTAGATGTTAGAAACATCTTTAGTGTGGGCTAGCTTTAGTTTTATTTTTCAACAAACTATCATTCTCTAACAGAGAAAATGAGGTTTTCAGCATTTGTGGGCTTTTTTTCTGTTCATTTGCTTAGATGCACTAACAGAATGTTACTGTTCACAGAATCGCTAAACTAAGCGTCTAATGCTGAGTTGTTCAAATATAAGTTCATTATCATAAAACTAGTAACTCACCGAAATCTGATTTCTGCATTGCAAAAACACATCATTTTAGATGTTAGAAACATGTTTAATGTGGGCAAGAGTTTAGTCTTACAAGTGCATCAACCAACTTTCTATAACAGATAAAAAAAGGTGTTCAGCACTTCTGGGCTTTCCTTCTGTTCATTTGCTTAGTTGCATTAACAGAGTCTTACTGTTCACAGAATCGCTAAACTAAGCGACTTGTGCTTTGAAGCTCTAAAACATATGTTCATGATCATAAAACTAGTAACTCACTGAAAGCTGTTTTCTGCATTGCAAAGAAACACTTCATTTTAGATGTCAGAAACATCTTTAGTGTGGGCAAGCTTTAGTTTTTTCTTTCTACAAACCATCACTCTCTAACAGAGAAATAACATTTTCAGCACTTGTGTGCTTTCTTTCTGTGCTATTGCCTAGTTGGACTAACAGAGTGTTTTTTGTTCACAGAATCTCTAAACTAAGCGTCTAATGCTGAGATGTTCAAATATAAGTTCATGATCATAAAACTAGTAACTCACTGAAATCTGTTTTCTGCATTGCAAAAAACACTTCATTTTAGATGTTAGAAACATCTTTAATGTGGGCAAAGCTTTAGTTTATTTTGCAACAAACCATCATTCTCTAACAGAGAAAGAAGGTTTTCAGCACTTCTGGGCTTTCTTTCTGTTCATTTGCTTAGTTCCACTAACAGAGTGTTACTGTTCACAGAATCGCTAAAGTAAGCGTCTTGTGCTTTGAAGCTCTAATATATGTTCATGATCATAAAACTAATAACTCACTGAAATCTGTTTTCTGCGTTGCAAAAACACTTCATTTTACATGTTAGAAATATCTTTAATGTGGGAAAGCTTTAGTTTTATCTTTCTACAATCCGTCATTCTCTGACAGAGAAAATGAGGTTTTCAGCAATTGTGGGCTTTCTTTCTGTTCATTTGCTTAGTTGCACTAACAGAGTGTTACTGTTCACAGAATCGCTAAACTAAGCGTGTAATGCTGAGATTTTCAAATATAAGTTCATGATCATAAAACTAGTAACTCACTGAAATCTGATTTCTGCATTGCAAAAACACTTCATTTTAAATGTTAGAAATTTCTTTAATGTGGGCAAGAGTTTAGATATACAAGTGCATCAACCAACTTTCTATTACAGATAAAAAAGCTGTTCAGCACTTGTGGGCTTTCCTTCTGTTCATTTACTTAGTTGCATTAACAGATTCTTACTGTTCACAGAATCGCTAAATTAAGCGACTTGTGCTTTGAAGCTCTAACTTATGTTCATGATCATAAAACTAGTAACTCACTGAAATCTGTTTTCTGCATTGAAAAAACACTTCATTTAAGATGTTAGAAACATCTTTAATGTGGGCTAGCTTTAGTTTTAACTTTCTACAAACCATCATTCTCTAACAGAGAAATAACATTTTCAGCACTTGTGTGCTTTCTTTCTGTGCAATTGCCTAGTTGGACTAACAGAGAATTCCTGATCACGGAATCACTAAACTAAGCGTCTAATGCTGAGATGTTCAAATATAAGTTCATGATCATAAAACTAGTAACTCACTGAAATCTGTTTTCTGCATTGCAAAAACACTTTATTTTAGATGTTAGAAACATCTTTAGTGTGGGCAAGCTTTAGTTTTATTTTTGCAACAAACCATCATTCTCTAACAGAGAAAAAAAGGTTTTCAGCATTTGTGGGCTTTGTTTCTGTTCATTTGCTTAGTTGCACTTGCAGAGTGTTACTGTTCACAGAATCGCTAAACTAAGCGTCTAATGCTGAGATGTTCAAATATAAGTTCATGATCATAAAACTAGTAACTCACTGAAATCTGATTTTCTGAATTGCTAAAAAACACTTTATTTTAGATGTTAGAAACATCTTTAATGTGGGCAAGCTTTAGTTTTATCTTTCTACAAACCATCATTCTCTTCTTAACAGTGCATAAAGCAGCTTTCTCAAACAGAAAAAATGTTTTTTTGATTTGTTGGATTTATTTATTTTTATTTGCTTAGTTGCACTAACAGAGTGTTATCTGAACAGTGATGCTCAAAATATATGTTCATGATCATAAAACTAGTAACTCACTGAAATCTGTTTTCTGCATTGCAAAAACACTTCATTTTAGATGTTAGAAACATGTTTAATGTGGGCAAGAGTTTAGTCTTACAAGTGCATCAACCAACTTTCTATAACAGATAAAAAGTTGTTCAGCACTTGTGGGCTTTCCTTCTGTTCATTTACTTAGTTGCATTAACAGATTCTTACTGTTCACAGAATCGCTAAACTAAGCGACTTGTGCTTTGAAGCTCTAACTTATGTTCATGATCATAAAACTAGTAACTCACTGAAATCTGATTTCTGCATTGCAAAAACACTTCATTTTAGATGTTAGAAACATGTTTAATGTGGGCAAGGTTTAGTTTTATCTTTCTTCAAACCATCATTCTCTAACAGATAAATAATATTTTCAGCACTTGTGTGATTTCTTTCTGTGCAATTGCCTAGTTTGAATAACAGAGTGTTCCTGTTCACGGAATCGCTAAACTAAGCGTCTAATGCTGAGATGTTCAAATATAAGTTCATGATCATAAAACTAGTAACTCACTGAAATCGGTTTTCTGCATTGCAAAAACACTTCATTTTAGATGTTAGAAACATCTTTAGTGTGGGCAAGCTTTAGTTTTATTTTTCAACAAACTATCATTCTCTAACATAGAATATGAGGTTTTCAGCATTTGTGGGCTTTTTTTCTGTTCATTTGCTTAGATGCACTAACAGAGTGTTCCTTTTCACGGAATCGCTAAACTGAGCGTCTAATGCTGAGATGTTCAAATATAAGTTCATGATCATAAAACTAGTAACTCACTGAAATCTGATTTCTGCATTGGAAAAACACTTCATTTTAGATGTTAGAAAAAAGTTTAATGTGGGCAAGAGTTTAGTCTTACAAGTGCATCAACCAACTTTCTATAACAGATAAAAAGGTGTTCAGCACTTGTGGGCTTTCCTTCTGTTCATTTACTTAGTTGCATTAACAGAGTCTTACTGGTCACAGAATCGCTAAACTAAGCGACTTGTGCTTTGAAGCTCTAACATATGTTCATGATCATAAAACTAGTAACTCACTGAAAGCTGATTTCTGCATTGCAAAAACACTTCATTTTAGATATTAGACACATCTTTAAAGTGAGCTAGCTTTAGTTTTATCTTTCTACAAACCATCATTCTCTAACAGAGAAATAACATTTTCAGCACTTGTGTGCTTTCTTTCTGTGCATTTGCACTTAGTTGGACTAACAGAGTGTTCCTGTTCACAGAATCGCTAAACTAAGCGTCTAATGCTGAGATGTTCAAATATAAGTTCATGATCATAAAACTAGTAACTCATTGAAATCGGTTTTCTGCATCGCAAAATACACTTCATTTTAGATGTTAGAAACATCTTTAGTGTGGGCAAGCTTTAGTTTTATTTCAACAAAACTATCATTCTCTAATAGAGAAAATGAGGTTTTCAGCATTTGTGGGCTTTTTTTCTGTTCATTTGCTTAGATGCATTAACAGAGTGTTACTGGTCACAGAATCGGTAAACTAAGCGTCTAATGCTGAGATGTTCAAATATAAGTTCATGATCATAAAACTAGTAACTCACTGAAATCTGATTTCTGCATTGCAAAAAAAGATCATTTTAGATGTAAGAAACATGTTTAATGTGGGCAAGAGTTTAGTCTTACAAGTGCATCAACCAACTTTCTATAACAGATAAAAAAGGTGTTCAGCACTTGTGGGCTTTCCTTCTGTTCATTTACTTAGTTGCATTAACAGAGTCTTACTGGTCACAGAATCGCTAAACTAAGCGACTTGTGCTTTGAAGCTCTAACATATGTTCATGATCATAAAACTAGTAACTCACTGAAAGCTGATTTCTGCATTGAAAAACACTGCACTTTAGATATTAGAAACATCTTTAATGTGAGCTAGCTTTAGTTTTATCTTTCTACAAACCATCATTCTCTAACAAGAGAAATAACATTTTCAGCACTTGTGTGCTTTCTTTCTGTGCAATTGCCTAGTTGGACTAACAGAGTGTTCCTGTTCACGGAATCGCTAAACTAAGCGTCTAATGCTGAGATGTTCAAATATAAGTTCATGATCATAAAACTAGTAACTCACTGAAATCTGTTTTCTGCATTGCAAAAACACTTCATTTTAGATGTTAGAAACATGTTTAATGTGGGCAAGCTTTAGTTTTATTTTTCAACAAACTATCATTCTCTAACAGAGAAAATGAGGTTTTCAGCATTTGTGGACTTTTTTTCTGTTCATTTGCTTAGATGCACTAACTATATGTTACTGTTCACAGAATCGCTAAACTAAGCGTCTAATGCTGAGATGTTTAAATATAAGTTCATGATCATAAAACTAGTAACTTACTGAAATCTGATTTCTGCATTGCAAAAACACTTCATTTTAGATAGATGTTAGAAACATCTTTAATGTGGGCAAGAGTTTAGTCTTATTGTGCATCAACCAACTTTCTATTACAGATAAAAAAGCTGTTCAGCACTTGTGGGCTTTCCTTCTGTTCATTTACTTAGTTGCATTAACAGATTCTTACTGTTCACAGAATCGCTAAACTAAGCGACTTGTGCTTTGAAGCTCAAATATATGTTCATGATCATAAAACTAGTAACTCACTGAAATCTGATTTCTGCATTGCAAAAAAACACTTCATTTTAGATGTCAGAAACATCTTTAGTGTGGGCAAGCTTTAGTTTTTTCTTTCTACAAACCATCACTCTCTAACAGAGAAATAACATTTTCAGCACTTGTGTGCTTTCTTTCTGTTCATTTGCCTAGTTGCACTAACAGAGTGGTTACTGTTCACAGAATCGCTAAACTAAGCATCTAATGCTGAGATGTTAAAATATAAGTTCATGATCATAAAACTAGTAACTCACTGAAATCTGTTTTCTGCATTGCAAAAACACTTCATTTTAGATGTTAGAAACTTCTTTAATGTGGGCAAGAGTTTAGATTTATTTTGCAACAAACTATCATTCTCTAACAGAGAAAGAAGGTTTTCAGCACGTGTGGCCTTTCCTTCTGTTCATTTGCTTAGTTGCACTAACAGAGTGTTACTGTTCACAGAAACGCTAAACTAAGCGACTTGTGCTTTGAAGTTCTAACTTATGTTCATGATCATAAAACTAGTAACTCACTGAAATCTGATTTCTGCATTGCAAAAAACACTTCATTTTAGATGTTAGAAACATCTTTAATGTGGAGCAAGAGTTTAGTCTTACAAGTGCATCAACCATCATTCTCTAACAGAGAAAAAGGTTTTCAGCACTTCTGGGCTTTCTTTCTGTTCAGTTGCTTAGTTGCACTAACAGAGTGTTACTGTTCACAGAATCGCTAAACTAAGCGTCTAATGCTTTGAGATGCTCTAAATATATGTTCATGATCATAAAACTAGTAACTCACTGAAATCTGATTTTTCTGCATTGCAAAAACACTTCATTTTAGATGTTAGAAACATCTTTAATGTGAGCAAGCTTTAGTTATTTATTTCTACAAACCATCATTCTCTAACAGAGAAAATGAGGTTTTCCAGCACTTGTGTGCTTTTTTTCTGTTGATCATTGCCTAGATGGACTAACAGAGTGTTACTGTTCACAGAATCGCTAAACTAAGCGTCTAATGGTGAGATGTTCAAATATAAGTTCATGATCATAAAACTAGTAACTCACTGAAATCTGTTTCTGCATTGCAAAAAACATTCATTTTAGATGTTAGAAACATCTTTAATGTCAAGCTTTAGTTAGATGTGCATCAAACAACTTTCTATAACAGATAAAAAAGGTTTTCAGCATTTGTTTTTTTCTGTTCATTTGCTTATCAACCAGAGTGTTACTGTTCACAGAATCGCTAAACTAAGCGTCTAATGTGGAGCTTTCAGCACATTGTGGGCATAAAACTACTTCACTGAAATCTGTTTTCTGGCATTGCAAAAACACTTCATTTTAGTTGAAACATCTAACAGAGCTAGTATCTTTCTACAAACCATCATTCACAGAAATCGCATTTTCTAAACTTGTAAGCGTCTTGTGCTGTTCACAGAATCGCTCTAAGCGTCTAATGCTTCATGATCATAAAACTAATAACTCACTGAATCTGTTTTCTGCATTGCAAAAAACACTTCATTTTAGATGTTAGAAACATCTTTATGTGGGCAAGCTTTAGTTTTCTTTTTCAACAAATCTATCATTCTCTATAACAGAGAAAATAAGGTTTTCAGCACTGGTGGCCTGTCTTTTCTGTTCATTTGCTTAGATGCATTAAAAGAGTGTTACTGTTCACAGAATCGCTAAACTAAGCGTCTAATGCTGAGATGTTCAAATCTAACATGTTCATGATCCATAAAACTAGTAACTCACTGAAACTGATTTCTGCATTGCAAAAACACTTCATTTTAGATGTTAGAAACATCTTTAATGTGGGCAGAGTTCCCACATTAAACACATCAACCAACTTTCTATAACAGATAAAAAAGGTGTTCAGCACTTGTGGGCTTTCCTTCTGTTCATTTGCTTAGTTGCATTAACAGAGTGTTACTGTTCACAGAATCGCTAAACTAAGCTACTTGTGCTTTGAAGCTCTAACATATGTTCATGATCATAAAACTAGTAACTCACTGAAATCTGATTTTTTCTGCATTGCACAAAATACTTCATTTTAGATGTTAGAAACATCTTTAATGTGAGCTAGAGTTTAGTTTTATTTTTCTACAAACCATCATTTCTAACACAGAAAAATAGGGTGTTCAGCACTTGTGTGCTTTCTTTTTTTCTGTTCTTTTGCTTAGTTGGACTAACAGAGTGTTACTGTTCACAGAATCGCTAAATTAGCGTCTAGTTGAGACTAACACCATGTCAGTTCATGATCATAAAACTAGTAACTCACTGAAAAATCGGATCTGCATGCATTGCAAAAAAACACTTCTTTTAGATGTTAGAAAACATCTCTAAGTGAGCTAGCTTTAGTTTTATTTTTCAACAAACTATCATTCTCTAACAGAGAAAAGTTTTTCAGCATTTGTGGCTTTCTTTCTGTTCAATTGCTTAACTAACTAGGAGTGTTCACTCACAGAATCGCTAAACTAAAGCGTCTAATGCTGAGATGTTGCAATATAAGTTCATGACATAAAACTAGTAACTCACTAAATGTTTTCTGCAGCACAAAAAACACTTCATTTTAGATGTTAGGCAACATACTTTAGTTGTTAGCTTTTTCTTTTATTTTCAAATCAACCATCATTCTCTAACAGAGAAAATGAGGTTTTCAGCATTTGTGGGCTTTCTTTCTGTTCATTTGCTTACATGCACTAACAGAGTGTTACTGTTCACAGAATCGCTAAACTAAGCGTTTTATGCTGAGATTTTCAAATATAAGTTCATGATCATAAAACTAGTAACTCACTGAAATCTGATTTCTGCATTGCAAAAACACTTCATTTTAGATGTTAGAAACATCTTTAATGTGGGCAAGAGTTTAGTCTTACAAGTGCATCAACCAACTTTCTATAACAGATAAAAAAGGTGTTCAGCACTTGTGTGCTTTCCTTCTGTTCATTTGCTTAGTTGCATTAACAGAGTGTTACTGGTCACAGAATCGCTAAACTAAGCGACTAATGCTTTGAAGATGTTCAAACATAAGTTCATGATCATAAAACTAGTAACTCACTGAAATCTGATTTCTGCATTGCAAAAAACACTTCATTTTAGATGTTAGAAACATCTTTAATGTGGGCAAGCTTTAGTTTTATCTTTATACATCTTTAAATTCTCTAACAGAGAATAGAAGGTTTTCAGCACTTGTTTGCTTTCTTTCTGTGCATTGCCTAGTTGGCACTAACAGAGTGTTTACTGTTCACAGAATCGCTAAACTAAGCGTCTAATGCTGAGATGTTCAAATATTAAGTTCAGTGACTCATAAAACTAGTAAACTGTGGGCTGAAATCTGTTTTCTGCATTGCAGAAATCGCTAAAAACACTTCATTTTAGATGTTAGAAAAACATCTTCATTTTAGATGTTCGAAAACGTTTAATGTGGGCAAGAGTTTAGTCTTACAAGTGCATCAACCAACTTTCTATAACAGATAAAAAAGGTGTTCAGCACTTGTGGGCTTTCCTTCTGTACATTTACTTAGTTGCACTAACAGAGTCTTACTGTTCACAGAATCGCTAAACTAAGCGACTTGTGCTTTGAAGCTCTAACATATGTTCATGATCATAAAACTAGTAACTCACTGAAAGCTGATTTCTGCACTGAAAAACACTTCACTTTAGATATTAGAAACATCTTTAAAGTGAGCTAGCTTTAGTTTTATCTTTCTACAAACCATCATTCTCTAACATAGAAATAACATTTTCAGCACTTGTGTGCTTTCTTTCTGTGCTATTGCCTAGTTGGACTAACAGAGTGTTCCTGTTCACAGAATCTCTAAACTAAGCGTCTAATGCTGAGATTTTCAAATATAAGTTCATGATCATAAAACTAGTAACTCACTGAAATCGGTTTTCTGCATTGCAAAAAACACTTCATTTTAGATGTTAGAAACATCTTTAGTGTGGGCAAGCTTTAGTTTTATTTTTCAACAAACTGATGTTAGAAACACAGAAAAAATTAGGTTTTCAGCATTTGTGGGCTTTTTTTCTGTTCATTTGCTTAGATGCACTAACAGAATGTTACTGTTCACAGAATCGCTAAACTAAGCGTCTAATGCTGAGATGTTTAAATATAAGTTCATGATCATAAAACTAGTAAATCACTGAAATCTGTTTTCTGCATTGCCAAAAACACTTCATTTTAGATGTTAGAAACATCTTTAATGTGGGCAAGAGTTTAGTCTTACAAGTGCATCAACCAACTTTCTATAACAGATAAAAAAGGTTTTCAGCGCTTGTGGGCTTTCCTTCTGTTCATTTACTTAGTTGCATTAACAGAGTCTTACTGTTCACAGAATCGCTAAACTAAGCGACTTGTGCTTTGAAGCTCTAACATATGTTCATGATCATAAAACTAGTAACTCACTGAAAGCTGATTTCTGCATTGAAAAACACTTCACTTTAGATATTAGAAACATCTTTAAAGTGAGCTAGCTTTAGTTTTATCTTTCTACAAACCATCATTCTCTAACAGAGAAATTAACATTTTCAGCACTTGTGTGCTTTCTTTCTGTGCAATTGCCTAGTTGGACTAACCGAGAGTTTCCTGTTCACAGAATCGCTAAACTAAGCGTCTACTGCTGAGATGTTCTAAAATATAAGTTCATGATCATAAAACTAGTAACTCACTGAAATCGGTTTGTCTGCATTGCAAAAAACACTTCATTTTAGATGTTAGAAACATCTTTAATGTGGGCAAGCTTTGTTGTTTTATTTTTCAACAAACTATCATTCTTCTCTAACAGAGAAAAACAGGTTTTCAGCACTTTGTGGGCTTTTTTTCTGTTCATTTTTGCTTAGCTTGGCATAAACAGAATGTTACTGTTCCCAGAATCGCTAAACTAAGCGTCTAATGCTGAGATGTTCAAATATAAGTTCATGATCAGTAAAACTAGTAAACTCACTGAAATCTTGTTTTCTGCATTGCAAAAAACACATCAATTTTTCGATGTTAGCACAAGTTTTTAAATGTTGGCAAGCCCCAATGTTTTATCCTTGAATCAGTCACTATATTCTCACGCGAGTCCGAAGGTTTCCCGTACTTCTGGGCTTTTAAAAAAGGTTGGTTCGTTGCCAGCACACCCTTGGTGGGCTTTTTTGACTTCACTTCTGTTTCTACCCTGCCGCTTTAGTACGCCGCTTAACCATGTCTTGCTCATTTTAACTAGTAACCCACTGAAATCTGCTTTAAAACTGCAGCGCGTGTTGCTTGAAGCTGTTAACCTTTACGTGGGCATATGCGATAGTCTCCCTCGAAACCACCATCATTCCCTGACAGAGAATCTAGGTTGTTTAGCATATTCGGGGCTTGTCGATTCTGTTCAAAAAACTTAGTTCCACTCACACCGAGGTATTGTTTAGAAAAACATCTATCAATGTTGTTTTCTGCTTAGCTACTCACTAAGTCTTATGATCATTTCTAACACATAGTAACTCAGCCTCCCATTCTCGCATTGCTACAAGATTTCCTGAAGATTTTTGACCCAGACTTTCATGTGGTGAAAGCTTTTTCCCTCTTTCCCCCTTGGCAAAATATCCTCTCTCACAGAGCCGAGGTTTTTGTCGATAACAAGTTGTGGCTTGTCTTCCCCTGTTCTTTGCTTTGATGCCGCTAACTAAGCGTCCTATGGCTTGAAGATGTTCAAATGATAGTTTTCTGAGCATAAACTCAAAGCCTTAGCAACTCGTAGTCTGAACACTACTCCCGCCCACTTTTTCCTCGCATTTGGCAAAAACACTATCCATAATTGCCTTTATAGATGTTTTAGAACCAATCTTTGATGGTGGGGGCAAGCCTTTAGTGTTTTTTTTTTCTTTTTTTTTCACAAACTATCTTCTCCTCTACGCAAGAAATTAAGTTTGTCACATTTTGTGGGCTTTTTTTTTTTTTTTTTTTGTGTCAATTTTTTTCTTAGATGCTTAACAGAGGGTGGTTTTACTGGTCCACAGAAAATCCGCTTAACTCGCGTCTAATTTGCTGCGATGGTTTCAAAATTAGAAGTTTTTTTTTCATGGATCATAAAACGTAGTAACTCACCTGAAAATCCGATTCCTGCCTTGCCCAAAAAAAAAACACACATTTTTTTTTTAAGAATGTTTTAGAAACATGTTTTTTAATGTGGGCAAGAGTTTGGTTTAGTCCTTAGCAAGTGGGCATCGACCCAATCTTTCTTATAAGCAGAAATTAAAAAATGTGTTTCCGCAACTTTTATGCGCTTTAACTTGCATGTTCCTGTGTTTCATATGTTTTCTGTCGTTGGCATTAACAGAGGTCTTTACTTGGTTTTTGTTCACAGAATTCGCTTTAAACTAAGCGACGTTATTGTTGGCTTTGAAGCCTTAACATATTTAGTGTTATCTTGGTTCATTACACTAGGAACCTCCAACTTGAAAAACTGTTTTGAATTTTCTGCTGTGGCTAAAACACTTTTCCTTTTAGATATAGAAAACAGAGTCTGTAATTTTTGGGCTAGCCTTGGCCACAGTTTTTTTTATTATCCTTCTGCACAAAACCATCATTCCTCTAACAAGGAAAAAATAAAAACATTTTCGCACTGTTTGTTATTTTTTCCTTTCCTTGCATTTGGCCTAGTTTTTGGACCTAACAGAGTGTTTCCTGTTTCACAGAAATCGGTGATACTAAGTCCCGTCTAGAGCGCCTGAGAAGCGCGCCGTGTTATTTTTCCAAAAATCTCACCCATTGTTTTTTCCATGAGCACAATGAACCTAGTTAACTTCCGCACTGAAATCCCGTGGGTTTTTTCTGGCATTTGCAAAAAAAAAACCTTCCATTTTTTAGATGTTAGAAAACCCTTTTTATGTTTGGTGGGGGCAAGCCCTTTTATTTTTTTTTTTATTTTTTCAACAAAACTAATCATTCTTCCTACCAGAGAACAGAGATGAAGGTTTCCTAGCAATTTTGTTGGGCTTTTTTTTTTTTTTTCTGTTTCATTTTGCTTAGATGGCCCATTAACAGAAAGTGGTTTCCTGTTTTTGTTTTCCACAGAATCGCTAAACTAAAAAGCGTCTAATGCCCCTGAGATTGTTTTCAAATTATTAAGTTATCAAGAGTCAAATAAAACCTAGTAACTCCCACTTGAAAATCCCTGAATTTTTCTTTGCATTGGGCGAAAAAACACTTTCAATTTTAGCTGTCAGAAACATCTTTTTAGTGTGGGGCCAAAAGCTTTATGTGTAACTTGCACAAACTATCATTCTCTGCAGAAAAGAAGGTTTTCTCAAACTTGTGGGCTTTCTTTCTGTAAATTGCTTAGTTTGCACTGTTTTCCAACGAGTGTACTGGTCACAGAAGCGCTAAACTGAGCGTTTATATGCTAGAAGCTCAAGACAATTTCATGATCATAAAACTATTAAGCTCCCTGATACTTTTTTTCTGCATCGGCAATGCTTTTAAAACATTTCATTTGCAAATGTTTAGAAACATCTTCTATGTGGGGGGCACAGCTTTATTTTTTAACTTTGTTCTAACTCTGCTATCAGTCTCTAACAGAGAATGATGGTTTGGTTTCAGAGAACAAAGCTTCTTACATTAAAAGATGTTTGGGTATCTCTTCAAAATAGTGTTTTAGCAATGAACTCAGTGGTGTGGACAAATGAGCGCTAGGCTGCATGTTTGACAGCATAAGGCGCTCAGTTAGCTGCTGCAACACTCTGTTAGTGCATTCATAAGCACTAGGGCTGAAAGCTTGCGTGCTGTAGCCTTTAAAAGCTGCCAGTGAGGCAGTTTGAACAAAGTTAGAAACCTCTAAGCTTTGCGTCAAGCTTTCCTGGCATTTCACTTGTTTGAGGGAAATGTTTTTGGCAATGCGAAAAGCAGAATAACATCGATGCACTTGCCCTGGCTTTCTTTATGATGCAATTTTATAGTTGAGCTGGCTTGCTTTGGCTGCGTGAAAGGCTACACATGACAGCTGCTGAAATGAGCAGAAAGAAAGCTTTGCAGTGCTTAAAAACGCTTCTTTTTCTGCTGTTGAAGAATGACCGGACTGGCCGAGATAAGGCAAACATGCTACGTAGGCTCAAAAATGAGCTGTTTTGGCAATGCAAGCAGACTGTAACTAATTGCAGTATTTTATGATCATGAACATAGCAGGCTGAGCTTGCAAGCATAAGACTGCTCAGGTCTTCTCAAAAGCATCCCTGGCTGGCAAGCCTTTCCTTCTCCCGTTGCAGCTGGCACTGCCAGTCGAGCAAGAAAGCTTTTTACTGTTGAGACATGAAAGTGCCAAGCCGAAGTTAAAGCTTTGTTCAAACATTCATGTCCATTCTCTAAAACAGTTTCTCACTGAAATGTTTGGCAATGCATTCTTCATTTGAAACGTGCTCGAAACCGTTCTTTGCAGTTTTGGCAAGTGCAACTTAACATGCACCGCAGCCTTATCTACATAGAAAGAAGGTTTTCTGCACTTCTGTGTTCCTGAGCAGATCTGGCCTTTTAAAAGCTACCAGCAGTCAGCATCTTCGTCTTCCAATGAGTACAGAAGCTCTTGTGAGAGTACTTTAAAAAATACTGTCTTCTGTTTTCTGCAAGGCAAGAGATGAACGGATTTTTGTATTAGCCAAGCAAAGAAACTATTTATACATTAGGCTGTTTCTGGCATCTTCACGAAGTAATTCTAGTGCACGAACCCTTTATACCAAACGTATCATTTCCTAAACAGGAAAGAAGTTATTCAGCACTGTTTGCTAGCTTTAGTGTGCCATTTGCTTAGTGTGCAGAAGAGAAGCTGGCACTTACTGTTACACAGCAATGAGCTGAGAAACTGAAGCGTTTATGATTCAAAAAGCTCAAAAACTTTAGTCATGAAGCGCCAAAACTATGTAACGTCACTGATATCTGTATTCTGCAAAGCTAATCATCCATTTGAAATGTTAGAAATGACGAAACATGTGGGGCATAATGCACGCCCAGTTTGTTCAAACCATTATTTCTATAACAGAGAAAGGAATCAGTTGTTGCTTCAGTTTTGCTTTCTTTCTGTCATTGCTTTATCGCAATTTGTGAGTGTTACTCCACAGTACTTCTAACTGCGTTTTTATGCTTAGGAAGCTTAAACATTATTTTCATGATTCTGAGAAAGCACAGAAACCGAGCTGATATCGTTGTCTGCTCACTTGTCCCAAACACACGGTCCCACTTTCGATGTTTTAGAGGCAAACCTTTAATGTGTCACAAAATCATTAGCTTTAATTTCGTTCAGAAATATCATTGTTCTAACATTGCGAGAAAACGGGTATCAGCACTTGTTTGTTTATCCTTCATTTTAATTTGGGCTGTAGCATTCACAGAGCTTTCGGTTTAACCCATGCGCTCCTGAAACCAACTGACCCTCCCAGCAAGCTTATGAGCTCAAAGATATGTTGCACGAAACAGCAAAAACTACTGACTCATGATTTCTGTTTTGTCCTGAGATTAAAACTGCATGATGCCACGTACAAATGTTTCTCCTCACATCAGTATGCGTGAACAGCGGCGAAAACGCCATGCCAGTGCATTTAACTTATGATTCAAAGCCATGTCATGCAAACCAGCTCTAACATAAAATCCGCCGATTGCTTTGGCACCACTGTTGATGTAACAAACAAGAACAGAAAGCCTACACAGCACTGGCCAGAAGAATGACCTTATCTGCGGCACAAAGCAGCACGTAATGATGTTTCCTGGCATTTCGAGTGAGCTGTTTAACCTTCCAACAAAACATATGCCATGATCGTGAACATATGCCTTGAGCTGTGAAACGCTCCTGTTAGACGCCAGCCAGAGAAGCGGCTTTGCTCTACCCATGAGCCATCATCAAAGCCTAAACTGTGAGTCACTGTTATACTTCTGCAAGCCCAATGGATGACTTTCTTCATGATGCAATGCTAACCAGCAATCATTTCAAACCATCCGTTCAGCATGTGCCAAAACATTCTCTATCTGGAAAATTTTACATCTTTCAGCCAGCGTAAAGCCATGTTTTAGTTTTAACATCATGTCCCAAAGCATCATTCTCCCTAACAAGAGAAAAGCAGGTTGTCATGCACCTGTGCGTTGCCTTCCTTCTGTGTATTTGCTTAGTTGCACTAAAACGTAGTCTTACTCTTGACATGAAGCGCTAAACTGAGCGGTTTTATGCTTACAAGCTGTAGAACATAATGTTCAGCATGATTATAAAATCTAGTAACTCACCAAACTTTGGGCACGCAAGCACAGAAAGTTGCAGTTTTCATGATAGAATGCACGCTTATAATTTGGGCTATGAACGACAGCTCGGTTTGTGTCCCGACTATCCTTCCTTCTAAATGTGAAAGAAGGTTTTCAAGTGCCTGAAATGTTGCAGTTTCATTAGTGTGCTTTTGCAGCAATTGCACTAAAGAGACTGTTGACTCTCCACAGAAGCGCCCAAACCGGTACGTTTTAAGCTCTGCAACATAAACAGTAGGATCAGATCATCAACTAGTAACTCACTGATATCTGTTTTCTGCACCGTGAGTAATTCATTGCATTTGAAATGTGACGATACATTCTTTTATGTGGGCAAGTGTTTTCTAGTATAACTTTGTTGTCAAACTATCATCCTCTAACAGTCCCCAAACCAGGTGCTCCTGAAACCTGTTTAATTGCTTTCCGTTTAACAGAATGCGCCCACTTCCAGCTGTTACAACTACACATGATACTCCTTCTAGCGTTTGTATGAGCGTTTTATGCTTAGAAAGCTCAAACATATGTTCATGATCATCAAACCATTAACCTCACTGATCATCCGTTCGCCAAATCTAAAACTGTCGCCGTTGAAATGTTAAGAAACATCTTTAATCGCAAGCAAGTCACAGGCCTTGGCGGTGCCCCAGGCTGCAAAACCATCATTCTCTAACAGAGACAAGGCGGTTTTCAGCACTTGCTTGCTCTTTTTCTGTTCATTTGCTTAGTTGTCACTAACAGAGTGTTGGCCTGTCACAGCAGGCCGCTTAAACTTGAGCGTCTTATGCTTAGGAAGCTCAAACATATGTTCATGATCATAAAACTAGTAACTCACTGATATTCGTTTATGTTAATCAAAGCTCCAAAAAACATTTGCCTTTGAAATGTTAGAAACATCTTTAATGTGGGCAAGCTTTTTGTTGATAACTTTGTTCAAAACCATCATTCTCTAATAACAAAGATAGGTTCTTCTTTTGAACTTTGTTTGCTTTCTTCTGCTCCACCTGCTCAGTCACACCAATCGAAAGAACGTTCCTTCCCAGCGAGTTTAGCGCTAACCCTGTCGCGCTTCATGCTTAGAAGCTCTAAAACACATGCTCTGCCTGAATCATTACAACCAGGTAAGTCATCTGATATCCGTTTTTCTTGCCTATGCTAAAACATTTTCATTTTGAAACGATTAGAAACATCTTTAATGTGGGCAAGATTTAGTTATAACTTTGTTCAAACCATCATTCTCTAACAGAGAACGAAGGTTTTCAGCACATGTTTGCTTTCTTTCTGTTCATTTGTCTTAGTTGCACCATTCAAGTCCAGCGTTTACCACCAACAAAGAAGCGCTTTAAACTGAGCGCTTTGTATGCTTAGAAGCTCAAACATATGTTCGTGATCATAAAACTAGTAACTCACTGATATCTTTTTTCTGCAATGCTAAAAACATTGCATTTGAAATGTTAGAAACATCTTTAATGTGGGCAAGCTTTAGTTATAACTTTGTTCAAAACCATCATTCTCTAACAGAGAAAGAAGGTTTTGTGACATGTTTGCTTTTCTTTCACTGTTTATTTGCTTAGTTGCACTAACAGAGTGTTACTTCTAACAAAGAAGCGCTTATACTGCGCGTTTTAGCTAAGAAGCTCCAACACATATGTTTTAATGATCATAAAATCGTAACGCAGTGATATCCCGTTGTTATGCAATGCCCTAATAACTATTTCATTTGAAAATGTTAGTAACGCTAGTTTGATGTACTTTGTATGTGGGCAAGCGTTAGTTCTAACTTTGTGCAACAAACCATCATGCTCTACCAGAGAAAGGAAGGTTTTACCCCAGCACGTGTTTGCTTTCTTTTGTTCATTGACTTCTGTTGCACTAACAGAGTTGTTACTTACAAAGAAGCGCTTAAAAACTGAGTACGTTTCATGTCACATTAGAAGCTCAACACATATTGGTCATGATCATAAAAATAATTCGTAATCATGATATCTGTTTTCTGGCATCAAGCTAAAACATTTATGCATTGATAATGTTCACCGACTCACTCGTGTAACTGTGGCATAACGCCTTTGAGTCTTATAATCTCGTTGACCCATCAACTTATTCATTCTCTACAGAGTCTGATAAAAAAAGTGTTCTGTTCCGCACATTTTCAGTGTGCTTTCCTTTGTTGTTCTATTTTTGCATTTCGTCTCTGCACTAATCAGGCGTTCTCATTCTCTGGCCAGAATCGCTTAAACTGTTACGTTATTATAAGTCTTATGCATAGCTTAACATATGTCTATGATCACCTGATTATAATACTGCAGTTCACTCAACTGAAAGCTGATTCTCTGCATTGAAAAAACATCTCAATTTTAGATATTAGAAACATCTTTTAATGTGGGACGCTTAGTTTATAAACATTTGTTTCTACAACCCACAATTGCTCTAACAATGTAGAAAAGAAAGGTTCTTCAGCCTTTCTATTCTTTCTTTCTAAGCAATCTCCTAATTGGTGCTTTTATTTGCGTTTTTCTTTTCCTTTAGATCGCTTAAACTAAGCCGGGTAATGCTGAGCTGTGCTAATAAAAGCTAAAGGTTACATATTTATTCATTCAGTGGATTTAGTCAATAGCGCCCTGTTTTTACACTACGTTATTAAATGTTAGAAAACATGTTTATTTTTCTTATATGTTTTTAGTAATGTATTTGATATTATCTTTTTTTCATTCTCAACAGAGAAAATGATTTCTCTTCATAGTATATTTTGTATCTTATTAAAACACATTAGGCTTAGACACATTCACATTTTGTTAACCTGCAGATAATATATCTTTAGGAAGCCGGCCATTCATGATGACTTGTTCAAATACCGGTCTTTTTCTTGAAAGCGCTAATGTAATAACTATATTGTCATTTCTGATAACATGCTAGTAGTTATATTTTTAGAATATCATTTAAATTGTTGTCCGATGGGCAATAGTCCTTTTAGGAGTAGATTCTTATTAAGTATTGTTTTTATTTCTCGTTCTAGTTATGCGTAGTTTTTTCTATTCTAATCCATTTTTTTCTCACCTTGATTCTTTTGAGTGATTCCTTACTATTTTATCCTTAACTGTAGTTTCTTAGGCCACACCCCTTTTTTTCTTCTAACTTTCTAGCTTGTTTTTCAGTTTGTCTTAATTCACTTCTTTCTACTTTGTTCTGTTATTTTTGTACTATCCCACGATCGCAACCCCACACCCCAAACTCCCCCACACTTACCAGCCACCCACCCCCCTCACCCAACCCCCTTCCACTTACTGTGCACAGACCACTTTTTTTTTCGGTTCAATTGCCCTTTTTGGTATTAGCTTCTGTTCTTGTTTTTTTAATTACGTTATTTTGTTATCTCCTTACTCATCTGCTTCCAAATATGGTCAATCATAAAAATCTTCTTTCACTGAAACGGTTTTCTGCCATTTCAATACATTGATTTTGTTTCTTATTTCAACTCCTTAGTTTTTACTAGCTTCCTATTTTTTGCTAGTTTCTTCATTTTTTTTATTCGATTTTGCGGTTCTTCCTTCTTTTTCTTTCTACTTTTATGTCCCTTCATCCTATTTTAGTTGGAACGCATGGATAGTCAGATCGGTCCTAAAAACCATATGTCACACAACTAAGAGTTCTAAATATCTTGACAAGGGAAAGAGAGACGGCATGATGTTGGGGCGTTCAAACTATTATGAGAAATCGATTACAGTTCGGACAACACATAAATTGTTCATTAAATGAATATAAGAAGCCTCATAATCAGGGCAAGAGACGAGGGGGAGAGTGAGCATGAACACAGATTCATACAGGCGCTAAAAAAGTTCTGTAAAACTTGTAACCTCAGTCAAGCTAATGTGGATCTGAACTTCGTAGTATGCACAAAGAGTGTTGGCAAATCCCAGAATCGGCCTATCAACCGAGAAGTTTATTTTTGTGATGTCATCTAACCTATGTGCATGGGATGCTTCTGCTAGATTGACAGCAAATGAGTCTAAATATGAACTTTGAAGACAACCCAAAGAAATTACAATTAGGACCAAATTAGTGAACAATTTCAATATTCAACACTGTTTGAAAAATAACAAATTCATTCAGGACCTTCATTCTCTACAATTAAAGAAAAACCATAGAAAAGCATTACATGTGCTCCAGAGCCTAGATTCTGTTGCAAGTTGGGCCTCTAGTGAAGAAAATAACGAAATAATTGTTCACAGAATAAATAAATAAAATTAAATGGTCCATTTGCGAGTCTCAATACAAGTGGATAGAAACAACAACAAGGCCAGCACTGAGACGGTTCAGTGAGTAGCAAATGAGTTGATTGTAGGGCTTAGAAAAACATTCTTAGTGTGGGCAAAAATAGTTTTGTGTGTAAACAACATTTAGTCATTCGGCAACAGGAGGAAAACAAGGCATTTCAGCACTTGTGTGCTTTTTTTGTGTACATTTTGCTGAGCTGTATTAACGGACTAAGAGTGCTTTATGTCAGCAGAACTAGCTAAACTATAGCGCTTGAAATGCCTGAATAATCAAATATTAAGTTCATGATCATAAAACTCGTAACTCACTGTTGTTGATGATCTTTTTTTATTGCACTCTTCTCGCTATTTTGTCAGAAAATGCGATCTTATTCTTCTTCTTATTTCATATCAAAAATATTTAAGTCTTTCTGCCTGTTCAATGTAGTTTTGATGTTCGGCCAACTGACGTCTGAATGTTATTTCTGGAATTTAAAAATTCACGCAGTAAGTATTGTTTTCTGACACTGGCCACTGGAAGATGGTACTATAACGGAGGGGTTAAGGTCAGTGATGTCATAAAACTAGTAACACTGCACCAAATGTGATATCGCACTGAAACACATCATTTTAGATAACAAGCTAGAAGCTGTGGTGCAATGTGCAATACGCGATTATAAAAGGAGGGCCATAAGAAGGTAGAGAGCAGGCAGATACCAACAACACATTGTGGCTTCTTCTGAGCATATGCTGGTGGCCGTAGTGTCATGTTAAAAAAACTCTGCGACAAAACACACAAGTGGTTTTTTCCTACAAGAACTGATGGACAGGAAAAAAAACCCACTCAAATAAATACTAAACACGTCATTACAAGGCCTAGTCATATCCGCCCAGTCTTAGGGAAATTATTTTTTTCGCCCTTGTGACAACCAACCATGTTCCCATTCTTATACAATTTGTTATTACGTCTCTGTAATGTTTAAAAAGGCTTGTATGGCGTTAAAAGTAAACATATGACAATAGTGGTGTTTCCTACACATAAAATGGAGATCATAAAAACTTGTAACTCACTGATATATGTTTTCTGCAAAGCTAAAAACATTGCATTTGAAGTTAAAAACATCTTTAGTGTGGGCAAGCTTTAGTTATTACTGTGTTCAAACCAACAATGGTGCTCTAACAGAGAAAAGGAGGTTTTCAGCAGTTGTTGGCAGTTTTTTTCTGTTCATTTGCGTAGACTGCATTAACAGGTGTATACTGTTACACAGAATCGCTTAACTAAGCGCTATATGCTTAGAATGCTCAAACATAAGTTCATGATCATAAAACTAGTACCTCACTGAAATCTGACATTTTCTGCATTGCAAAAACACAGCTCATTTAGATGTTAGAAAACATCCTTAATGTGGGCAAGTGTTTACGTCTTACAATTGCATCAATCAACTTCATTCTATAACAGATAAAAAAAGTTGTCTCAGCACTTGTGGTGGCTTCCTTCTGTTCATGGATTTGCTTAGTTGCATTAACAGATTCTTACTGTTCACAGAATCGCTAAACTAAAGCGACTTGTGCTCTTTGAAGCTCTTAACATATGTTCATGATCATTAAAACTAGTAACTCACGGAAAAGCTGATTCTGCATTGCAAAAACAGTCATATTAGCTTTAGAAAACCTATAATGAGCTCGCTTTAGGTTATCTTTCTACAACCAATCATTCTCTTTAAAAGGGAGAAAGAAGATGTTCAGCATGGTGTGCTTTCTTCTGTGCCACTTGCCTGTGGACTAAACAGATGTCCGTTCACAGAATCGCTAAAACTAAAGCGGCTAAGGCTGAGTGTTAAATACTAGTTCATGATCATAAAAAACTAGTAACACTAAATTCTGTTTTAGGCATTGCAAAAAACACTTCATTTTAGATGTAGAAACATCTTTAATGTGGGCAAGAGTTTAGTCTTCCAAGGGCAAAACAACTTTCATAACAGATAAAAAAGGTATGTTCAGCACTTGTGCGATTTCTTCTGGTAAAAGCAAGTAACTCACTGGAAATCCTGATTTCTACATTACCAAAAAACACTTCACATTTTTAAATGTAGGGGAAACTTTGCTTTAATGGAGACAAGAGTGTTGAGATTCTTACAAGTGCATCAATCAACTTTCTATAACAGATAAAAAAGTGATTTCAGCACGTGAGCTTTCCTTCTGTTGTTGCCAAGTTGCGTAACTGGATTGTACTGTTGCAGGAATCGCTAAAATGGCGACATTGGCGCTTGCGGAAAGCTCGCTTATGTTCGCTGGTCATAAAATAGTCACTTGAAAGCTGATTTCTGCATTGGAAATAAAACACTTAACTTAGATATTAGAAACATCTTTAATGTGAGCTAGCTTTAGTTTTTATTTCTAAGAACCTTTCATTCACTTCACAGAGAAATAACATTTTTAGCACTTGTGTGATTTCTTTCTGTGCAATTGCCTATTTTGGGGACATAACGAGAGTGTTACTGTTCACAGACTCGCTAAACTAAGTGCTCTCAACATGCTGAGAACAGTTCAACATATAAGTTCATGCATCATAAAACCCTCACGCCCTACGGTCCACCCCCTGAAACTCGTGCATTTCTGCATTTCGCAAAAAAAAACAATCATCATTTAGATGTTAAGAAACAAGCTCTTTAGTCAGTGGGCAAGCTCGTTTATTTTTCAACAGAGGCATATCTTCTCAACATGAGAAATGAGGTTTATCAGCATTGTGGCTTTTTTCTGGCAATTGCTTAGAGCATTACCGAGTGTATGTTCACAGAATCGCCTAAACTAAAGGCCTCTAATGCTGAGAGTTCAAATCTAAGTCATATCATAAAACTAGTAAACTCAGAAAATCTGATTTCTGCATTGCAAAAAGAACAGATCCTTTTAGCAATGTTAAGACACATGTTTATGTGGGCAAGAGACTTTCGTCTTTACAAAGTGCATCAACCAACTTCATATAACAGATAAAACAGGTTGTTCCGCGAATTGTGGGCTTTCCTTTCTGTTCATTTTGCTTAGGTTGCAATAACCAGAGTTTACTGTTCACAGAAACGCTAAACTAACGACTTGTGCTTTGAGCTCGAACATGTTCTGCATCATAAAATAGTAACCTCACTGAAATCTGAATTCTGCATGCAAAACATTAATCTCTAGCTGTTTCGAAACATCCATACTGGAGCTAGCTTTCGTTTTATCTTTTACAAACCATCATTCTCTAAAAGGAAAGAAGATTTTCGCACATGTGGTGGCTTTCTTTCTGTGCCATTGCCTAGTCGGACTAACAGAGTGTTCCTGTTCACAGAATCGCTAAACTAAGCGCCTAATGCTGAGATGTTCAAGTGTTAGTTTGTGTTTATTGTGGTTGTAAGTGAATGAAATCTGATTTCTGCATTGCAGAAACACTTCATTTTAGATGTCAGAAACATGTTTAATGTGGGCAAGAGTTTAGTCTTACAAGTGCATCAACCAACTTTCTATAACAGATAAAAAAGGTGTTTCAGCACTTGTTGGCTTTTTTCCTTCCTGTTCATTTACTCTAGTTGCATTAACAGAGTCTTACTGGTCA